>NC_089652.1:28180357-28486964 GCF_037042795.1 Molothrus aeneus
GAATATTGCCTGTATATAAACAGCTCCAGCTCGTGAGAAGGGAAGAGGAGGGAAGTGTGTGCCTTGCTCTGTGGAATTCTCTCCTCACAGACACACAGCTATGTTGGTGCAGTGTCACTGTGGGCACATTAGGAGATTATGAGCATGCCACCCATCCTTATGCACTGTCACAAAACCCATTTCCAATAAGACAAATGCTTTTTTTGGTGATGTGTAACATTGTCTGACAGGAGCTCCTTTTAAGCATCAGCACAGCTGAAATTCCAGTGTTCTGCTGACTGTTGCTAACTCAGCAGCATGTCTTCAATTAGTGGTGTCCACTGGCATGTCAAATGGCAAAATTATTTCATTTGCTCTATGACCGTGTTTGCAGTTAACCAGGGCTGATGCTGGCTTGGTTAACTGCTGCTGCCAGCTTTGTTCAAGCTACACAGACCAGTGGCACAGTGGAAAATGCAGGTCTGCTGGAACTGGCACAAAGGTATGTTTTGGGTGTAATTGTAGACCTTTATACCCTTTCAGTCCCGAGGTGAGTTGCTGTATAGCTTTCCAACTCAAAGGATTGCTTGTTACCAAATGCTGAGTGCTGGCATGTCATTTGTAATTCACTGCAGTCAGTCATATCCTTGTTTTTTGTAGTGGATGAAACAGTCCAGGAGTTTTGTGCTGAGTCTTTCTACTCTCCTCACTTCTGCAATTTGACCTGTTGCAGTTGTTCATATCTCATGGCTATGGTTTCCCAATAATTTGGGTTTTGTATGTTTTGTCTCATTTGTATACCTCCAAGGTGTTACAAAATAAGAGTTCAGATAGCTTGGGAAAAACTCAACAAAATCTACCAGCAGGCTGTGAAATTTGGAGTAGTTTACCTGTTGTTAAGAGTAGTCAGACAAGGCTTGATTGACCTGATGCTTAACTGAAAACCTCATAACATTTTTCAAATCAAAGGACGTGTCACCTCTTTCAGTTACTAATGTCTTAGAGATATGATTATTCTATGGTGTCAGCTCATGTCATCAAGTGAGCTTTGGGTCCAGATATGCAATAAAAAGCCCTCCAGTTCTCTACTGGTAAAACAAAATGAATTAACCTTTCAGTTACATCTCCAAATGCCTTTCTCAAATCTGCCTGTGGATTCCATAACTCCTGTAGCCACACAAATTGCATTGGTTTAAGCAGTATACCCTTTTCCAGCTCTTATCTGTGCAATTACTGTCTGTGGCCTGTCTTTCCTTGATTGACCAAGTAATATTCTGGTTTTAATTCTAGTTAATCACTTGGAACTCTTGAAGTGGAAACAGGCTTTGCTTGACTCTGTGGTGTACAAGCTCCCGGGCTGGCTTTGATAGCTGTGCAGAGCTGCTGCTTGCACTTGCTTAGAATTGCAGTCATTTAAAAGCCAGTAACAGAGGGCACTATCTACCCCTGTTATTTAAACGGTGATGATTTCAAGCAGAGATGGGGAATTGGAAAGTCATTCTCTGCTCTGCACTTTGCATGCTGAGGGCTCCATCCTGCCACATGCTGAGCCCTCTGAGGCCCTTATGGTTTCACAGCTGAACAAATGGAGTCAGCACCTTACAACCTGGCTCCCTGTCAGGCAGGATTGTGAACCCTGAGAGTCACTTAACCTCTTCCTGACTCTGTTTAACCTTGGATGTAATGACAGAGGGGGATAATCACGTCTGTCTCTCTTAGGAGCAATTTGAAGGGTAATTAATTGATATTAGTTAAAGCATTTGAGATCACCCGTTGAGAGGTACTAAAGGAAGCCGGGGGCTGAGGGGGGAGCAGAGCCCTTTCTCGTGCTGAGGGTAGAGCACAGACAGCACAAATGCCACGGTCTCACAAATCACTGGGCTTTCAGATCTCCTCTAAGGAGTTGGCCAGGACTTTGTTATGAAAGTACTGACAGTTTATGTTAGTGTATTTAATATGAAAGCAGTCTACATTAAAATGTGTGCGTGTTTAAACTCTCTCCTTTAAAAAACCCTCATGTAAAATATATGCACACCACTTTTGTGACTTTATTTATCAGGATTTGATTACGTATGAGATGCTAAAAGCACGCACAACAACACGGGAAGGGTTATAAATCATTACGTGTTACTGATGGGCAGAAGGTATAAGGTAGTGCTTTCTGAAGGCAAAATGCCCAGTCAGTGCTGCTGTAGTGTTCTAGTTGGGATGCTCAGGTTAGGTTGGCAGGGGCTGTCGTCCTTGCCTGACCCACGGGCAGTGCTGGCTCCTGCAGCTCCGGCCGCTCGGAGATGGTGCCACGAGCACGGGCAGACCATGTCACTGCTGAGCATCTCAGCTCAGCGATGCAAGTCAAGGACAGCTGTCTTCTGATCAGCTCGAGAGCCACTGTGTGAAAGCATCTCTTTTACAAAACCATTTCCTTTCAGATTAAAAATCACTAGTGATAGGGAATGTGAATTTCCATCTAAATTTGACTGGCTTCAGCACGCAACCAGCTCTGGAGCTTACTCAGTCTTTGGCACCCAGCTTGAATAGCTCGTTACAATGAAATTTAGAGACTGACTTTTCTCGATTTCTATCACTTCTTAATCTTTGGGTTTAAGCTGTTGACACACCAAGCTTCCTGAGTCCCTTTGCCATGAAACACGCTTTTCAGTTCTGTTGGTTTTTTTATGGGTCTTCTGAACTCCCTCCAGTTTGAATTCATTGATTTGTGGGCCCAGAACTGCAAACAGCACTTCAGAGATGCCAGGCATAGAGGCCCTCTCCACATCTGCTTACTATTTTAACTTATATATTCAGTGAAGTTCATTTTGACAACTCCATCATTTTCTTTCAAAGCTATATTGCTAGCATTGTTTGGATTTTTTTGCTTCTAATACGTTTAAAGCCCCTTATATACTTAAAACATCATTATTACCTCTGCTGACTGTAGGTACTGCTTTGATGTCCATTTGCTTGCTTTATCTATTTTATACAAATTGTTAGCTTTTGATTTATATTCATTAAAAAGCAGCTTCACCTTTCTTCTATGTGCTATGCTAATACAGCTTCCTCTCTTCTAAGGAAACTGAATTAACCTTGTATGTTCAGCTGTAGAGAGGTTATATTATATCACTGGGCTTTGTAATTTCAAATTAAACAAAGCATGAAGTAACTTAACCTAAAGGATGTTTTTTCATATTTAAACAAGTAGAAACCTGTGTTTTTGGAAAGAGGACTTGATTCCTTTAGGCAGTTCTGAAAATTTGCCACAATTTTATTTTAAATGTAATGAGGTGACTGTTGTACAACAGGGTGCATCTGTTTCATGCACTACTCTCGAGACATCTTTAGAATTGCCATCTGGTCCTAATACCTTTGTGCACTGAAGTTTTAAGAATCTCTTTAAGTTTTACTTTTGACTCACTATCATCTCTAAGCAATTCATTGGTTAAAAAAAAGAAGCTGTGTTCAATGAAAAATTCTCCATTTGAACACGATAAAGACATGTAGGTTATTCATTAGGTTGTTCCACTGCTTTGAAACCCTCTTTGCATCCCTTCTGCATCCCATAGGACCCTGCAATTATGGAAAATGTTTTCACAGGTATTATTATGTCTGAAAAATTATCAAATTGCTACCACATCATATCAATTTTATGTTATTCTTACTGTACCTGAAAAATGGGTTTATATTATTTTTTCCTTAGTCTTCTTTTTATTTAAAGCCCAAAAAATCAGTTCTCAAGATGATGTGAGCACATAATTAAGTTTTTCTATTACCCCATGTGCTATCTTTGTTTTGCATCATGCAACTAATGTGTTGTGGCATCATTCTGGAAATCACATCCAGCTCAACCCTGAAGTTCTTTACTTCTTCGCAGTCCTCAAACCAGTGTTTCCACAAGAATGAGGTTCCAGCCCCTTCCTGTGCCCAAACCAGTGGTGGCTCCTTGGGTCTTTCCTCAAAGATACCCTGAGAAGGTGCTGTACCTTGAGGCTATTCCTGCTATCAGTAAATCCAGTCCGTGGAAAACAAGCTGGGTTATATATTTTCCATCACTGCATTTCCCTAAAGACCCAGTAGCTTTCCTTTAAATGCCTCTCTAATTAGAGGAGATTTAATCTGACTCCCTCTCCCCTCAGTGATAATGGCTCTGAGTGAAGCCTGCTTGCTTGCTTGCTTGATTTCCCTCGTCTGCTGTTCATCAGCTATTCCTCTTCAATTTTTCCCACAGAAACCATATTTCTCATGTACTGGCTCAGTTGAGAACTACTTGGTTTTCAAGGTGAGGAATGTGATGGTGCCTGCTGTGACTGTACCACATCTCCTACCAACTTTACAACATGAATGGTGGAGAAAAACCTTGTAGAAAATACTGGGTTTGTGTACATTTTTAAATTTGTAGTACAAGGGCAAAGAGAACTTCAGAACTCCTCAGCTGCAGCTGTTTGGGACCTGTGATTTAAGCAGGCAGCCCCTGTGCCCCGGCAGGTCAGGGGGAGCAGATGCCACCAGGGACTGTATGGGGAGTCCTCCACAGAGCCAAATTCTGAGCACAGAGCTGAGTGCCTACTAGAGGTCTATTGAAGCTGTATTGTTTGCTGATTGTGAACAGGGAATGGCCTCAGCACATGCTACTGCACGTGCCTGAGATGTCAAGTTCTCTTGTTTTCCTACCAGGTGATGCAACTGTGTTTCTGCAGTAGGAAATGGAGTTATCTTGAGATGTGCAGGAATGATTAGAGGTTTTCAGTGCCAGTACTGGGATCCTGTGGAAAGGTTGGATATTTCAGGAGCAAGTTTTTTCACATTTCTCAAGTCAGGCACAGGAAATTACTGTTAAGTTCACATCTGCTCTTAACCCTGTTGAGATCAAATTTGACACTGTTGTAAAAATGAAAAAAGAGAATTGTTAAAGCAAAGCCCTGCATCTGTGTTAGAGGGCTCTGCTCCCAGAAGTGCTGCTTTTCAATGCTGCTCAGTTAAAAAGTCTACTTCTTGTCCTTGCAGGAAGTCTGTGTGCTTACCATGGGATCCAAATTATTAAACTAAAATGAATTTTCCAATTTGTTTAGTCCATAGTGACTGAGAAGGGGCAGGACCTTTTGGTTCTTGACACCTTATCCACACCTTCGTATTCCACCAATTTAATCTCTTTCCATTGCAGCCCATCTGAAAATTCCTTTGTAAGGAGGCTGCACACTTCCTATCCTCATGTACTGTGCTCAGTACATTTCCTTTCCTTGCACTTTCGAATCTAGAAGATAGTGTTAACACTTAAAATAAATGTGTGATAGTGGGTGTGAAGAGGGAATGGGGAGAACAAGTTTTCCGTCTGTCAAAATGAAGACATCAACCTCTGCTTTTTATTTTTTTTGGCATGTGTGCTTTAAATAGAATGACTGGGTTGGGTGACTTCCAAATGTTTGCTGCATTTGGCAATCCTTCTAAGTTGTAACAGATGAAGTTCTGCTGTTCCATATGATGTGCTCCTTCCCCCTTTTTCAGTGACTCCTTGAAACTCCTTGGGAATTCAGTGTAGCATTCACATCTGTTCTGTGGATGGATGTCCAAGGCTAACAAAATGCCTACTGGACTTGGAGGCAGCTCTGCCAAAAGCCATATGGTTGTGTTTTAGTTCTGTGAGCACAGTGCAGTAAAGAAAGGAGGTTGGGCCAAGGGAGAAGTGAAGGGAGGAGGGATGGAGCTTCAGATGGGTAAATGAAGGTAACTTCTCATGATTTGGTATTGGATTTGGTATTTTGTGTGGAAGAATATGCTTGTTATTTGTGTTCCCATTTTCATGCAGAATGTGGCTCATGAAGAGCTCTTGCCTGCTACAACTTCTCTAGGGGCTTTGAGAGAGGCCTTACTGTCCTGAAATATCTTTTATTGAGGGTTTACAAGATGTTCTTGGGTGAAACCTAAATTTCAAGCTCAAGATCACAAGCAAAAAAGGGAACCTGAAAGGTTTAAGTTTTTAAGAGCCTTTATGTTTTAGTGTAACAGTTGGAAGTGCTTTCCAGAAAAACTGCAGCATGTAGTTAAGAACAAGTGTTCCTGTTTTAGAGGTGCCTGATTTTTATCCATTTTTTGTTTCTGAAATTCTTCTTAGATGTCGTCACCAGTTCTGATTTATTTGTGTAGAGCAGTGTTAACAAGGCAACCGAGGCAATCCCCCCACAGTACAGGAAATTAACCAAGATTTGTTATGGTGCAGGCTTGACCTGCAGGCTCTTCAGTATCAGGCAGACAGGCCAGGCAAGTGCTAAGAGAGAAAATGGGTCACCAAAGTGGGCTGATGGACGTGGGAGCAGCCTGAAACACTAGCCTCCTCCTCCTCTTTCTTCTCTTCTTCCTCCTCCTCCTTTTCTTTCATGACCATTTTCTTCCAGGCAAGTGCTGAACAACTCAACAAGGTTAATAGTTTGCAAGCTGTAGAACACTGTGCTGTCTCCCACTGAAACACAGCTGCCATCGTGCTGCATACAGAGTTTGAAGCCATTAAGATGGATTTACAGAAGTGCCTCAGTTTCCCAGGAAACATCCCCTTGACTTTCTGGTATTCTTAGCTACTGCGCAGACTCTCAGTGTATTTACACAGGTGTGTCACTGCAGTGCTTTCAGAATCCTATTCTGAAGAAAGAAATGCTCTAGAATTCAAAGCAGTGCATGTAAGCAGTGAAGTTATGTTTTGGTGAAGTGGAAGGGGTATTCAGCCTTTCCTTTGTGGAAAGGAGTGTGCATTGTATATGCATAGATACTATTTTTCTTGTGAAAGAGATAGTATTTTTCAGCTGAAGGAGTGAGCATAGCTTAGGAGGGTGGCTGCAAGTCTCCTAAGAGGGCATTTGTTCACTCCTGATTTTAAAGTAACACAGACACTTGTTCATCATGTAAAATACTGGTAAACAACAGTAGCATAAGCTGTAATTGCTGCTTCTGAGCAACTCATTTGGGATTTTTCTGTTCCTACCCGGAAATAATAGCGAGATGGACTTCTTTGCCAGCATTACAGAGGCTTGACTGAAGTGTGTCCATTCCTCTCTTAATGTGCATCTAAGCAAAAAATAGTGTCTTGAGTTTTTGCTTGGGATCAACCTTTGTGCTGGGTCTGAAAAAAAGTAATTTGTTACACATATGCAGGTACTTTCCATTTCAAAGGCTTACTTAGTATAGTAATGATGTTTTGAGAAGAGTTTAGATTATTCATAGACAAAAATTTGTAGACATTGCTTCTGAATTGAGAGCACTCATATCTGAACCTTGAATCAAGAGAGCAGTTCTAATTTCCCTTCCGTGACTTCTGAAATGTTTGAGTCAAATCAGTGTGTATTTAAGCAAGGGATTAGCTGGCCTTTTGTTCAGTGCTGCAGTGTACAAAGAAGTATCAGCCCATCTCCCATACAAAGCTCTGGGGTTCCTGTGTGCAATGTCTGTAAAACTCTTCAGGGGTTGCCCAGCTGTGGTGAACAGCAGGAAGGTCTCCAGGAAAGCCAGCAGCAGTCACCCTAACCTGAGACTGGACATCTGCTCTCCATCCGTGAAAGATGTCTGGCCTATTGCACTTGCTTCTCTTCCCCTCCCTTATGTTCCCAATGGCTTGGCTTTAACACAGGCCTTTTCCAAATACTTATAAATGCTCCCAGCAATTTCCTTTCCACCTTCCAGCCTCCTGTTCCCAGCTGTGCTGTCTTTATTCCCATGCCCAAATCTAGTTGGTATCTGTGGCCACAGCAGTAAAAACCTACCTGGCAATACCAGGAGGTGCAGAGCAGGGCAATGGTGTGTCTGTGGCTGGTGCTCTGGAAGTGCCCTTAGGGGGCTGGTGATGGAGAAAAGGCCCCTGCACTGTGGCCCCTGTTATGGGATGTTGCATAACTGTAAACGTACACCTAAACTCCATGAAGTCACAGGGATCTTAAACATGTGTTTACTTTTGTGTAGCTGACACACATTTTGTCCTGCTCATTCCAGAACTGGAGAGCTCCTGTTTAGAGCGATTTTTAATTCAAATTTTCCACTGACTCACCTTGTGTCTTGAGTTTGTCCCAGTATCTTTCCTACAACTAAAGTTTATTATGTCTTTTTCTTCCTTTGTCAAACAGGGTGTCCTCACTGTAAAAATGCCATTCCACATTTCACAACTGCTGCTGAAGTCTTCAAAGAAGATCGCAAGGTAACTTGCTGTTAATTTTTTCTGTGATATTTAAGAATATTTTCCATATTTTGTACTTTATAGGCTTTGCTTATTGATAAGGTAATAGGTTTGTAGATAAAATTGCTGTTACACTAAAGGAAATGTATCTGCATCACAGGGGTTTTATCTTTTATGGTCAAATTGAGTTATACTTCCAACCTGTTCTGTTTTCCCTAATTTGCTGTCTTTTATGTTGAAGTCTTTGTATGAAACACAATTCTTTCTCATTGGGGGATTAAATAAATATAATTCGTATAATCTCCATTCCCCTTCAACTTTTATCAGCTGTTGGGGTGCATGTAGAGAAACCACAAGTTGTCCTGAGGCTCTCAATCACATAACTAACTAATCCTTGCTTGCATTTTACAAAATAAAATGTATTTCTGTAAATTGGCTGACTTGAGCCCAGGATGCTCTTCTACGACCTTGATGCTTCAGCCTTGAAAATGCGTTCAATGGCTGAATCACACTGGGTAATTTCCTTGCATCAGCTGAACCACTTTTTCACTGAGCACATGGAGATCTAGGATTTAAAAAAACCCAAAAAAACACTTGAGCCCCTGGATTTAACCATATAACTAGCTAGGAACCTGTTTGATATCTTTCAGTATTTCATTCTAACCTCTGAATTCGTTCCACCTACAAAATTGCTTTGTGTTTAGGTGTGGCAAGAAAAAGATTTGGTAATTTATTATAGAAATTGCCCTCTACACCTTCCTCAGGAGGGGAAACAGAGAGGGACATGCTGAGCTCTTCTCCCTGGAATCCAGTGATAGGACATGGGGGAATAATTCAAAGCTGTGTCAGGGGAGGTTCTGACTGTATAGTAGGAGACACTTCTTCACCAAGAAGGTGAACAGTCCCCTGGAACAAGCTTCCTTAGAGAGCTGATCAGTGCCCTGAGCCTGTCAGTGTTTAAGGGACATTTGGACAACATCTTAACAACTTAACAGTTGTACTCCATAACAGAAGAATTTTTGTAATTTTTTTCTTTTCCTCTCATCTGTTCTGTAACTCACAGAGAATGCATCAGATTGACAAGAAACAAATCATTCTTGTATCACTGACTGCATAAATTAGTCCATCACTTCTGCCCTCTGGCACACAGAAGATTCATAGGCATGCAGCTTTTAGTTCTCCTACTGCTGTAAATTAGTTTGCTCAGATGCCTTTTGGTTACTTCTTTGTTTCCAAGATCTCTGAGAAAGTATCCTTGTTTTCCCACTTTTCTGGTAGTTCCCAACGAAGCCTCTCTTTCCTAAACTCATTAAAATTTCGGTCAGAGGAGCTGAAACAAATGTACCAAACAATGTGGAACTTGCTTATTAGAGCCCCAGGATGTATTAACAAGCAATCAGAATAATGCCACAGTTAGTTGTAGAGGGTGGTGGTGGGAAGTGCAGGCCTGGGAAGCTTTTCCTTCAGAGTGCAGGTTATGAAAGGACTCCAGGAGCAGAGCAGTGATTGACGGTTGCAACTCTTGACTTCAGTTTAAGGCTGGAGTGGGGAGATATAAAATGTAATGAGTTGGAACAGGAGAGCCAGTAGGGAATATTAAGGCTGGTACACTTTTAAAGAGGTGTGTGCAGTTAGGGAGAATGGTGTTATTCCACCCCAATGACTTACGAAAGTGCCAGGGATTGATTATGTTGGGAGCCCCTATTTAATTGTGTACAGCTATAACCTGCCAAGGTGCTTCCTGCTGCCAGTTTGTGCCATTGTGGAAAAGAAAACAAACCTGTTTTAGACTTTAGAAGGGCACATCACTGTTCCCACAAGCAGCACAGGCCATATTTCCATGTTTCAAACTGGACGGAGCCTTCAAACTAATTTGTAGTTCTGTAGGGTTTCAAACTGGTAAAATCACTGCTTAAGAGAAAGGAAGTATTTATTCTTTCAAAAACAGGGCAAGATTACTAATTTTCATTTTAAGTACCAGATTCTTTTCACTACTTCATTTCTATAGTAGTGTCCTTTTTTTTCCCCCATGGAGAAAGTTTTTCACTTAACAGTATTTTTGCATATATCTTCTTCTTAAAAGAAGGGTCTTTTAATTAAACATTTAATCCTGCAGAAGCCAAAGAACAATCAAAAACATTCCAGTCTTGAATTGGTTATAGATAGTATCTTAAAAGGTGTCCTTTGGGAGACTTTGAGTCTTTACATTGGAATTTTGAAGATGAGCAGAGCTTGAAGCTGTTAAGTACGTGTCTCTTGGTTTTGGCGCTGAAGCCCCTCTCCCCCGGGGCTGTGTGTAATGCTCTGTACTTTTTCATCATCTGCACTGCTGGAGTTGGAGTTTAAAAATGCACTGCTTGGAACATTGGCCCCAAATGTCAGCTCTCATTGGCCACATCACTGCTGGTGGTTTTAGCCAGAATCCCCAGCCTGCTCGCTGGCCTGGGGCAATCCTGTGGCTGCTTCAAAACATGGCTCAGGCTGAGACCCACAAACCAGAGCCTTCAGTCTTTCCATCTTCCTGGATAAATTCAGTGCCAGTAGGGCCAGATCAGTGGAGAGGCTACTCCAGTGGCAGTGAGCATATTGTTTCAGTTATTTAAAAGGAAAAAAAAAGTGGAAAAAAAAAGCCATCTGGAGCATTCTTAGCTTGGGGCGCTGTGGCCGTAGCATGCAGCTGCCAGGGAAAAGGCCATGGCCAGTGCCCCACAGCTCAAGTTCTGGCACTGACCAGTGAACATCAGAAAATGCAAATGTGAGGGTTGTCACTTAGCTGAACAGATTGAAGAGCAGGAAGGCATTTTCAGTAACTGCTCCACAGTCTCTCTTGAAAACTAAATCCTTAAAAAAATCTGCATTCTGCCTTTTGGCTGATCCCAAAGCTCAGCTCAAAGGAACTGATTTGTGGTGTTCCAGTTTGGATTTGCTGAAGGAAAGCTCTTGACTCTTCAAGGCCTCTCAGTAACAAATCTCTGGCAGTCCTGCAAAGGAGCTGCTTTTTGACCAATCTTCCCATTTTCACAGGAGACTGTTCCTGTACAAATGCATTGACCCAAATCCCAGCACCACAGCTGGGTTCCAGTGAGTTCCCACAGAAACAGCTGTGGCAGCAATTGCTGGAAAGGGTGCAGCAAATGGGGTGAGCTGGGTGTTAGTGGGTCAGTCAGCACTGAAACTGGTGGGTCCCCAATGTGTATTGTGAATCACAGTTTAAAATTATTATACCAACCAAATGACTGTACAGAGTTATCCAAATGAGATAATATTTTAGTTTGGCAAGGAATTTGATCCCTGTTTGCTTAAAAAGCCTGTGCTGAATTTCTTTTTAATTAGACTCATTAAATATGGTGATGTTAGCACTGTACATCATGTTGTACTAATGGATGTCCCCTTTGCAAATAGGCCTGCTTTGAGAGCAGCTGATGATCTGCACCTCCTGTAATGATGCCATGCCACACCAGGGCAACTCATAATGAATCTCCCATTTGCAAGGCCTTTCACTTTGAGAGCAGTAGCTGAATTGCAGCAAGCTTTAGCAGACCAGTCCCTAACTGCTGTTAGGATCCAGAACAGGTGATATAAATAGAAACCTATGGAGCAATCATAGGGAAGAATGCACATCTGTCTTACTTACAGGTGCTTTCAAGATATTTGGCAACAACAGACTTTTTTACTAGTAAACAGGTAATTGTCATCTGAAATTGATTCTACTTTTAAAATGTTGTTTGGAAGCATTTATTTCCATGCTGCAACTTTGTTTTTACTTTTTTTAAGCTTATCAAATATCGTTCCTCTCTCAAATCAATATTCAGTTAGCTATTCACTTCAATTTTCATAACAAAAGTCAATATTAGCTCAAGCAGAGATTTATTTTCTTGAATCAATAAACCAGTGTGTGGCAGTACATATTTTAACAGGAGAGCAGCTAGGATTGCAGGGGGTTATTTTTACTGGATCATCATGTGGGGACTGGGAGGCAAACTGTTAAAAGAAAGCTTTAAGAACAGAAAGGAGGAGTTACCTGGAAGGTCAAGGGATCCCACTTTCAATTTTCTACACATCTGTTTGAACTGCTCAATGTAATTGTGTTTCTTACCTGTAAGAGGTTTCTTACCTCTAAAGCAAAAAGTTGTTTCATAAATCTGTTGGAAGGGAACTGTGATTTCTGATGTATGATTAGATTATACTGCCAGCACTTCATTTTCCTTCTAACACTTAGTAACAAAATAAGGCATCACCCTTCTGTTACAGTTGGGGCACCTGGAGATCAGTGGTCATATTTTTGGCATAGCTCCACTTCTACTGAAGCACCTAAATGAAAAATTCTGGTTTTTGCAACAGCTCAGCTTTTGTGATCAGTCCTCTTCATCTGACAAATATGCCATGCTCTATTTCCTCAGAGCTCTTCAGAGCTGCTCATACACTGCTCACAGTCTATTGCCATGCTGAGTTAAGTTTGCAACTCTGTAGTTAAGCTCCCAGTTTTTTGGTACAACCACAAAACATTGTAGGATTTCTTTTTCAAGTAAAGGTAGTTTCCAGCCCCAGATGTTTCTAGACTCATATTAGCCTATCCTGACTATGGAGAAATGCATACTTATTTGGTGGGTTACTGTTGTTGCTGTTGTCATTATTATGCTTTACTGTACATACTCACCCGATACTATTAATTATTATAGAGTGCATACCAGTTATGGAACTACTTGTAAAAGTAAGGAAGTTGGATATACTTCAAGAAACTTCCTTTAGGGTCCACAGTCTCTCATTGATTATTTTTTCATTTGATAACATTTCTATTCCTGCTACAGCTCCTGAACAGGCTGGTGATAGACCTGAACAGCACTGGCTCTGGAGAAAGGACTTGTATATAATGATGTGTTGTCAATATCTAAGGCAGCAGAGCTTTGGGTTATAGAGAATCCATAATCCCGTGGAGTTTTGTGCATGTTGCAGATATAGCACTCACAGCTTTTTCTCCCTGAAATGTTTTTTCAGTAGATTTTCCCTTCTGGTTAGAGGAAAGCTCAAGAAATTAAATTTTAGCCCTAACAATCAAAATCTCCCTAAAATCAATCTTGCTTTCTGAAAGCTGTTACACTGGATTTTTCCATAATGGGCATATATATATATACACACTCATAAATGTTAGACCAGTGTTAGCAGAGTTTCTTTCTCTCACATATTTTTAGAGGGTTTTTCCCTCTTGATGAGCGGGAATTTGTGAGAAGTGATACCAAGTGTCTTGGCTCTTGGACACCTACTACGGATGTCTTATGCTTAATATGTCTGCAGTTTCTGCTTGAATAAACTTAGTGGGTTTGCAGGTCAGAGCATGTAGGTCTTGCTAACCTGTGCTCTCCAGTGCACTTCTCTGTAACTTGTTGCTGGTAGTTGAATATGAGGATCATATTCTCCAGAAGTCTTTAACCACATTTTGAGAGAGGTTTTTTTTGGTTGTTATTTTTCCTGACTCAGTTTCCTTTTCCAGTGAAGCAGAAAAGCTGACTGTTGCTAAGAGAGTTGAGAATGAGAGGAAACTTTCCCTACAGTGTATCACTGCTCACTTGAGCCAGGATTCTGCATCTTTTTACATGCAGCCTTTCAGTAGAGCCATGCAGGAATTCAGAGTGACAGAGCACTTCTCTATCAGCAATGGAGCTCAGTATTCACAGTCCATGAAAACACAAACAGAAAGAAGCAAAGGGCATCAGTGCTTTTTGCTGAAATTCTGGTGAGTCTGAGAGTTCAGCTGTCTGGAGTTGATGGAATGGAGATGAGAATTGGCCCTCAGTCCAGAAGTGTGTTTTGCTATAAGTGTTTTCCAGCATCACTTTTCTCCTCTCTCAGTGCACTATATTTGATCTTCCGCTGTGAGACAGGCAAGACAATTAGGACTGTGATGCTATGATAATGAGTGCACAGAGATGGTAGCAACCTCTATATTTAGGCTGCCTTAACATTTCCACTCTAAAGTAATCACTCAAGCTCTCCTAAGTACTCTTACTCAGCCACTGTTGGCAGCAGGCATTGAATGCAGCCTCAGATACAGCCTTGGGAATTAGATGTTCCTCTATGAAATTTTGCTCACGTCTCTATGAGTTACAAGGCTTTTGAAAATCGCTGTTCCTCTTCTCTCCCTGGCTGCAAAAATAACCAAACTTGTGTGTTCTGAAGAGCTGGGCTCAAAATGCTGGCTGCAGTGGTGGGGCTGTGTGGGAGCTTGCATTAGGAGCGTTGCAGAGGGGACAGGCCATGGACACATCCCCCAGCTGCTATTCCAGATGTGCTCTTAGACCTGTTGGATTAGACACAGCACTGGGCTCATGTGGCTGCCATGGACAGACTTAGACTGGGATCTTTGTGTGCACAACTAAGGCACAGATGGGCCAGCTTAGGTTTGCATGTGCTGTAGAGGAGAGCTGTGTCTCAAGGAGGCTACTGAGCCACGTTAAAGAAGCCACCTCTTTAACATCCTTGAGTCATCTGTTCTGAGGCAGCAGGTGAAGATGTTCTGAACAAGGTTAACAGTGGCTTACAGCATTGCATTCCTGCACTGCACCCTCTCCTCACTGCGGGCTGTTCTCACAAAATCCTTTTGTAAGTTAAATCGGATGCTTTGCTCCAGCCGGTACCAGCTTAGATATTTCCAGAGGTACAGATAAAGAGAGTTGCTTTTCCTTCTTCCCTCTTCCTTCCAGTGTACTAAAAACTCATTTTTTTAATCTCCAAGACACTGAGAACAGATGGGTCATCAGTCACAACAGTTGAATGTCTCAAACCAGCTACTAAGATCTGGATGAGCACATGCATACCTTCCCCTTTTTCTGGCTGTAATCTCTCCCTGTGTGATTTTACAGCAGTGAGAAAAAAGATTATTTTACTTATTCTAGTTTTTAGGAAATCAGGACTTCTGGTATTCTTTCTACTTCATGCTGTGTCATGAAATAAAAGTTTGTCTCCATTCTAAGCTTTTCTTTACACAGAAGTAGCCAACAGAGCTCTAAATTTTGGCTGGCTGATGAGGTCAGGAAGGCAGAAATATTTAGATGAAACTGTTCTACAGTTTATTATTCCTAATCTTTCATTTAAATTGGCCCTGAATGTGTAGGAGTCTTTGTGTTTACAAAAAGAAAAAAAAATAGGATCATACATATTTTTAGCAGCTTTCAAGAGTCCTGGTTCTGTAATAGCCTTATTAATGTTTAAAATCAGAAACCAGATATTTCAGGTAAGAACACTGTTCACTTTATCTAGTACATTCCACTTGAAGACAGACCAAGCGAGATCATACTGAGAATTGTCTTGTCAGGCTTTCAAAGCCTAAACAAAACAAGGAAATTAACTGAAGTTGGCTTTGCCAATCTCTTTAATTACTGCTAGGATAATGAGATCAGGTTTTCCCATTTTGACAGTGTCACCATGAAACGGGAGGGCTTTGTGGAATATTAAGTGATCTTTTAATTATGGAAGAACAGTTCAACTGCAACCCTAAAGTCATGCAAGCAAAAGGTATTTTGATCAGCTGTTTGAAGGAGGCTTGTGGAATGGAAATTTCAAATTAGGATGTGCCTGCTATGAAATTAGCTACTTGATAAATTGTAACCCACAAAAAAGTTGCAAGAAGTCATTCCACTAATTTGTTTGGTTTCTTTACACAGGTTGTACTTTAACGTGCTTGCTGTGAAGGCAGAGCTTATGTGAGCACCTGCGTGCAGAGCCCCAACTGCTGCTCACAGGAACAGTCAGGGAGAAATCACAGCACAGGGATCAGTTGCTTTGAGTAGAAGCCTATGAATTACATTTTGTTTCAGCATCAGAACTGTTAAGGGCAGCCCCTTCTCAATACTTCACAGAGTCAGTATTGAATGTTCCGAGCTGCTGCTCTGGGGCTGTGTTTCCTTGCCCTGCCTGTGTGGAAGCAGGCAGGGACTGAGGGTGTTGCTCCACTGTCAATAGGCTGAAAGTGTGGCAGGCTCTCTCCTACTCAGGGTTTGTCTGTGTGACAGTAGCATCTAGAGGTTTAAAAAGGAATTAAAGCCCACTTTGCTAATGGCTGCATATAATGTACAATCCTGGAAGAAGACAGGAAAGGAAATACAAACCCAGGCTGAGATTGTAAGCAAGGAACCTTTCTCTCTACATGCAGTGCTTGGTAGATGATGCTGTGGCTTCTCACCCATCCCTATCTGACCTTGGAAGAACTGCATGGAGTTTAGAAAAGCTATTTGGAGTAGAAATCATTAATCTGTGAACAAGCTGCATTAGTGACCAGCCATGTTTGGTAACTTTTCTGAGCATTAGCAATGCCATGGGAATGAGGATGGGTTAGGTGGGTCATTACCATCACCAAAGCCACTGTCACTGTTCATCACTTAAGACTTAAAATTCATCACTTAAAAAAAGTGGAGGAAAAATATTGCAGCATGACAGAGCTGTAACCAGTGTGCCTGCATTTGGTTTTATTAATCCAGCCTCTGGATTTCCTGTTTGGAGTCTAACGCAGAGCTCAGTGGGAAGGCTGCAAAGGTGATTTCTGCTCTGTGAGTTGAACCTGCCGTGCACAGGCCAGGAGATGACCATCCTCTGCTCTCTCTCCACAGCTAAGCCCTTACAGAAGCCATTGCATGTTTGGCAGAAGACTTGGGTCTCTCTCAGTGCTAAGGCTAAGCTGCAGCAGCATCACCGTGAAATGGGTTCTTGCTTTGTTCTCTCCTGCCTGAGTGTGATCTCTTGTGTTTCAGATTGCCTACGCTGCAGTGGACTGTGCCAAAGGACAGAATCATGACCTGTGTAAGCAGGAGGGGGTCGATGGCTACCCCACCTTCAACTATTACAACTACGGGAAATTTGTGGAAAAATATACTGGAGATCGAGGGGTAAGTGAAAGCAAGAGTCATCACCTGGTACAGGGAGCAAAGCCCCCTCTGCCTGTCCTGCCTTGCAAATGAAAACTGCAGAGTGAATTTTTACCATGCCTCTGTTGCTGTCTTACATGGATGAATCATAGTGTACCACACCCCTGTACATCTCTGCATTAGGAACACTCTTGGTCTATTTTTAGGAGCATGAGAAGAGGAAAAAGGATTAGATTTGGTAATATGCTTTGTATAATTTATTCTTTAAGCTGAAGTCTGTGAGTGAATTTGGACTGAGTGAAAGGGAAGGGTTTATTGCATGTGCTGCTGGCAGAAATGCCAGAAAATACAGGGTTTAACTCCTGTCAGTTCTGGATCGCATGGACACTGCAAACGTGTTACAGATCCACCAGGCTGCCAAATGGTGACAGACCATTGGTTTTATAGCCAGGGCAAAGCTGTCCTTTGGAGACTAGAGGAAAGTAAATATCTCATTTGCCCTGAATCAGATTCACTCCTGGCACTCAGGATGGGAAGACAAATTGTGCCATCTACCCCTGGGCTGAAGTTTCATTCTTTTGTCCTGCTGTGGCCAGCTAATTATATGCTATGAGTGCAAGAAATGGGGGCAGAAATGGCATAATGGCTTCAGTGGTTGTAAAGTGCCTGAAAATAAGGAAGCAATTCAATTATTTGTGGGCTGCCTTTGTCGTAACCTCCTAGAGGGAGGTTACTCCTCAGCAGCCATTGATTGCCTGGGGTCTGCAAGAAAAACTTGGGGTCTTTGAGCCATGCAGTGATTTTGAAAAAGATCTTGCATGAAAGTTATTGCTGCTGTTAGAGCTCAGAAAATTGTATAGAAGCATGAATTAAAAAGCCAGGTTCTGAGGTTCTCTGTTAGTCAGGATCTTGGGGAAGTCTTCATGGAGCTTCGCCTCCCAGTTTTTTTCAACCTACTTGGACTCCAGTAATTACCATTTCATGGTGCTGATCCAGCCATTTTTATGGATACTGTGTTTAGTTCCAATTCTGGATCTTTTCTTAAAAGTACTTTTTACACAAAAGTAAAGATAGGTGCAGCAGCCAACAATTGAAGTAAGATTTCAGCTGCAGTTTTTGCATTTCTAACCCGTTCTTAGAGAAATGATATATAAAAGGAAGGATCTGTGGTGGCTGATCAAAAGAATTTATATCCAATACAGGAGTGCTCTGGGGCCACAGGAGTTAGGAGATATTTATCCATATGCTGAAAAGTGGACTAACAAATCCCCTATATGCGGCCAACCCTTTCTTGGGTAAAAATTACCCGAGAGGAACATCCCGGTCTCTCTGCTGATGGCTGCTTTGTTCCCCTTCCACCTCTCTGGGGACCCTATGGTCTTCTGCTTGTGCAGCATTGAATTGGGGTTTGTTATCTCTTATCATGGTAATGCTGGAGGCAGTGCTTAGCACAGAGCCTGTCATGGGGGCTGCTGATTGCCAGATGTCTCCAGGTGACAAAGGGCTGAAGCATATCACTTCATTTATTTTCAGTGGAAGAATAGTGAATAGTTTTGGAAAAGCTTTTTGTTGTTCAGCCTTCTAAAAGCTTACCAGCCTTGTGGTTTGGGTTGGGTTTATTTTGTTTTGTTGTTCCACAACATTCTTTTAAGTCTTTAACTTCTGGTAGTTGCTCTCTACCTTTGGTATTTTCCCTCTTCATTACCAGTTTTGAGTGGTATGTTCTGTGATTGTTTAAATGCAAAAATGGTCAGATTGAGTGGGAGCAGTGTCACTTTCCCAGAAAACTTCAGTTTTGGGGTACCAGTAGACAGTGTATTCCAACACAGGTGTTCACACCTCCACCCATTTGAGCCTTTTGAAATGCCTGAGAGCTGTGTTCACAGCTTGCCTTGGAAAAGGAAACTGGTGGCATTCAACAGCCTTAAATCATAAGTTGTTAAAATACAGAGGTTGGCATCTAGACAGCCAGGTTTGAAATTTTTGATAATAATTTAAATAGTAACTTGGGGGGGAAAAAAGTGATTTCCATCATTGTGATGAAAACTATTAGAGGATGAGTGACAAATGTGTGTATAGTCAACAAACAATCCAGTAACTGCTTTTAAAATTACTCAAATAGCATACAAAGACAGCTTGAAAATGTCTTTTGAGTATTTTTGACGTAAAGGCATCAATGGCACTTCTAGTGACAGATTTTACCTTGTCCTATGAGTTTTAGGGACTTTTTCTCTGTGTCCCATCTCTTCAAAGTTTGACATGTGGGATGTGCATGGATATTTTCCCCCTGCAGTGGAGCAGCACAGGACCAGATTATGGCAGGATGAGGCAGTGCAGAAGCAGTAACTGCTCCCTGGTTTCTATTCTGCCGTGGGCTACAGAAACTAAACAACTGCTCCTTAGTTTATATTCTGCTGGGATACAGAAGCTCAAAGTGTTCTTGATGCGTTGTTTTGCTTTGTTGGTAAAAATATGACCCATATTTTTCTTCCTTCAAAACCAGGAGTCTGGATTCACCACTTTCATGCGAACCCTGAGAGAAAGAGATCATGAAAGAGTAGGAAAGAAGAAGGATGAATTGTAGTTTCTGCCTCAAAAGGAGCTTTCCGCTGCACTGTGAATGGTTCCAGGTCTTTTGTTGATGCACCTGAGACTTCACATATTCTCAAGACAGAGACTTTTTTTTTTTATAAACAGCCATGGCCATTTTGTACAATTTTGAAATAAAGTGAAACCACTTGATTTTTAAAAGGAAAATAAATTAGAATGTTGCCATAATGTTTTAAAGAAAACTTAGCATTTTCTCTCATGTTGGGAGACTATGCCCACTGACACTCCTATGCAATATTTTTGTAGTCTGTAGTGTGTCTGTAGGTGATGTTGTTTGTTAGGGTGAAATTTTTGTTCCAGTATTGCAGTACATGTATAAAATAAAGGGGAGGGGACACGGTTTGGTTTGGGTTTGTTTTGTTATGTTGTGTTTAAATCAGCGCAGGAAAATGGGATTTATAAGACACAGATTTATTCAAATGAAGTTTTTCATTCTTGTGAAATAGTTATGTGTTGTTGACTGAGATTTGGGGGCAACAATTTTAAGGTGCTCAGGGATAAATAAGGTATCTGAGTTAATGAAGACATTAACATTGACCAGTCCAGATCTGTTAATTTCATTTAAACCTCTCTGGTCCTTAAATCAGAACTGTTTACATACCTTTATAAAATGTATTGAGTGAATTAAGCCCCACATTAAAAATCAGCAGAGCATGGGTTCAGACTAAACCCTCCTTCTTTGGCATCAATACTGTCAATGTATCTGTAAGTTTTGGCAGGAATGACTATCTTATAGGGGTACATAGTTATTCTTATAGGGTACACAGTTTCCCTTCAAGTTATGACTGAGTCATACCAAATATGTGTTGTAAAGTGTTATGTTCAACTGTTTTGAGAAATGCATAATACTTCTGGTAATGCAGCATTTGTGTGTGTTACCTGTTTACATTCCAAAAGTTATCTGCATTTGTAGGAGGGATTTTTCCTTTTTGCTCCTTAAGGAGTTGCACAATCTCCCTCCGACAGTCATCACTGTAAAACCTGTATCAGCAGCAGTTGAAATGTGTTACACTTTTGATGCTTAAACAAAAAAAAAGTTGATCTGGAGGTACTTCTGTCTTCACAGGAGGGGAGAGGGAGGGGCAGGAAGTTGTGATTCACTTTGAACGAAAAATAAATTTTTAAAAGGACAAATATTTTTATCATTAATCAGCCTTGTTCAGCTCCTTCCCCACTGGGTGAGTGACCACAGCTGGTGGTGGCTTAGGAAGAGCTTGGAGCACACGGGATGAGTTCCAACAGCCCATGGCCTTGGGAATGCTGGGCAGCACTGCAGGTGTGTGAGGGTCACACTGACTGCAGCTGTGTGCTGTGTGAGGGTCACACTGTGTGCTGTGTGAGGGTCACACTGTGCTGTGTGAGGGTCACACTGTGTCCTGTGTGAGGGTCACACTGTGTGCTGTGTGAGGGTCACACTGTGCTGTGTGAGGGTCACACTGTGCTGTGTGAGGGTCACACTGTGCTGTGTGAGGGTCACACTGTGTGCTGTGTGAGGGTCACACTGTGCTCTGTGAGGGTCACACTGTGTGCTGTGTGAGGGTCACACTGCAGCTGTGTGAGGGTCACACTGTGTGCTGTGTGAGGATCACACTGTG
This sequence comes from Molothrus aeneus, assembly GCF_037042795.1. Taxonomy (NCBI): domain Eukaryota; kingdom Metazoa; phylum Chordata; class Aves; order Passeriformes; family Icteridae; genus Molothrus; species Molothrus aeneus. The sequence goes on from NC_089652.1 coordinate 28,201,543, forward strand.
CTGTGTGAGGGTCACACTGTGCTCTGTGAGGGTCACACTGTGTGCTGTGTGAGGGTCACACTGTGTGCTGTGTGAGGATCACACTGTGCTGTGTGAGGGTCACACTGTGCTCTGTGAGGGTCACACTGTGTGCTGTGTGAGGGTCACACTGCAGCTGTGTGAGGGTCACACTGTGTGCTGTGTGAGGGTCACACTGTGCTGTGTGAGGATCACACTGTGTGCTGTGTGAGGGTCACACTGTGCTGTGTGAGGGTCACACTGTGTGCTGTGTGAGGGTCACACTGTGCTCTGTGAGGGTCACACTGTGTGCTGTGTGAGGGTCACACTGTGCTGTGTGAGGGTCACACTGTGCTCTGTGAGGGTCACACTGTGTGCTCTGTGAGGGTCACACTGTGCTGTGTGAGGGTCACACTGTGCTGTGTGAGGGTCACACTGTGCTCTGTGAGGGTCACACTGCAGCTGTGTGAGGGTCACACTGTGCTCTGTGAGGGTCACACTGTCCTGTGTGAGGGTCACACTGTGTGCTGTGTGAGGGTCACACTGTGTGCTCTGTGAGGGTCACACTGTGCTGTGTGAGGGTCACACTGTGCTCTGTGAGGGTCACACTGTGTGCTCTGTGAGGGTCACACTGTGCTGTGTGAGGGTCACACTGCAGCTGTGTGAGGGTCACACTGTGCTGTGTGAGGGTCACACTGTGCTGTGTGAGGATCACACTGTGTGCTGTGTGAGGGTCACACTGTGCTGTGTGAGGGTCACACTGTGCTGTGTGAGGGTCACACTGTGCTGTGTGATGGTCAGACTCCTCTGCCCTGGCACTCCAGGGGACACCAACAGCTTCTCACAGCAGAGAGCTGTCACCTGGGTCTGAAACGTTCCTCTTGCTCCTCAGCCTGCCCATCTCATTTTCTTCCAGTTGGGATCTGCAGGCTGTGCTGAGGGGCTGCTCAGGAGGTGAATGGCATCTTGCCTCCTCCCTGGGTGTTTTTTCCTTCTCTCTCTTGCCCAATTAATGACACTGTATGTTTGGCACCGTTAAGCTGCTGAAGCCATTAGTGAGTATTGTGCAATACCAGTAGCCTGATTGGCCTTGTATGGTGGCCAGCTTGTTAACCATAACATCAATTGGAATGGCCATGAGCTGTGCCAAGTATCTTCTCTTAATAGGCACCTGATGAGCCTCTTCACCCAAAAAAATCAGCTGCCTGATAGTACATAATATCATAGTGTAAAAGTAGCTTAATTTATGAAGACTCTTACTCTACTTTTTTTTTTCCTTTCAATTAGCACAGTTACTTATGTTGTATATAGCACCTTTGCAGAGGATCATGATAATTCTTTATTTCAAGCTATCCTCACATAAGTAGCAGGCACTGCACTCTGCATTTAGGAAACAATACATATTGATGTCATTTGATCTCAAACAGGAATTCTTCTGCTTTTAGCAAACTATCAAGTATGATCACTCCAGAACTTGCTGCCTCTTTTGATCTCAGAGTCAAAGCAGCAGGCACTAACGAAATACAGCCTCCAGAAAATGTTGAGCATTTCTATGCATAGGCTGTGCCTATGTTTGTGCTAATTGGTGAGAAATGCAGACTTTTTCAAAAATAAGAAAGAAAAAAATGATAGCTTGCCAATGGTGACTTCACTAGTCGGGATCATTCTGAATTACAGGCTTTAGTAAATGTTTAGGATAAGACAATTGCACACTGTGCTTCAGACCAGTAATTCCTTACAGCTGGTTACACCATAATAAAATTAAGAATTCTCATTTTTTCCCTTCAGTCTTTTGTCAGTTGCTTCTTGGACTTGGGCATTCATTTTTTCTTGGCTAAAGAAAAAATGTGTTGTGCATGTGTTAATGCACAAATATAAAATATTTGAGAATAATTTACCTTCTGTTACAGGGTCATGACTCATCTGGTTTATGGTCTGAATGGTTTTTGAAAAATACAGTTTTGAACACCATACATGATTACATCAAATGGCTGACAAAAGCCTTAGTTACTGTGAACTAGAGTGTACCAGGAGCTCAGAATTTTGCTTTCAAGCCTTTTTAATTAGTAGGCCAGGTCTGGTCAGTCACACTGTTTTAGTTCTGTTGCCTCCAGTAAAGCAAAAAATGGTATTTAAAGTGTTAGTGAAGTCAGTTTATGTTTATATTCACATCAGTCACGTTGAAATTGAAATATGTTGTTATTTTTTACAAACTGTGAATGAAAAATATATGTAAGAGCTCTTATTTTCTGTATTTAAATGGTTGGTCATTTCACACATTCAGACTCCCCAGCCTGTCGCAGTAGATGCGTAGCCCAGGCATTCATAATCACACAGGAATTTCTGCCATGGTTAAAAGTGAGTAATCTGGGCTTTCAAGTCATGAATCATTTATCAGCAAGAAACTTAATTGCTGATAACAAATGGTTTGCAGTGAATCAGAGATTCTGCTCTTGCAATTATGGGTTTGATCTTTCAGTCTTTTTAAGGTGTGATTCAAAGGTCTTGGACATCTGCTACATAGTTAACCCTGAGCAGATTAAATCTTGTCAAGGAAGGGTAAAACGTGTACGCAGCAGAGAGGCTCAGCCAGGATTGTGCATCGTTTTGTCCCCCAATGTTGGCTTAAAGAAGATATAAATAGCCCACAGGGCTGTGCTACTCCTGCTGTGTGGCTGGACCAAGAGATGAAGGGCAGCAGGGCCAAGCATTTTGAGCATACTGGAAGCTGGAGAGGAAATGGTTTTCCCATCTAATGAAAGAGCCTGAGATGTTGGATTTATTTGTTTCATCCATCAAAAGGAGGGAAAAGGAGGGAAAAGTTCCCAGGAGAGTGAATGCTCTGGAATATGGCAAACACAAGTTGGGAGTCCCAAGATGAGCATAAGCTTCTATCCCAGCCCCTGCGACCTCAGAGGATGATTTGGCTCCGTTGTAATCCATCTATCTCTGACCCAGTAACTGTGTCCTTACTTGTTCAAACCAGAGCAACTCCTCCAAGAGGGACTGGAAGACAGACTTTCCAATCTGAGTCAAGAAAAGCAGCCTAACAAATCTCCATTTCCTCTTTCCTCCCCCTGTAAAATTGCATTTTGGATCTGACAGTCACGTTGACCCCCAAGCCCCTCCTAAATAGTTGCAGTTGGGTGAAAAAGCCTTGGGAATTATTCTAAACTCCCACTCAGACCAAATTAAGTCCCCAAATCTTGCTAACTTAAAATCCTTCTGATAGGCATCTGCAAAGATAGATTGATATTACTGGTGAAAAAAGATAAGAGAGGTAAGGTCTATGTTCTTGCAGCATTTAATTTGGGAGTAAAAAAGCAGATAAAACTCCCATCATGAGTAAGCTCTAAGAGAATGCTTCAGAGTGTCTTGTTTCAGATGGAATTGCTTTATGGGTGATTTTGATTTTAGAGGCGAACTGCTTTTCAAAAGAAAAGTCAAGACTTGGTGACATAGCCTACAGATGTTTTGTCTGTTTGCCTTTTAAAAAAATAAAAATAAAAATCAGAATCACTCTCCATATTCCTGATAGTGCTATATTACAAGAAAGAAATCTTGCCTACATGGATTTCCTGGAATAACACTGAACCCCTGCCAACTGCATTTTACAAACTATGAAACAAGCTATTTGCTCCAAACAACACACACTCGGGGGAGTGGGGACTGCTGCCCACATGCACCTTGTTTTAATTTAATAGCTTACTTTAGTGTGTTTGGCTCCGTAATGGAACACTGAGATTGCAGGAGTAAATTCTGAAAACTGAGAGGTGGGGGGAAAATCAGCTCTTATCAGCAGGTGTTGAGCACTGTAGCCAAACGCTGGCATTTTCCTTTGCCTTTGGCAGCCCAGCATCCCTGAGCGTTCCATGGCTCTGCGGGAACCACAGGAGTGCAGCCCTTTGGCTAATCCGGTTGTGTACATTACTGCTCTGTGCTGGAACTGATTGGAAACCAGAATTTTTCCCATTAGTTTCTTTGACTGGTCATAAGAAGATGTTGTGTTTTCTCTGCACATCCTGCTTTTATTTACAGAGTGGAGGAGGAGGAGGATACTTGGGTATCTAAAAGGGAAATGAAACCAAATGCCATTTTTCCTGCTGGCAGCCAGGATTCCTGGGGACTGACCATTGCTGCTGAAATATTCCCTGCAAAGCATTGTCAACTGGCTTAACTTTTGCAAGGTTTTGGAAGGTACTGTGTGATGCAATATTGCAAAAAAAATCTCAGTATCCAAGGCAGCAATTTCCAACCTCTGTTTTCCGAGGAGTTAAGCTGAAGTGTAAACTCTGTTCATCAGCCCAGTGTAGTTGGTTTTGAGATAGAAAAAAGATGGTCTTCTAGCCCAAAATTTAGGAAATCACAGCTCTAATGCAGGCCCATAGGATGTCTGGGTGTTTCCACACAGCTGCCCTGGTCCTTGCTTAGTAAGATTCCTGCCCCTGGAAGTCACGTCCTCCTGCCCAGAGCACTCGGCACTGCTGCAGGGAGACAGTGCTCCTTAAGGAACAGTTATTCTGTGTTTGCTTAGAAAGCATAATAGTGCTAATTATTCTCATTAGCTTTGAGCCACTAATAAATTATCTTTCCTATTGCTCTTCCATCACTCAGTAATGAGAACCATTTAGCCAGATTTTGCAGATACTGCTTGCTCCGTCTCTACAGCATGATTCCCTGCAAGCATTCATCATAGGAAAAGAGCTACGTGAACAAAATCTTTTCAAATTAGTCTCTGGTGCCCCAGTTAAGTGGGTGTCTACATCGCAGGCATGCAGAAGAGCCTTCTTCATTAATATGTGCAATTCTGTGCGAGCTGATTAGCTCTTGCAGCTCATTTGATAGCAAATGTGTAAATCCGTCACACTCTAAATGCCAAATATGTGCACAGCTAAATTATGGAGAAGTAAGAAACTGCAGGAGTTGAGAGTCTTTATCTGGAAAAAGAGGTCCTTATCCCATGCATTAAATTGGAGCTCTGGGTTTATCTAGAGCATTTGTCACTCCTCTGCTTTGTCATTTTACTGCTGGCAAAATGAATAATTCTTTGTGTCGTGTTGCTGGTCCTTTCAGGATGTGTGGGTGTTTAATTTGGTGCCCAACATTTGTAACAGACATCTGGTATCCAGCCCGAGTTCCCAGAAGACAATAGTCACAGCACAATGCCATCTTCCTTGTGCAGGACAGCAAACCAAACTAATCAGTTACAACTATCTATTATTAACAATGCAGTTGCCATCACTTCTCTTGGGTTTTTTTGTTTGTAAAAATCTCATGAAGAAAAGGAGAGGGATGAAGTTAGTTTTTTTTAACGTCCACATTTTTTAGCCAGGGCAGTGCTGCACAGTGTAATTAATATCGTGGTGCATCTGCCAGCACAGGGGAAGCACTAAAGAGTGTCACCTGTCAGCACGGAGGGGTTGGTCTGCTGCTGCAATACAAGTGCCCTCGGCCAGTTATTCTGAGACCAAAGAAGGAAACTGGCCTTAAGAGCTCCTAATTTATGCATGTTTTTCCTCCTCTCCATGCCAAATAGCTGCAGAGCCAGCCCAGCCTCAGGGCCTGGACACACCAGCTCAGGGCAGCCAAGCAACCTCTGTTTTATTTTCTCTCAGCACGAAGAAAAATCACAGTGTGAACCCAGCCTGACCTCCAACATATTTTGGCATTACCTTCTGGGCATACAGGCTGGGAGGAAAAAGCTTCCCACTTCCCAAAGTTCCGGCGTGGGAAGCTGTCTTTCTCCAAGCTGAGCATAAACTCTTCAGAGAACATTTCCTAGGAAAATATGAAGCACAGTAATGGATGTCTGATCCTGTAGCCACCAGGTTGATGGTGATAAATGCTTATTACTGTACCCCACCCCACAAGCATGGAACAGGATGAGCACATCCAACATTTCCTACTGCATCCCCAAATGTACTGAGAGCTCTCCAAGGGTTTGCTTACCAAGAAGACAGCTCTATGTTGGTCTCACCTGCAGTGGGTGCACAGTCCTCCCCAGAGGCAATATGGATGAGAGGCTCTTTCTTTTCCTTTTTCACAGAGGGACAAGCATCCTTTAAGGCAGATTTTCCCTGATTCAGTGGGAGGTGAATGGGGCCACAGGAGAGCTGCTGCAGAAATGCAGAGATGCTGCACAATGCTGCCAGTGACATGCAATTCCCTCTGAGCTCTGGGGTCCATCATGCCTTCCATCTGCAGTACACCACAAAACCATTGTCACTGCTTACCCTAAACTTAACTCTCTGCCAGAGCTTTTCTTAGGCAAAAGAGCAGCACAAGAGGAGGGACTGCAGAATCAAAGAAACAGAATTCACCATGGAATAAAGTCATGTCTCTCTGGCAAGGTACTGTAGTATGAGGTGCATTAGGTATATTTTGGATGGATGTATAATCCTAATTGTTGTGTATTGTTTGTGTTGTAGTCCCTAGATTCAAGTCCTCATTATTCTAGATGCTGTACAAATATATAAGAGTCTGTCATGCATGGAAAGGCTTTTATTATGTAAATAGTCAGGTTGGGAAAAAAGAAGTAGTGTTATCTCTGTTTTACAGATGAGGCAGTGAGACAGAAAAAAACCCCAACAAAGCATTTTGCCCAAGGACACACAAAGTCTGTGGGTCAGCAGTGGACTTGAAATTCAAGTCTTGGTTTCCTTTCTTACTAGCTCTTCTTTCCATTTGTGTACTGCCCACAACATAATTAAAATTAAGCACAAAGAAGACAACACTCTGCAATTTATCTCTATGTGTAACAATCATTCAGCACCTCTCAGCCAAATCCTCCCCAACTCTTTTCTTCTCTTCAAAACCTCTATTTTTGCCATGCCCAATGCCTGTGACCACCATACAAGTCACTGTAGGTGTTGTCCTCTGATTTTCTGCAACATGTATCAGTTATCTATAAAGCTGTTCAGGAAAAGACCCTGTTGCATGTGGGGCTGTTTCTCAGTTGGACCAGCCTGCCAAATTTGTATTCCAATCCTTTTAAAAAGTGATACTAACACTATTTAGAATAAAAAGGATGCATATACATTTCTGCTGCAAATATACAGCCAACCAATCTATAACTGCTGCTCAACACTACCTGCTAGTCAAAATTGTATATTGCTGTAAATAACTAATCTATACATAGACAAATAAAACATGGATTTTTCACTGAAAAATCACAATATATTTTGTTTTGTGTACAGCAATATTTTATGTCAGTCTTTTGGAAATAATGTGGGAGGAGAAAATTGTAAAAGTCATGACAGTCACTGGAAAACAGAATAAAATGGAATGGGTATTTACCAAGGCTAGATAATATCAAACTAATTCAATAGGTTTCTTTGATAGAGTAATTCATTAGCTAGACAAAGAGGGAAATGTGGCTGTCTGGACCTGAATAAAATAGCTGATGAGGAGCTGTGTATAAATTTATATCTCCTGCATGGAGAAGTCTGAGATTTATAGAGGAACTGCAAGGCATACATGGTGTTGGAAGATGAGAAGCTGAACTGTATTGAAAGGAAATTATTCAAAGCTCCTAAACTGTAAGTCTTAAGACTGATTGGTATTATTTTCATCAGTGACCTATTTGGAAAACAGAGGTGTCTGATCATTAAAATACATTGAAGTCACCAAGTTAGGAGGTATCATCAGTGTAGAGAAAGTTCAGAATATCACACAGCAAGAGCAGAAGAGCAAGGCCACAGAAGTAGTCAGGGAGGTAGCAGCAGACAAAATTCTGTAGGAAACCTCCAATGACACTGAAAGATTTTGTGTTTCAGTGCAACATGAGCATGGAAAAGGCAACTGAAACTCTAAAATGCAGTAGAAGACACATTTCTAGCAAAGCAAGGGAGGTATGAGCATCCTTGAATAAGATCCTAGTAAGACTTTATTTGGAATAAACCACATTATTCTGATTGTGTTAAAGAAAGCTGGGCTCTTAATGAAATGGGTACAGCAAAGGGCTGCTAAGAGAGCCCTGGAGAACCTTTCATGAAAGGACAGGGTGCACAGGGGGCTTGTTCAGCCCAACAGCTGAAGAGTGAGATGTGGTTTGATTACTTTTTGTAGGGGGAATATTAAGGGTAGGGCATCTAAATGTATGAACAAGTAGGTATAAATTTGCCATGAATAATTTAGACTATCAATCAGGTGTTCTTTATCCACCTGCATAGTGAGGGTATAAAAGTTATAGGGATGAAATCATACCTTGCTTTTCATGAAGCTCACAAAATATATTAGTTGGACCATGTGATCCAGTTGCCTACCTGGGGACTGGATTTGATAATCCAGAAAGTCCTGCCTATCCTGTGTCTTAGTGGATTTCTATTACAGTGAGCCACCATCTCCATCTTATAATGTTATTAGCTATTACAGTACCTATAATCCCTTCAGTCCTAAGAAACCTTTCTATCTTTCTGAATTAAATTTCAAATAGAACAACCTAACTGTGGATTACAAAGCCATATGTGTTTTCTTTCTTACTCAATAAATTTGCTGTTGTGATTATCATAACAAGATGAATTTCATTAGGGACTAAGAATTAATTTCATATAAATTATAGTGTTTATGGCACAACTGTACTGAAAAATAATGATGTTTTTATTTATTGTAATTGTTCGAATGGCTCCTAATGAAATTTTTGGCCTCATGAAGTGATCAGCTTGGAATGACTTTCCCTTCTATGAAAATATTTAAATATAAACAAAGTCTGCCAATGTGTTCAATTACAGTCATGCAGGGAACTAAAGGGATTATGTGTACTAGGAGTATATTCATGTGGCTTTGCAGATCAGCTGCTTCTACCAGAAAGGGAATAAAGTAAGCAGAAAAGCCCCAAAGAGAGCCCATCACTGTTGGAATGGCTTGGGACATGATCATCAGAAAAGCTCACTCGTGTTATTTCCATAAGCCCATAATGCTTATGGCCCTGTAAATACAAATACATTAACAACATGTTGCTTTTCAAACTAATTGAGATGCAGTGTGAAGATTACTTTTCAGAAATAGGATGTTCTTTATGCAGGAGATCATACTGGGCCCTGCTGCAACAAGAGCCATTGGGAGAGCTCTGTATTTTGTTCTAACAGCTGCATTTATTGCCAGTTGGAGACTTTCTGTGACATTATGATGTTACTTCAATCTTGCAAAGCCCTTAAGAGTTAAATACTAGCGTTCCAGGAAAGAAACTTTTGGGCCCAGCACAGGACCTTAAGACTGAATCAGCAGAGGAGGTTTTTAAAAAAGAGGAGCAAGGAAATAAACTGCATATTCTGCTGATGATTTTTATAACCTTGCTCACACTTGTGCTGATGCTGTGTTAGCAAGAACATTTCATTCCAGTGAGTATAATCCTTGCTCTTGTGATTATGGACACAGGTTTCTCTGAAACCTTGAAAATCAAATGCAATTTTTTAGAGTGCAAAATTGTTAGAAAGTCACGGGCTTTTAGCTAGTGCCATGATTTCAGGAGCCTGATTCAGAGTGCAAAGGCCTCGTGATGCAGCTGGGCTGCACTCCTCCTGAATTCACTAATTCAACATACCTGTTTTTTCCTGGGAACTGACAGTACTTTCCAAGGAACAGGAAGCATATTAATGGTTGTTAGTCTGGTTTTTAGCTAAAGCCTCAGCTTGAATAATACCTCCAGCTTCAAGCACCAAACTTTAAGAAAGATGTAAGAAAAGAAATGGTACAGAGAAAGGAGCAGTAGAATGAGAAACATGTAGTAAACAGAAAGGGGTTTTTTTGCCTTTTGGGTTAAAAGAAAAAAAATTTATGAAGGCTTTGGGTTTAATTAGTCTAAATCAGAGAAGGTTTTTATTTTCCCCATAAAAACAGTCACAAAGTGGATCAGTAATCTGATACATTCCATAGTTTAATTTGCTGCAAAAAACCCTGAAGCTGAATTTTCCTTTCAGAACCTTACTTTTGTGTTGCTCCTGTGACTTCATCACTGATGAACACAACTACTGCCAGCTCCTCAAGTTGGGTGTTTTCCTTGGGGAAACCTGATTTAAAAGTCACGTTTAAATCCAGTGTACAGAGCCTAAGGGTTTGTCTTCCCTACCTTAAGTCATCCAAAGCCAAGGTGTATAAATGCAGCTGGACATGTCTGCTCCCTGCAGTGACTGAGGAGAAATAGCAGCAAAGAGCTTCTTCACAGAGGGCAATTTCCAGATCACGGAACATCACAGTGAGGCAAATCCTGTCCTAACTCATCTCTGAGCATTCACTGTCGGGTTTGCTTTCAGCTGGCTGATGACACACTCAGCAAGTGATGCCTTCTCTGTTTTGCTCCTGTAGAGGCCCCTCGTTGGCATTTCTGAGGGGTTTGGCACCACGGGCACTCCTTCATTGCCCTCCCTTCATCCTCTGACACTGCCCACACCTCTTGGTCTCCTCATCTCTCCTCCTCATTCTGAAACACCTCATTCCTCCACTTGGCTTCCCTTTGCACTGACCGGATTTACTTCTTATGAATGTTTTATCTCTGGCTGCAGCTTTCACTAATGCATTCACTGCACGCTGCCCCTCTGACAATGTTTTACTGCTTCCGTGTCTTAGGGGAGTCAATGGGACAAGGAAAAGACACAATTTAAAGTGTAACTGGCTTGTTAGCCATGCAAATTCTTGAATAACACATAGGATTTAAGTTCACCATGAGAGCTGGGAGCTGTAACCTCACTTCTGACTCTGCCACCACCTCCCTCAAGCGACCTTGTGCAATTTATTTAACCTCTTGGGGTCAGGTTCACCTGAAAATAAAGAATAATGTGTTTTTTTTCCTCTAGGAATCCTAACTAATAGATGTATATACAATACTTGAAATCCTGTTTATGTAAATGGAAAATGCTTATCTTTTTTCTTTAAAACATTTACAAAAGGTTAAAAGAATTCTAGGGTTGAAAGATAAACAGTTCAGAAGAACTAGAAAAATTAAAATTACACATATATGCACTTATCACAAACCTTTAGACAGCCTCTAATTAAGTAATCACTAGTTGTCTGCATTATAGCAGATGATATCATAAGCTGTTAAACTGCGTAGCAGTGTGCAATACTGTGCACTCTGTTTATACAGGATAAGGACTCTCTAGAAATTATTCAGATTAATGTATCATCTGAACGTGTGCTTTACCTGTGCATAGTCAGTCAGGATTGAGGTGTTCCCATGCTCCACTCTATAAAAGCCTGACTGGGATCAGTTTTTTCCTGACAGGCCTAGATACTGACTTGCAGATGCCAAGTTGTGTATTCGAACACGCAGATGCTCCATCCCTTGTGAGGCTTTAGCAAGACCTGTTCGTGGTGCACATCCTTGGCAGTTCCTGCCAACAGCCAGCTTTCACTGAGAGAAGGGTGCTCAGGAAAGGCTCTCCAGGACATCACTTTTTCTTGAGCTTTTATGTTCAGAGAAAAACTACCTCACCAAGCAGGTGACCTCTCCTGCTGTGGCCCCTCTCCTCACCTGCTCCTTCCTTCCTCTCCCACATCTCCATGGAGCCCCATCTTCTGACCCCCCTCTTCACCACTTCCCTCTCTCGAGTCTGCTCTAAATTTTTTTTTTCCCTTTTTGCCAGTTTTCCCCTCTGTTACTCAGCCCCAGAGCCACAAGTTATCTTTTACCCCTTACTGTGATCTTGCTTGACTCAGGGAGCTCGAGCCCTTGGCTTGGCTGAGCTTTGCTTGAAGCACAGAGAAGAAAGCCTGGAGGCTGAATGGGTGCAATTAATCTCCAGTAACAGCAATTTACTCCTGTTCTAAGATCCAAGAGTGTGGTGTTGTGAGGTCCCCAGGATGAGGTGAGAGATAAGAATTTGACTCCAAGTTCTCAGAAGGCTGATTTATTATTTTATGATATTATATTATATTAAAAGAAGTGCTATACTAAAACTATACTAAAGAAAAGAGAAAAGAGACATCAGAAGGCTAGACAAGAATGAATAATAAAAACCTGTGACTGACTCAGAGATCCGACACAGCTGGCTGTGATTGGTCATTAATTAAAAACAATTCACATCTTTGGATAAACAATCTCCAGACCACATTCCAGAGGAGCAAAGCATGGAGAAGCTGAGACTTCTCATCTTCCCAGGAGAAGAAATCCTGGCTAAGGGATTTTCAGAAAATATCACAGTGACATAAGAGATCGTTTTTCCTCACTTGGATCACTGGAATAGGGAGTGAGGCAATGCCCCTCTGATATCCAGGGTTGCCATAGGTATCCACAGAAAATTCCTTGGAGAAGGAAGAGTTGAGGTTGGAGAGCATTGATTTTCTCCAACAGCATCTTCCTGATCCCCTTGCTCCTGAGTAGAGCTCAGCAGAGCCGGTATGTTACCTCTATCCCAACACTGCTGTGCTACAGGCACTTGGATAGTGAAGTAGTAACAGATGGAAGAAGAAATTAAAAGGAGATAGCAAGGAAATAAGCTGCTTTCATTTCAGATTTGAGCCAATGGACTGAAACAGTGTGGTTTGGTACAAAAACAGTGAAGTCAAAGAGTGGTACAGGGAGAAAATTATCCTTGTATCAGTAAAGAAAGTTTTAAAATAGGAACCTCACTCTAGGTTACTAACGAGTTTTGCAAACTTTCACTTTTGTATTGTCATTTATTGTTGAACCATGCCCAGTTGATTTGTTGGGAAATGAATGAGATTAGCCTGGCATCTGGTCTCATCTCAGTGCACTTTTGCTGGTGGCTATTCTGTCCCCATCACACAGGTGCCAGCAGCCACGCTCGCTGCCCCAGCAGAGGACCCCAAACACACCTGGTTATCCACACAGTGCCAGGCACATGCCAAGGGCTGTGTCATCCATTAAACCTAGTGGACACCAGCCAGCCGCTGTCAGAAGTTATTACACGGGAGAACCCAAAGAGCACAGCCCCTAAAGCTCAGCTGTGCTGACGGCAGAGCCAATTGTCCTGCAGGAGAGGAGAGGAGCTCGGAGCTGGCCTCACCATTCCCCACAGCGCCCCGGGAGGAGGCTGCAGACCCTGAGGGTTGCGCTCTTCTCGCAGGGCACAGACAAGGGGACAGTACGATGCACCAGGGCAGGTTCAGGCTGGTCATTAGGAAGCACTTCCTCACAGAGTGGGTGCTTTGACACTGGACTGGGCTGCCCAGGGATGTGGCGGAGTCACCATCCCTGGAGGTGTTTAAGTAAAGACTGCGTGTGCACTGGGTGCCCTGGTCTGGTTGACAGGGTAGTTGTGTGTCATAAGTTGATCCCCGTGATTCCGCATATATTTTCCAACCTGATTCTATGACAAACTCAGCCTCAGACAAGGCTGTGTGAGACAGCGCTGCCGGTGCTCGGCTGCTCCCGCCCGGCCGGTGAGACACACCCCCGCCCGGGAGCCCGGCCCAGGAGCGTGGCCGTCGCATGCCAGCCACGCAAGGGCGGCGTCCCCTTCGCACACAGCGGCCCCGGGCCCGCCCGCAGCCCCAGGGCAGCCGCCCAAGCTCCGCGGGCTGACAGCGGGGCTGGCCGGGGCCCCTGAGGGCGGCGACGCCGGGAGCGCCCTCAGGGCGGCCCCGCCCCGCAGCGGCGCGGCCGCAACGCGCGGGGGCGCTGCGGCGCGCGCGGACGTGTCCGCTCCCACAATGCCCGGCGGGAGCCGCGCGCCGCCGCCCCGCTGCCCAGGTACGGCTCGCGCCCCCCGCGCGGGGCCGGCGCCGTGAGGGGCGCGGGCGGGGCGGGACCCGCGGCCGGAGCCGCCGCCCGGCCCTGCCCGCCCCGTCCGCGCCGCGGCCTCGCCTTCACTCCCTTCCCCTCCCGCCTACCGCCGCTGCCGGCCCCAGGCCCGGCCGCGGAGCCTCAGGGCCGGCTGCCTTCGCGCCGCGGCCGCGGCCGCTGCCGCCGTCTCGGGGGGTGGTGGTGGCGGCGGCAGCGTCGCTACCGCGGGCAGGGCGGGCGCGGGAGGCAGCCAGGGCCGCTCGGAGCTCCTGGCAAGCGCCGCTCGGTAGCAGGAGCCCGCTGTGTGTAGGGGTCTCCGCCACTCTCCAGGCTCCGCGGGAGGGTGGGTGAAGTTCTGTGTCCTGGGGCGGTGCGGATCCGCCTCAGTCAGTGACCACTGAGTCAGCGCTTCTGCTGCGGCTGCAGATGGTCCTGTCGGAGCTGCCACGTAAGTAGGTGCCAGGTGAAAGGGTCAAGCTCCCAAAGTTTGGGATGCAACTGGTTCCGCTCCCTTAATTTGTCAGAATTGTTTGGACGTTAGGAGGAATTTCTTCAGAAGGGGTGGTTTTACATTGGATTGGGATCCCAGGGAGGTGATGGAGTCACTGTGCCTGGAGCCACCTGTTAAGGAAAGACTGGACGTGGCACTTAGTGGTGGCTGGTGACGTGGTGGTGTCCAGTCACAGGTTGGATTCGAAGATCTCAGAGGTCTTTTCCAATCTCTTTGATTCTGTGAATCTTGATTCTGCCTCTGAGCTCTCTTTCCCCTTGGCTTTATGGAAGGGATTATATTGGCTGGTGATTTAGGATTATTCCCTTATCATATCCGGTGATGTCAAAGTGGCTTTATTTGTTGTGTCCTTCTGTAGTGCTCCAGTTTGTAACACGACTTTCTGAAGTATAATGTAGAGTGAAAAAAATTAAACTCCTTCCTGTGTAATGCAGCTGTCGCAATCCTCAGAAGTGGGGACAATAAATTGTCCAACAGTATTAGGTACACGTTTGAAGTAAGCACAGAAGTTTTATCTGTATTCTGTGTCAGACAGGAGTGCAGCTTGCACACGCTTCCCAATTTTATGTTTTATGGAAAGTTTTTATGAGAGACAGACATCCCAGCAAGAAATGATGTGATTAAATTGGCTGAAGGTTATCAGGTGCAGGAGAGTAGGCTTGCCATTACACTAGATCTGCTCAGAATTTTGAGAAAGCTAGAGTTTTTCTTAGGTGAAGTATCCTGAGCAAATCAAAGTCACAAGCCACTTTGAAACACTTGTTAAAAGTGTTACAAGACTATGTCAGATGGGTTTAAAACAACTGTCAGATCACAAGTTAGATGATGAATTTGCTACAGAAGGCTGGAATGTTCTAGTTTCTGTTTTCAGTGTTTTTAGGGCCTTCCTAGATGCTGCTTCAGGATCAAGTACCATCATAACACAGAAATAAACAACATGATAATTGACTATGGCTTCCAAAAAACAAGTACAGTGAAACAGGCTCTGGTTTCCATCACCTGAGGTTTCTTGTTCCTGAGAGGAAATGAAACCAGGCACGTGTGCTGATTCCTAGTTGTGAAGCAGTGGATGCTGAATGTGCATGAGGAATTGGACAGCTCTTGGGAAGGTGCAGTAGCAGAGGAATAGTCACCCTGCTACTCTTACCTGTCTGTGGCCAGCTTTCTCCATGCTCCTCTTTTCCATGACCTCTCTCATTTGTGGGGGGGCTGTGAAGGGGAAATCAACAACGGTGGGGCAGAAGTAAATACTAACTAAGGGAAACAAGAATGGTGCAAGCATGGAGTGAGTGATGCTTCTGTGATGTGCTCTCCCTGTTGGTGTTTGTGTGGGGGTCAGAATCCCTCTGATCAAAGGGTTGTGACTTGCTTTTAATGCCCCTGGTAGTTTGTCTGTGAACTTTTCCAGTTGCCTCTTAAATTCCCATGACATTGTAGCATGGACAGCAGCAGCCTGTGACAAGGCTGGTGACATGTTTGGACCCTCTGTGATACCTGTGAGCCAAACAGCTGCTGGTTGGATTTGGTATTCCACAGTTCTGTCATGGAATGAGACATCAAACCTGATCTGTTAATTTCCTTGCACCTGTAAGAGATTCACAGACCATTTGTAGTGGCAGTGCAGTCTTTTGTCATCTTCAGGTGGTTGAGGGATATAGAATTTTTGGAGGAAAATGTATGAAGTTTGTTACGATTTGGTGAATTACTTAATGCAGCTTTGAACAGATGATTCAAAAAGACATTTAGAGGTAGCTCTGAAAGCATATTTATCTTTCTTCAATCTCTAAATATGTAAGTGCATATCAAATTTACCACTTGGCTCCCTGTGCAAAGCTGTATTGTTTTGAGAGCTGGATAAGGTAGATTTAGTAAACTTTTTTTCTTTGTTAATACATTTTTAGGTAAGACTGAATCTTCTGTACACTATGTGCATTATACATCCCTTGACATGTGTATGATCTTCCAGCCAAAGCAGTTTTCTATTATTAGCTTTGGCTTTTAGATAGCTTTCTGATTCTATGATAAATTCAGCCTGTTAGGAGGCTGGGAAAAAAGCTCATATTTTCACTGGGTGGCTTTTTAAGATGATGATAACAAAACCTAACTGGTGTTGAGATCTTCAGCTCTACACAATTTCTACCTTGCATGATTTCGTAGTATATTAAGAGAATTGTCAGGTTCCAATAGAGGCTTGTCTTTTGTCTTCTCTGAAAAACAGAGCCTGTTTTTCTCTGAGTGTAAGTAGGAGTCTCAAAGTTTTGTTCAAGATTTATGCAAATATTTATTTACATACAGAATAGACATAAAAGTTGAAAGAATACCTCTAAACATGGCTTTATCATTTGCTTTGTCTGTTGTCTGTGCATTCATGCTGCTGTTAGTGGTATTTATGTTCTTTGTTCTCAGTTGTAGGAGCAAAGCAACTATGATGAGATTGAACATTGAAAATCTTAATGCTTTGGAAATAGAGCTGTGGTTGTGCTGTGTTTCGTTCCTGAGGTGCTCTGAGCAGAGATTATGGATTAATCAAATGTAGTGGATGGGGGTACTGATGGGGTTCAGAATCAAAGGTTGTGTAAACCTGAGTTACTCCTGTACTGTGCAGATGAGTAGCATGTTTTCCTGTTTTAAATGCCTCAAGTGCTGGGACTTCCTGAACTTCACTTAAAGAACACAGAAACATTTTAATATCTCTATTATCCCAGTTTTCTTTTTCTTTTATTATCTTTTGACTAACAGAACAGAAACATTTTAATATCTCTATTATCCCAGTTTTCTTTTTCTTTTATTATCTTTTGACTAACCTCCCTTGGCTATGTTCAGGCCTTTCCAATATGTATGACCTCACAAAAGAGACCTGAAGTGCGTTGTTACCCACTAAATGTATTTATTAACTTTTTTTGTTTGTTCTTATCTCATCAGATAGCTCAACATGAACTTTAACCATCGAGATAATTTACAAAGTGAACAGAATAATACCTTTTCTTCTGAGAGCTGGCTGCAGGATTCTGGGTTTCTCCTGCTGTGCAGTCCTATTCCCTGCCTTTTCCCGAAACAGGACATGGAGCTGCGTTCCTTTCTTCATGTTAGGTGCTAAGTAAGTTATTTGTTTCATCAGGGGAAATGCAGATCCATGAAATTACATTTTGTCTTAGTAAGTTGATGAAGGGGTATTTAAACTGTGCCATGGCATCACTGCTCTTGTTTATATTGATACAGCTCCCAAAAGTCCCTGTCAGGATCGAGTTCTGAGTGGTAGAAATGGTTATTGGTAGAGAACCATTACAGTTTAAAGCTCCTCTGCAATTTTGTTGTGCTCTTGAGCTGCTTGGTTCACTCCTTGGTTATATGGTTAGCAGTATGGTTAAGAGCATGAGTCCGTGTGCATTCCATGTGAATTGTCCTTCTGGGAATATGTGCATGAACTTGGGGATAGGTAAAAGTTTCTACAACTGTGGGTTTAGTTTCTTGAATGCTTCATGCCAGCAGGCTGATCTAGAGGAAGTCCTGGAGTTGGGGTTCTTTTCTGGTTTTGTGTCCAGCTGATGGAAGCACTTTGTTCAGGAGGGATTTCTCCAGTGAAGTGCTGAAATAACAAAGGCACCTGATAAAATCCCCAAGGTGTTCAGCAGACTGCAGTCAACAGTTACAGCTTTGGGGAGAGTCTGATGTGCTGTACAAGTAAAATATGAGGGTATTAATTTGGAATTTATTCAGCTAATGTGATGGATCTCAGAGGAGTTTGAAGTTTGACTGCTGATGAAGCTGAATTTACTAAACTGAAAGTGACAACACATTTTTAGTGCTTATGTTATGATATGCCTCTTTCTCTCTGAGGAGTAAATAACCTTGAAAAGCCTGAATATTGTTGATTATTCATTAAATTTCCTGATGGATATATAATCTTTGGGGAGTGGGAAATAGAGAAGATGAGAGTTCAGGTAAATATAGCTATTTCCTCTCTTTTGTGAAGAGGTAGTGTCTTTTTGGGGAAGATTTGGATTTCTGACTTGTGAGAATGCAGTCATTCAGCTGCTGAGGCTTGTAAAGCACCCTTAACGTCATAGTTTGAAAGGTGCTGTAAACATGTCAGTATCACACACAAAAGCATATTTCAGCTGTATCCAGAAATATGTTTCCTCTTGGAGTTTGTTACTGTATGGAACTTGAGTAGCATCATCTGAGGGAGGCAAAAATATTTTTTCATAGTGTCTGAAGTGATAGGTGTAGTATATGGTAGGAGTCTGCAGAGCAATGTTAAGAGCTGAGGAAGTGTTTGCTTTTGGCTTCATATAAATTCTAGCAGTTCGCCTACTTGGAGGAGAACAAATTTGTGTACTGATGCTTAGCAGATAAGTAATCCTTTTAATTCTTGTCTTGCTAAACTTTTGAATGTTTTGATTTAATGTAAGGTTTGAAGAACTGTTTTGTGGCTTGTGTAGATTAGTAGGTCCTGTTCAATTAAGACTCTAGTCTGAGTTACAGTTGAAAATCCTAACTGTGCCCCAGTTGAGGCCTGAACCCACTGTACAGTTTGAGAAGTTTGATTCATCACAGTTGACTCTCTTGTCTGTGCTTTTACCTCAATTCTGATTCCTCCTGATTTGTGTTTTGTTGCAGGCTGTTGTTAACTCTGTTGGCAATGTCTATGATTTTATCTGCCTCCGTGGTCCGTGTGAGGGATGGACTCCCCCTTTCTGCATCTACTGATTGTGACCAGAGCACGGGAATGCAAGAATGTAGAAAATATTTTAAAATGCTCTCAAAAAAACTTTCTCAGCTTCCTGACAGATGTACTCTGAAAACTGGACAGTATAATATAAAGTAAGGCATCTCATTTAAGTATTTGCAACATCCTAGGTTGTGTCTCTCTGTAAGTGAAAAAGTTAATTGTGCACATTAGAAATGCTTAATCAAACTAAGATTAATGCTTGGCACTATTTATATATCTGAAATTTAAAAATTAAGCAATTTTAGAAAGATTTGAACCTATTCAGACCTTCGTGGAAGTTCCTTTATAATAGCACAAAGTCATAGGACAACATCATGGGAAGAGTGGCTTTACACTAAATGAAAGGGTAGGTTTGGATTAGATATTTAGAAGAAATTCTTTATTGTTTATAGTTCACTTGCTCTTAAACTGACCAAAATTCTGATTCTAATTTAGATATTTTAAATGAGGTAACTTCATCTTAGCCCCTAGTTAACCATGTGGAAGTTACAGTAGTGGAACATGTACCACCTGAATGATCCTAGAAAGTGCTAAGACCTCTCCATCTCCTATAGGTATATGTGAGTTTCCAGCATTTCTTGGATTAAAGCCCAGGATGGACTAAATTGTTTCAATCTTTTTTTTTTTTTTACAGGCTAACTACAGTTGGCCTGTAAACTGATTAGCTTAAAACAAACTTTTTAAGAATAAGTTATAAGGCTTAATCAGGTTAGATTTTACTGCTTTTGTCTTTGATTACTTTTAATACTGTAAGTTATCCAGAAACTCTAATGGATTTCCTAAACGCAACAGAATATGTATACTGCAAACTGTCCTTTTCTGATTTCATATTTGCCATCTCTGGTTGTCCTTGCAACTGTCTTTGGAGAATTATTAATTAATTAACTCTACAGAACAGTTTTATTTCTTCCCATGCTCTAGAAAGAGCCAACAGCCCTCCCCTGAATCTGAAAATAAGGTTTTGCATTTTTGGGCTGCACCAGATCCCATATTGTACATTTGAGATGAGTGAAAAGCTGTTATGGGATGAACCTGCTGTGTTTCTGCATCCTAAAAGTTTTGTTATTTTCTCTTTAACAAGTGTGTGTATATGTGTGCACACACACACATGTAGATACCTACATACACATTCATGTAAACCAGCTTCTCATATGATTGTACAATGTGGTGTTCAAGTAAAACATTGCTTAAAAGTAACCTGTTTTTCTTTTAGAATACTTTTGGTTTTCAGTAAACATATATTCCTTTGCTACCCTATGTAAGTTTTTGTTTTTCTGGTTACAGAATATATAAGATCAGACTAGAAGAGCAGTTAATTCACTGAATTTAAATTTTGAATATGTTTTCTCAATTGTAGCTTTATAAGTTCTCTGGGAGTAAGCTATATGATGTTGTGCACTGAAAATTATCCCAATGTCCTGGCTTTCTGTTTCCTGGATGAGCTTCAGAAGGAGTTCATCACTACCTACAATATGATGAAGACGAATACTGCTATCAGACCATACTGTTTTATAGAGTTTGGTAAGGATCTGACTTTCTCCCCCTTCATTCTCATACTAAGACAAATGAGTATTTAAATAGATACAACTTAATGCCCACAAAAAAAATGTCCAAAGCAATTTATAGCTGTGTTTCAGGTGGATTTAGAATCTGATTTAACTGCTCTTAGAGTCAATAAAGAAATACTTCTGGGGGCATTAAATTAGGCTACTAGAGTTTTATCCAAACTTACTTCTGTTCATTCCAGTAGGTTTTGGTTTAAGCCTTGTGTGAGCAACTCTGGAATTCATCTTCTGGTAGTAATACCAGCAATTGTTTGACTTCATACCTGTTGAAATACTTAACCTGTGAAGTCATTGAGCTTCATAAATTTCTCAAGGAAAAGATTGTAGTTTCATGTTAGCTGTTAGCTGTGCTATCTCTTGTTCAGTATATGAAAGGGAGAAATTTTTACTTCTCTTATGATGTAGTGGAGCATTTACTCTTCAGACTCCAAATGCAATTCATCTCATATATACCAGATAACAGCTGTTCTGAATTCCATTCATTTATGTTGCTTTAATACTATGTATTAGAAATTACTGTAATTAGATATTATTATGAAACACATTAGAGCAAAGAGAACTGCAGTTTTAGAAACACGGGGGAAGATACTCCAGTTGGTTAATTCCTGTCTATAATTCAGTCAGTTAATGACAATTTCTGTATGACATTACTGTCCTGCTTGTGAAGATTTCTTATGAACACTTTTTTCTTCCACAACATATTTTTTTCATAAGGATATTTACTAAACTAACAGAAAAGCTAGAATAACTGCAGTAAATCCATTGTATTAGAAATGCATTCAGTCTCATGCAATGAAAAGTCATTATTTTATTCAGTTATTACATAATTAGATTTTTAGAGCTTAATTTTTTTTAATTGCAGCATTAAATAACCCATGATGTATTAGGCACAAAACAGAAATAGCATTAAAAATCCAAGATAAATACAAATGTTTCAAGCCATATATTTCAGTTTGTGAACTGAAAAGCTGCATGGTCTTGGATTTTGTAATTAACAAAGTCCATAGAAAAATACCTTTTTATTTTAAATTTTGCACAGATAATTTCATTCAGAGGACCAAACAAAGATACAACAACACGCGTTCTTTGTCAACAAAGATGAATCTTGCTGATATGCAGACTGAAATCAAACTGAGGCCACCGTATCAGATTTCAGTGTCAGAACTTGGTTCAGCCAATGGCTTTTCTCATGTACCTGTGGGGGAGTATAAGGGTACTGGTAAGATATCTGCAGGTAAGTTCCAGACTTGTGTTGTATCCTTAAATGAGACAGATGCAGTAAAATTCAATTTTTTTTTCTTTTTAAAAAAAGCTTCTTTTCATGTTTCTAAAACATAAAGCTGATATGACCATATGTGTATTTTAGCTCAGATGTCTGTTTTGTCTCTTGCTGCAAATGCTTACCTTCTCGAGGCACTCAGAGGAGGAAATGACTCTGTCCATTAGACTGCTTTATTGAAGGGAAAAAGCCCTGTTAATGAAGATGAGCACTTAGTACAAGATTATTTTTTTTTTTGACCTTTTAGGATTTCTGAAAAGTTTTGATATTTCTGCCCAGTAAGACTCAGTGTTGACATAAGCTGAGAGCAGTGTCAGGAGTCAGAGCAGCTGGAGGGAGAAGCATCTCCTGAGGAAGCCTTTGCAATGGTGAAAATCGAAAGAGCTGTTCTGGCTTAGAGATGCACTCTCTAAAATGAGTGCCTTATGTACAGCGTTAAGAATTGCAATTTGTATAAAACTGCCAAATTTATTTAAGTAGTCATTAATTTTTTTAAACTTTAGTTTACTTCATGCAGGAGTTAATTGTGGAATTGTGGGGTTGAGCTGGGTTAAAGGTTTGTGCTATTCGGTGAATCCTCTGAATGGCTTTGAGGCCCATCTTCAGATGTTTCTCAGCAGGACAGAAACAAAATGCCAAATCCTTGCACTGATACATGGGCTCCACATGTGAAATTGACATCATCTGATTTCAGTCCTCCAAGTTTAGTGAACCAAAATCATAAATAGAATGGAAGGAAGTGTTGATTTTAATTAGTTAATATATTTTCCTTTTTTTTTTTCAGAAGTACTGCTGTCTATAAATTATCCTGAGCAGGCACATACTGATGCTGTTCACTTTACAGTGTCAGGGTGCAATCATAAATCATAGAATTGCAATCATAAATCTAAACACCTCCTACAATGTTGTAATAAATGTGATTTTGTGCAGTTTATGTATATGTATACGTAAATGAGACCTCTTTGCCAGTATATTATCCTTATTATGTACTTACTCATGAGGATTACTCTAGAAGATTGAAAACTGCTTTCTATGGAAGATGAAAACCAAACAAAACCAGTAGGGTGCCCTGTTTGTACTCTGGGGCCCTGATTCTGAGAATCCCAGGTGCTATGAGGCAGTGTAGAAATAGCTTACAATCTCTGTATTTGCAATTTAACAGTATTGGAGTTAGAGTCAGGAAAAGGATTAAAGGAAAAGTGTGAAGGTGTTTAAATTGTTTTAAAGAGTGGAATTATCTAAGCAGCACTGTACATACCTTTGTCATCTTTTTACACGTGTGGGCTCTTTTTAAAGGTATGTAATGCTGTGATACCACTCTTTTGCCACTTTTGATTCCTGTATTGTTGTTTACTCTTAATGTTCTCATGTAATCCTGCTTTGTGGAAAGGGTTATGGTGGCAGAAGGGGAGCTGGTAAGCTCTGAAAATTGTCTAGATTCAAACTTCCTGCAGTTGGAAAAAGAAAAAGCAATAAGCATGAGAGAATTTAGTCTGTGTCAAAATTGGCTGTTTTTTAAAAGTTGTCCATGCAGTGGGAAATGTGATTTTTATCACTTTTTTTGAATAAGTGTTGGAAGGTTATATAGACCTAAATTAAAAAACATAGGGACCATTTCCCTTTTAACTAAAAAAGAAGATTCAACAATAATTGGCAGGTGATTGTCTGTTTTTTTTAACTTACCTCTCCACAACTTCTTACAGAAGAAATTCTGTTGTCCTCTTTTCTTTCCATGTCATTTTTCTTCTGTTTCTCTTTCAGTTGCTTTTAACTTTCTTCTTCCTCTGAATTCCATAGATCTCTGTTCAGTTATCCACTTCCTTCCTTGAGTTGCTGTAGAAACTCACCATCAAAGGGCTGTACATTATGAGAAGCTGGCACTTTGCTACTTCAGCTCTTCACATTTTAGATGCTGTTGAATAACAGTGTCTTTTTTAGAAAGTCTGCTAATGGTTTTGTAGTTCTTTACATTCATCACTTCTCTCCACCCTTGAAAAGAACTTTCTCTGGATGTTTGCTGCCCACTCAGTTGGCTGGACTTCCAAGTTTCTCCTTTGCTCTAAGGACAGAGCAAAAAGATTCTCACAAAAAGATGTTTTGCCTAGTGGAATTTCCTGAATATGCTGTACTGTTAAAAAGTAGGACTTTCTGGAGTGAGCTGTGTTAAATGAAGTTGGAGGGCATCCAGAGGTGGGAAGTTAGGTGGATGCAAATCCTGTTTTGTTGTGCAGAATGGCAGAGTTGGAGGCATTAGCTCGGGCCGTGGGGGAAGCAGTGGCTGTCGCTCGCTCCCGCTGTAACTGGGTGTGTCGCCGGGGTGGGGATCCAGGCCTGCTGTGCTGGCAGTGCTTGCAGCCTTCTCCCTCTGAGAGTTGTGCAGTGCAGTGAGGAACAGGGGTAATTCTGCATGTGGGAAGCAGAAAGTGTGCAGATTATGGATACAATCTTCCTGCAAAGGTACGTGTAGGTGTTGGCAGGCATTAGAAATAAGGTCACAGCATGCTGATGTGTGATGTTTCAGGTTAGGATGAAATTACTGTTTTCTGAGCTTTTTTTCAGTGAAGAAACAGTTGTCAGATCAAAGTTATTTTTTGCTTGATGGTATACTCCATGCTTTTGTTTGGTTTTTTTTTTTTACATTTTAGTTTTAAATAAACTTTCTTACAAGTAATGTAGTTTCTCATGCCATGTAAATTTCCTGAATTTTTATGTAAATGTCAACATTAAATTCAGAATTTGTGCTTTATTTGAACTGAGAATTTTTGATATGGCACTTAATCTTATTTCTAAGATTGATGGATATACCAATTTGAAGTCAGTTGCCCTTTACCCTGCCTTCTCTGACATTCTTTCTTCATCCTTTGGTTTTATCTTCATCTTTTTGTATTTAAATGAGTCTTGTTGCTTTGATTGTAACACTAAAATTTGTTATGACCTGGTGAGTTTAATGACATTATTAATGGTACATAATGTCCTTTATTTTTTTTCATATTTGAACAAGAGAGAAGTTACTATTTAATGAACCTTCATAGACTTCGTTGACTTTGTTGATTTAGCTGTCCAGACTCTTTACTTTTCCCCCATGGTTCTCAAAGAGGTGTTTTAAATGCTGTTTTAGCACACAATGATTTTAAGTTACCCAATACATGGAGAAAAGGAGATTTTCTGGAGGGCTGCAAGTGGAGAGCAGTGAACTAATTTTATCCACCAGTTAATGGAATGGCATTACTATTGGATGAAAACAGTCATATACACCCTCAGCTTTTTTCCACTCTAGATGAGATGGTTTAAAAAAAAACCCCAAAACAAAACAACCACTTGGGAGTCATTGAAAAAGAGTGGTTTGGTATGCAAATAGCACATCTACCATATCTAACCTTAACCGAGTGATTGCTGGGAGTAATGTGCTCTACAGTTAGAAAAGCAGTGAGCTCTCACAGTTAAACATGGGTTATACTTTTGTTTAAAAAAAACCACCCCAACTGATTATACAGTATTAAATTCAGCACAAATTAATTAACTGAACTCATCCTGTATATTTTTGTTTTATTGTACACTCTTAATTAGACAGCCCTGCCTGCTTATCAATGTGAAATAGCTTTTGTTGGGGCTTTTTTAGGTTCTGTAACTTCATAAACTGTTTGAAAAACCTTTTTCCTGGGTCTGTGCAATACAAACAACTGGGATTGACACCCCCTCTCTATTAATGTTACAGTTCATTACCCTCATTGTTCAGATCTTTACACTTGGTTGATTTGAACAGAATGATTTGAGTACAGCTCAGTAGTCTCATTGTTATCTCAGTGTTGCCCAGACTGTTAAGAGTTTTGCATTGTTTTTTCACATTTGCTTTCTGTTATTCATTATGGAAAGGGACAGTAATGAGGAACATACATAACTGTTACATACTTGTGACCCTAGATAAGCTTGAAAGAGCGGGTGTGCCTGGAAAGAAAGTGTTTTAATTTTAATGTGTTTTACTTGTAAGATGCTAAGCACAATCTGGAAGGTCCATATAAGATTGTGGTACAGATGCCAGCTGAGTTTCAGAGCTGTCCCTTCATGTGTGTCTTTGGTATCACACCCTGTGTTTAAGGAAGGGGACTGATAGCTTTGCCTCAGTGTTCTGTTCAGCAAACAAGCTAAATCAGTCTCAATATCTCACTAATGCCTTGGTGTTAAAGAAGAGTGGAGGTTGTGAGAGAAGCTCTTAAGCACATGACTTATTAGCTGGTTACTGATTATGGGCAGATTTCAGTAGCAAGTGCATCTTTTACTTTTGATTTTCTGGCATGTTTGAGCAGCCATGACTAACATACTGAATAAATGGAATCTATTGAGATAAAGACTAAATATAACAAGACAATTATATATGAACTGGAGGAAAGTTTACTTTTTGCTAAACCTCGTGCTGAAGCATTTACCATGTTTTGTCTTTTTAGAAAACAGAAATGACATTTTGTGGTTCGCTTCAGCGTTTACTTGAGCTAGAAACCACTGACAAATGAGATTATTATTTTATTGAATTTCTGAAGGCATTGCTTTGACCTTTGATATCTTCTTTTGATCTGCTTTGCAGCTCCTCATCAACGTCTGGAACCTGTGACTCTGCCAGGGATTGTCTCATTTGTACTTAGTCTGTTATGTGGAGCTTTGAATTTAATCCGTGGCTTCCATGCCATAGAAAGCCTTCTCCAGGTATTGTACATGTTCATGAGTTTAAAAGTTATGCATCATAGCAACCACAATTTTCGTTTTAGAAGATTCTACATGAACTTAGTTGTGCCAGTTTTATTTCAAAAGTAATGTTTGTGAGGTCAGGCCTCTGTTACAAATCCTGTATTGTTTGTGATCTGTGCATCCTCCTCGAGTGTGCTGCCTCATTCATCGAGGCTGAGTTCCTACAGCAGTGGAAGGTGGGTGGCCAGCTCCTTCCCTGGTACCTTGGGAGCAGTGAGAATGTGAACATAATGTTCTGTTTGCTAAATTTATGCCAGAGTATGAGGTGTTTAATTTCTCTGGATACTATTTAAAAACACTTGAGTGACATGATGAACAGCTTTGAAAATCTGGGCAGTTTTTTTGAAAAGTCCACAGAGCGGGAATCTTTAAACAGGTTTTGTAAAGTCGTTTCTTAGAGAACCTTTTTAGTTTTGTTTGCATTTATTAAATCTTATTTCTCATTGTGTCTTGATCAGTGTCAGAAAATTGTCAAGTAATTTCTTCTAAAATCCCCTCCCCAAACAACCTCCCCCAAACCCATTTTTCTTCTGTAAAATCTCTACTATGACCCTCCCTGTAGCCTTTCAGTTTCTTTCTATTCCATTTCTTGTGCTGGTTGTGTTCCCACAAGTGCTACAGTGTCACTAATAATGGTTTATGCTTTCAAGCAATTCAGGTGAATATGCTGCTAGTACTTGGCAGGCATGCATAGAAAGTTCATATGTGTTGCCACCAAAAAAACCAAAGACTTCCTCACAATTTAATGGCTATAATTGTGGTGATAGATACAGAAAGTAAAAACCCCGTGGAACTTTTCCGAGAGAAAATGGTAATCCTCTTACTTGGCTGGTAGAGAGTCTTTTTATTTAAACATATCTGGACTTCATAGAGTCATTTAGGTTGGAAAAGACCTGAGTCCAACCATAACTCAGCACTGCCAAGTTCACTAAACCATGTTCCAAAGTGCCACATCTACAAGGCTTTTACATTCCTTCAGGGGTGATGACTCAACCACTTCCCTGGGCAGCTTGACAGCCCTTTTAGTGAAGAAATTTTTCCCCTGATGCAACACGAGGCCATTTCCTCTCATCCTACCCATTGTTACCTGGGAGAAGAGCCCAGCTCCCACCTTGCTACAATTTCATTTCAGGTAGTTGCAGAGAGCAGTAAGTTCTCTCCCAAGCCTCCTCTTCTCCAGGCTAAACAGTCCCAGTTTCCTCAGCTGCTCCTTGTAAGTCTTGGTCTCTAGCCCTTTCAGTAGCTAACTGCAATGTTTTTGATACCTGATGGAGTTTTTTTTTTAGGGAAATAAGGTAAAGAAGAATTCCTGTATTCCAGTTATCTTATATAGTATTGATATATGTAAAGATTGAATAAACAGTACTGTTGATTCTCAGCATTTTAGGAAGACTAGTTGATAGATGAACAAGAGTAATGAAAATGTTCCATGCTTGGTCCTCCTTTCTGAGTTGTCTTTGGTTTGTTTTTTAAAGAAAGACCAAGTGAAGCTGCATCTCTACTTTATCCCTAATTAGGTTTTTCTGTGTTATGCACAATTCTCTCAGTTTATAAATAGGAATGATTTTAAAGTATGCTGTAGTACAAATAGTACTGAACGGATTTGTCAGTTAGTGTGATGTTGCTAAAACTTACTCTGTTACCTTTCTGCAGCTGATTTTTAAAAAAGAACACAAATGTTAGATTAATCTACTTAAGGGATGACAGGACATCCAGTTAATTTTATTCTCTATGTTATTGCATCTGGAGGTAATAGATTGCAGTACAGATGGAAGATAATTTTCATTTCTGACAAATGAGGCACACTAAAATTCCATTAAAATTTCTCTTAGTTTACTTTATTATGGAAAAATCCACAAGGTTTAGGGAGAAGTAATCCAAAACACAATTAATGGAACGTGTTCTGAGAAGTCATTCAAAAGAATGTCTCTGAATTACTTTTTGTTTTATAATCAGTGGTTTTATTTGAGTGTTAATAAAATTCTGTTACAATCTGTAACTGTACTCCACCAAATGTGCAGTGGCACTAGGGCAAAGACACACTGGGTAGAAATTACTGGATTGTGGATGTAACTTTTGTGTGCAGACATGCAAAGTTTTTCCTGGTCAGCACAGGACATGAGAATGCTTCACACTGAACATACTCTCAGCAGACACAAGTTGTCCTTGTGGATGGAACACCATCTCTTCTCAAGTGATATTTGCTCTCAAGGACAAACATTTGCATGAGTGCCCATTGTTTTCCTAGGAAAGTTCTTGGTAGTTGCAGATGTCTGCTAGAAATGCAGTTAAAATAGTCACTGAGCATGGAAATTTACTCTGCTCAGCTCTCTAGGAACTGTTACAACCCGTTTGAATAAGTTAAAGGGTTTGTTTTGTTTTGAAAACACATAGTAGAAAAATCTGTCCCTTCAAGTAAATTTTTCCATCTTTCCTTCAAGCGAACCCTATTTTCCAAGTCTCTCTGATAAATTCCTGTGCTGCTGTTAGCTGTCATTGCATGAGCACAGAGCTGCCTTCGTTATTCTCTGTGCAGAGTTTTACCCCACCCTAGTGGCCAGTCTGGGTCCTTTCCTGTTACCTCGTTTCCATTTCGTGAAGCTTTAACAAGGCACAAATCTATGAAGTTGCTATTAAAGGTAGTTACCAGTGTTTAGACTTGAATTTTCAAAGGCATCTGGAGAAGGTAAATATCCAGTGTTAGACCTGGATATCTTTAAAGCTTTTGAAGATCTTGGCAAGAGTTTGTTGTGAATAAACATTTTGGTCAGACTCCAGGACATGATTTTTTTGCAGACATGTAAGTAAGCTCTGATTAGTCTTAATTGTCAGTTTAGTGTGGTAAAGGAATTGCTACAAATCCCTGTGTGAAACTGTTTTAACATGCAATAATTCATAACTTTCATACTGGTATTTCACTTGTTTTATTGTAAAACATGGCTTTTTGTTTTATTCTTGCAGAATGAAGGTGAAGATTTCAGCTATGTTATTGCATTTTTTCTTGGAACCGCAGCCTGTTTGTACCAGGTGTGTTTTTCTGTTTGCATAATTCACTAGAGTTTAGAAACATTACCAGTCATGCATAAGTGTCATCATGTTTTCTTAAATGTCACAGATACTTGAATAAGGTGATTACAGAAAATATTTTCTGCTCTGTGTTTTTTCATTAATCATAAAGTATCATGTAGTAGTAGATTGATACAAAAGATACGAAGAACTTCTGTTTGCTGGCATTTTTTTGCCAGCTGGATGATTAAGACATTTAATTGAGACAATGATCTCTAAAGTCACAAGCAGTGGAGGTTATATATTTTTTTTTTATAATTCTGCACCCTAGAATTTTCTTCACTCTGTACTTTAATGTGCATCTCCTTCCTTTTCAAAGCTTGTGGCTGCTTTTCACTGTTTTCCTGCCTGGAACTTCTTGCTTTTCTTCTCTGTCAGCTTTCCATTTCTGCATCTGAATTTGACTTTTCTTTATTATTTATAGCAAGGTGCCCACTGGCATCTGTCATTCAGTGACACTGCTGTTACATTAACCTGTGTCTGTGTCTCTCATGCTCAGTTGCAGTTATTATAATTACTTTGACTTTTAATCTTAGACTTGTGGAGTATCCAGTTTTTACTTGTTTCTGTTGGCCAGTGTTTAGTACTGTGTCAGACATTAATATAAGAAAATGCCTTTCTATCAGTCTTTTTTTTTGCCCAGGTTGTTATCTCTAGCAAAATGTCCCAATGCGACTTGTGTCCTCCAACACTTGTTGACTTTCCATTGACTTCTGCCTTAAATAATTTAGATTGGTGTTAATTTTCTAAGCCAACAGTCTGTTCCATATCAGATAAGGTAGAGCTTCTCCATTCTGTTTTTGTAAAAAAATACACTTTTCCCCTCCTCTCCCAAACTGGAAATCTTATTCTTTATAAAGTATTCATGTCTGTCCATTGAGACATCTTTCCTGCACTGTTTGCCTTGAACAGAGCTGTCTGAAAGAAAGAATCCATGCAACCTGAAATGTAGGCTTTTTATTAATATCCAAAATAGGTCTGTTGAAACTCTGTTTCCCACCCTCTGGTATAATTTTTGTAATATGTGATTGGTCGGTTTTCAGAATTGAGGGATGTTCGTTCTCTGGCATGTTCTGATGCTCTTTGGCTACAGTTAAGAGCTCAGGACATTAATTCCCTGTGTTGTATGACAGTCCATTTCACTGTCATTCACCCACCAGGTGTCCATCCTGCTGTATTGTCTTGTTCAGTTAATAACAACACAGCAGTGTGTCTCTGGTTCCCAAGAAATGTTTTTAACTGTGCAGACAAAAGAACAGGACTTATATGGAATATGATGTTTTATTAGACTCACTGACATGTCTAGTGCTGCTTCATAGTTTCTACTCTTTTATAAAGGAGGAAAAGTAATAACTGCCTCAGTTGTACTAGAAGTGCAAAGTATCAGAAGTTGAGCCTTCAGTCATCTCTTAACATTCCTTAAAAAAAAATCAAAATCTTCTCTGAAGTGGCACAGAGGAGCCTTCTCCATAAAAGCATGCTCAGTATAACACTTCCCTTTAGTAGTAGAAAAACAACCCTCAGGAGTTCCATAAGAGTACTTGTTACAGTAAGCTGTTAAAGCTGCATTGTTTTGGCCTTTTGACTGTTTTTTGGCATTTTCATCTGTTCTGTAAGGGGCACGTCCAGTAGTTCAGAGCTGGACCAATGAAAGATCCACTTCAGAAAGTGGAAAGTGAAAAGTGGAAATGAAAGATCCACTTCCAGTTCTTCAGTAAAATTCAGTCATTGGACATTGTGTTATAGTAACATTTTTAACCTACTGTTTAAAAGCCTTTATTAATCATTTTGATGAAGCATATCCTGACTCTTATTTTAATCTTGGAAGCAGTCACACTTGTTCGTACATTGTCAGCGGGAGTGACAACACTAGGAAATTATCTGAATTCTTATTGCTGAGATACCAGTACCAACTAATTGCTCTTTTAGATATGATTTGTGGAGTTGTCAGCACAAGCAGGTTGCATTTACTCTGCTCAAAATGGCCAAGCAGGTTCAGAACACTTTTGTCTAGATTCTGAAACATGCAGGTTATTAATCTCTAGTTTTACTTTGCTTTTGAGGAAGAACATACAAATCTTACTGATAATGCCAGTCCTCACCACTCTGATAATATTTAGATGCCCAGACACTACAAGTAGCTGTGCTGCTCTCAGCCACACTTGGAGTGGAAATGCATGCTTTATAACAAAGTGGTAGAGTGCAAATAGAATATAAAGTAACCTCAATAAATTGTATTGTTCAGTTCCCTTTTTTTGAGGAACATGAAAATTAAGTGGAGTTTTTTTGACTGATAAAACATGGCAAATACCCAGGAAGAACAGAAATGGCACTTAGATAATCTGATGATGGATGCTGTTAAATCTGTGTGACCATAGTTATAAATCCACTGGGAACATATTTGGAATAGAAAGTAAGCATAAGTACTATTGTTATCTACCTTGAAGCTCAGGAAAAAAACTTCCTTCAGCAGAAATGACCTGAAGCCAGGGAAGGAGCAAAGGAATTTTTTGATTTTGTAGCAGTTAAAGGAGCAGTTCAAACAATAGGAGAAATAAAAATAATGTCTGGGTAAACGCTTTGTCCTTTTAGAGATGAAAACTGAGACAAAAGACTTGAGCAGATTTCCAGATACAGTAGGAAGAGGGCTGAGTAGGGAACTGTGGGCAGTCCTGACAGATTGTGTTACACCACAGTGTGCAAAACATTGCCTAAAAATTACAGGAGAGGAGTTGTGTCTCTCTCCAGATGTGATCAGTCCTGCAACAGCTGAAGCAGGGCAGTGGGTTTGGCCTCTGCATCTGACAGGAGACTCTCAGCATCACCCCTGGCAGGACACTGGGAGCTGCCTGGGGATTGCCTTGTGCTGGGCTCTGGGGCCCTGGTATTGTCCCTGTCCTTCCCATTGCTTTCCTTTCCTTCTCTTGTTCCTTCTGTGCTGCTTGAGTAGAGCAGAGTTTATTTTGACCAGAGATTGCCAGGAACATCCACTGTCTTTAGTGGATGGGCCACTCATGTCAGGCTGTAATTGGTTATTACGAATGAATTGTTCGCAGGGTTTAATGCAAGGCAAATGTAACCTTGTATTGATATCAGGTACTCTTCATTCTTCTATGGTTGCTGAATTGATGCTGTTCTTCCACGTGTGATTCAGACTTTTCCTTGGTTTGGGCTGTAATTTTTCAGTGACCTGACAGTTTTTCTTCCATAGAAGTTATTTTCCATGAGGTAACCTGATTTGTTTTTTGTCTCCTGGCAGTGTTACCTGTTTGTGTACTACACAGGCTGGAGGAATGCCAAGTCCTTCCTGACGTTCGGCTTGATCTGCCTGTGTAACATGTATCTGTATGAACTGCGCAACCTGTGGCAGCTCTTCTTCCACGTCACTGTGGGAGCCTTTTCTACCCTGCAGATCCGACTGCGGCAGCCCCAGGGAAAGTCCCCTGATTACAACGTCTGACAAGTCCTGGAACGCTGAGACCAAGTCTTGTTCCACTAGTTACTCTCAGGAATGTAAAGCTGTTCTCCAAAAGAAGAAGCTGTCTGAATGGGGCTTTTATTTTTTTCTTTTTTTTTAATAAGTCAATGTAAGATGCCTGTGGACATTCTACACTTGGTGGTTGAACCTTTTTTTAATTATTTTTTTATTTTCTTGAAAAGGACACAAAAGATTACGGGACTAGAGGAGGAAAGTGAAGTATGTCCATGCAGTGAAATGTATGTAGAATATGAACTGGTGGCATAAAAAAGCTTCATTCATACATTCATGGAGATAATCTGATGTGGAATTATCGGATGGTATTTCATGATCACATTATCTGATGGTAGGGTGGAAGCACATTTGTACATTAATGGAGGAATGTGTAGAGTATGTTCTGCATATTGTGCAAGCTTTTCACTTCCAAGGTCAGTTTTGCCTTTGTGAGGCAGTAGGGAATAGGCTAAATAAATAATAATAATAATAATGCTATTGCATATTAGCAACTAGATGTGGCATATGTAATATACTAAATTTTGGAATGTTTTATTTCACATTGACATATATGTGAATGTTTTCTTAATTAAAATGTAACCTGGAAACTCAGTTTCTAGGGATCAGCTTCACCTGTGGTGCTTTGTCTTGTGCTGTAAGTTCTTTAATGTGTTTTCATTTATGATTTTCTTTTAATTATTCTTTGAAATTGATTTATGTAGATAGGGTTCATTTTTTGTAATTATTCAGAAAGTTCTGCCACTAATCAGGATCCTTGCACACTTCATGTGTTTGGACTCTGGAAGGGTTGAAAGGGAACAGATTGGTGAGTAAATGGAATGACTTGTACTTGTTGGAATACTGTCCTTTTTATATATTCTTCCTTACTTTCAGAAATGGATGAATAATTAGCTCAAACCTGAGACAGACATCTGGTGACAGGAAAATAATAAACCAGTCTGATTAGCTTAAACAAGAAATTACAGGGGTTGTGTTGGTTCTTTGGGCTTTATGGGTTGGGTGTTTTTGTGCTGGGATAAAACCTTTGTGATTTAGTTGAGTGAACAAATGTATGCTGCTAAAGCTGGTGAATCAACCAGCAAACTCCAACCAACCATAGAAGACCACCATCACTTACACTGGGGTTTTATTTTTATATTACAGTTATTTATGATGTTTTAAAATGTACAAATAGATATAAGGTTTTATCTACAAGTTTTAATCAAGGCTTAATGGCAGAGAGGTTGCACTGCCCTTGTGTTGCTGGATTTGGGAACGGGCAGAGCTTTGCTGTGCTGTGAA
Source organism: Molothrus aeneus (assembly GCF_037042795.1). Taxonomy (NCBI): domain Eukaryota; kingdom Metazoa; phylum Chordata; class Aves; order Passeriformes; family Icteridae; genus Molothrus; species Molothrus aeneus. Next base: position 28,235,888 of record NC_089652.1, read on the forward strand.
ATGTTGGCCCAGGCAAATTTTCTTGGACATTTCATACCAAAATGTTACGTTTTTAAATAAGTTACTTCGTGGAGATTTTATGACCAGGAAAAAAGGAACTATTTTCTTTTTAAATAGATGGAGTATTAGTTAAGAAAATTGTGCATAATACAACCAAGAAGAATTAGAGAATGAAACTGCAGTGGGAAGTGCTGTGTCTCGGGCTGCTGTCTGAGGTGAAGCTTTTGGAGACCCCTGGTGTGCAGGCTCCAGGGTTGGTGCTTCTCAGTTAATTCTCTTCTCTCCTTACTTCGAGACAGGGAAGAAGAAGGTGTTTATGAACATGAGCAGCAAACGGCCCTTACTTAGCACCCAGAATTGCTTGTATTAACATCCAGTGCACCATTCTGAAAAGGTGAAGAGCAGTCCTTTACATTTAAAATCGGTGATTAAAAAATAGAGGTATGATGTTTTAAGTATAAAACCAGGTTTTATTTTGCTTACAGTGTCTAGAAGAGCCCTTATACCTGTATTTTCACCTCCATTGATAAGCAGGGAAGCTACTATGAATGTTTTAAGTATTGTTAAGATTTTATCTCAGGTTGTTGTGCACATAAGAATTTCTTGTTGCATCATTTCTTGGTTTATATGTTAGCAGAGAATTTTGTTTTCTCTGAGGCACCGTCCCTTCCTGCTATTCCCAAAGATCCATTTTTAAGGAATGAAAACTTCCTTTGTCATCGCATCTGGAGCCATTATTCCATTCCAGTTATGCTGGCATTAAACTAATTGCTGATTAGCAGGTATCATGAACAAATGCAACTGCCAGTGTATCAGAAAACAGTTGGGGTTTTGTTTGCCTGCTTTTATAGCACTGATAAAAATCCCATTTCACAATGAAAACTTAATGAGCATGACTGTTCTTCATTATGTGGTATTACTAGGTGCTAAAACCACCTAGCTTCTTAGCATGTTTGAGTTTGTAATATTAGAAGTTGCTGACATCTTGGTGTGAGATCAGAACAGAGATACAGCAGGCCAGGTTGGAGGTGAAAATTTATTGAAAATTCCCAGGATTTCCTTTTTGCTTACACAAACTCAACACTCAGGCAGGGGCTTCCCTGCTGATTTTACCAGGTACTTGAGTTACCAGGCTTAGGAAGATGAATTTAGGAAAGTTGATTACTCTCTTGAATAACAGGCTTTACTTCAGTGTGAAGTGCAGATGGCCATTCGTGGTTGCTTGATTGTTCTGTGGGATTTAGTAGCAGCAGAGCCCATTTCATGCTGTATTTGTAAAGGAGTATCCACCATAGATTGCTTATCTTTCAATAAGGTGTCTCTGTATTTGCTTTCAGGAAGGAATGACCAAAGGCTTGCCTGACTTAGAAAGGTAGGTGTATAATGCCATTTCCAGTAGATGGCAATAGTTATTTGCATCTGAAATTGTTAAAAGATCTCTGGGGCCAGCTGCTCACAGGGAAGCTGAGTGCAGCCGCTGTCCCCTGGAGCTCTTTATTGGAATGCCAGTGCCGTGCTGCCCCTGCGGGCGTGTCAGTGCTGGGCTCTCCTGCTGCGGTGACTCCCTGCTGGCACCCCCGCCCCTTTCCCAGCCCTTTTGCCAGGGGAGCCTCGGGACAGGGCTGGCCCCAGCAGTGCAGCCACCTCTGCTTTTCACAGGAAACTATCTGGCTCCCAAATGGCAGGAGAATGTTGCTGCTGCTCCTGCCCCCCATCATCCGGCCTGAAATTCAATTTTCTCAGTCCTCCCCCACCTCCCCAGAGCCTACTTGCTCCTTCAGTCGCAAGGACCAAGTGGGTCAAGAGCAAGGAAACTTGAGTTTTCTCAGCTTTAAAACAGCTAAGCTGCCCTTTTCCCAGCAGCATCCCAAGCTTGCTCTCTCTGACAACTCCTAAACTTCAGTCTGGAAGTGATGGTGCCCTGAGGAGCAGTTGGGAAACTTAACAGAATGAAAATATTTGCCTCTGGGCATACTTTTTGGCCAGGTGTTGGTGTCTGTGGACGTTGTGTAACACATAAACAGCCAGGCTGGAGATATTTGCAGTGGAGGACACACATCTAAGAAATTCAGTGTGTCCCAAATGTATAATTTTATTAAGTGCCGGCAAATACTTGAGGTAGTCAGATCTGTGTTGGGGAGAAGTGGCTAAACACCTAAAATTCATCAAAATGCTTTCTGGGTGGGAACAAGATGCATTTGGGGGAAACTATACAGCCAGTCTGTGTACAGTAATTGAAATGAGAGAACACTGCATTGGAGACTCCTGCCTTCCCTCCCAGGGGAATACCCTTCTACAGATAGTTAAAAAAGTTGCTTACATCAGGCAATGGCCTAAACTGCTGTTTGTATGATTATGCAGGAGAGCACAGAAAATATTAAATAGTTCTCCACCAATTTTCATAAAGACTCGTACCTTAAATGCTTCATTGCTTTTTGTTCCTGCAGCTGTGTTCTCAGTACACTCATAAAATCCCTCCTAATCTATAACAGATTGTAGGGCATTTCATTTTCAGCTGCCTGTGTAATGTCTTCTCAACTAAAAGAAGTCAGCTGGAAGCTGCAGGGTTTTGTTTCTCAGCTCTACCTGAGGCTCCTGTTAATTGGTACAGTCATGTGTAGTGTTTACTTTTACGTGTAAAGATTGAAAATGTTGCATTGGCAGCAGTGCTGCCTCCTTCCAGTGTCCTTGAGAGGACAAGTACCATACCTGGGGTACTCTTTGGCAAAGGTGATGTGCTTTTGTAAATACAAACTTTTTTTTTTTTTTTTAATAGGACACACACACAAATTTAAGCTGTTAAGTTATGCTGGTGTATTTTGTCAGCTGCCCTGAGACTGATTCCAGGGGCAGCTGGGAGCACAAGAAGGACCCAGGGGATGTTTGCTGGGTCTGAGCCCTTGGGGCTCCATAATGGGGCAGTGCAAAGGACCAGGGCATCCATCAGTGCCAGACAAGACCTGGATGTTTCTATTTGCAGATTCAGCATCTCCTACACAACTTAAGTGTCATCCCGCCAGCCAGCTGCAGCTAAAATAAAACAGACACACATCACCAGTGAAACAGTGTTTAATATAGTTAAATTACTTAAATAGATTTCAATTTCCATGGGAAATCATAACTGTATCCATTTTTGCAAGATCCAGAGTAAAGAGTGTGTGAATACCCCTTGAAATGATCATGACACACTGTCAACAATCACAGCTAGAGATACTGGGGACTTGAAATTTCATTGACAACACAACTTCATAAGGTGAATCAAAAGTTAAGAAGACTGCAGACTTTTGGAAAGCAGAAAGCAAACCTAAAATCAAGTGTATGGCATGAAGGAAATGAAACTCAGTGAGAGACAAAGGGGATGGGAGGTGGAGGAGGGGACAAAGGCATAACACTGTGATGCAACTTAAGTTTATTTTGCAAACCAGGAAAGATGAAAAGGAGCAAAAGTATAGTACAAGGGCAGACTTGGCAGTTTTACAGAAGTCAATATACTATACTTTTCAGAGATGTTTCCTAGTGGAAGGGAGAAGGAAAGGGGAGATGCCATTTAAGCTCATGTTTAAATGGCTTAATGCTTGGGTCATGCTTAGCAATAGAGCAAATTAATTAAGACAGGTCCATGGATTTTCACTTATTCTCATTGTCGAGTAGGAAAAAGAAATCGCCACCACCATAGTGCAATCATTATGCTGTGAGTACTACAATAATTCTGCCCTGAGAAGAGTGGAAAAGAAGTTTATTAAATGTCAAAAGATTGGAGTAATTTTTAGTTCTAGCCAAATTCAATATCAAAACCTTCCCCTCATAGAATATAAAAAATATAGCTTTTTTAAATAATTTTCTTTTTTTAATAAAATATCAAGGGATTTTTCTTTCATAGTTAGAAAAGGTACATAAATGATAACAGTGAACTATTCAGAAACCCCCCCACTAGTGATAAAGATGCCCAACACAGTCTCAATGGCACTATTTTAAGGTTGACCACCTCATATACACACTTGCCATCATAATCTTTTTTGAAGATCATCTAATTCCTGAAAATTGAAAATCTGTGAATAAGTGCTTACTACAGGAAAGTAAACTCAATGCTGCAGCACATAGTTCCTTGTAATGTCACATGGCAGTTACAATGTCAGACAACTCTCAGATCAGCAGGATTCTATTAAGACCATCTATGAAAAAGTATTTTTTTAAAAGAAAAGTTCAAATGAGCTTTTTTCCTTTTCTCATAAGAGCTCCTGTTAAGAGTTAGAAGATTTGGGTGGAGCTCTTTTTGACACGTTTGATACCGTCTCAGGAGCTAAAACTCAAAGGTCCTGTTTCCATTGGGAAGCCGACACCCTCCGCTGGAACGCTGCACGGAATAATTCTGTGACTACCGCGGGTTTTTCCTCTTCTTTGGGGTTGTAGAATTTTCTGGAGTTTCATTTTAAAATGCATCTGATTCAGCCTGGAAAGTCACCTGTTTGTTGTTGGTTGATTGTATAGTGATAATCTGAAAACTGCCAAGTCTGTGTTCAGAGTATTACACAGAAAAAAAATTACACAAAAGTCTACAGGTTATATACACCTCCCCCCACACCTTGGTGTGGACAGCCTGCCTTCTAATTTATATATAATTTACAAAATATAGAATTTGGTATATCTGTTAGATCTCCATGTTTTCAATATTACAAAATAAAAAATACAAAAAAACCCACAACAAATTTCAGGGGAGTTCCCCCCACAAAGTGTCTCTTGTTTACATCTAGTCTTTCCCATGTAAACTGATAGATACCAAAGAAGAGCACAGACGACTTTTTAATAAATATAGTTGTAGAGCCATCTTCCTTTATCCTGATCTTCCCCTTCATCAGGTGTGCCAGCCCCACTCAGAAGAGCAGTCATTTAGCCATGGAGAAGAAGGAAAAAGAGGGGGCAAGGCTATAATGTCTTTTCATACTAAAACATTACCAATGCCCTTCTAAAAGGCCTTTTTGTGTGCTGCAACAGTGGGTGTCAGTTTTGAAAGCCCATTCAAAACAGCTAATAAAAGCACAGTGGTACACTTCAAATAGCTGGCAGTATGGGATGGAAACATTATGGGAGTGCAAATCCATTCCAAAATAATGCTTTGTAGTGAATCATACATTCCTTCAACCAAGTAAATGTTGTGTTGCGTCAATAAATACTTAAATAGCTTCTTATGCCATCCTGTGGTAGCAGCCTTTTTAAAAATGCCGAATTCATGTCTTATCTGTGAACTCTGTAGTGCACATCTTTGGTCAGCTTAGCACTCAGCCAGGAACAACTCCAAGGTGGTTTCTTTCTCTTGCTTTTTTCAATGGGTGGCCAAAGAATTTGCTGATATGAGTCATGGGGTGAAATTTCAACTGCACCAAATGTTCAGCTTCACTACCAAAAAATGATTCTTCTCCTATTCACAATCCTGGGTAATGCAAAATCCATCTTTGTGTGGCGCTGCAGTCGGTGCTAACTAATTGGAGGCCCTTCATTTAGAAAGTAGGTGGTCATTTCTCCTTTGCCTTTGACCTTTATGACCCCTCGATACTCCAGCTGGTAGTTGTTGGCTGCTAAAACCTGGTACATGTCTGTGGTTACCTGCAGAATAAACAAGAGTGAACAGAGTGAACAAGAGTGAGCTTGCCTTGTCTTCCACACAGTCTTTCCATCTGCTTTTGGAGTAATCCATGGACAACATAAAGTAGGATCAACTGTTTTGTTTCTAAGTCAATCAACGTTTGCATATCAATCACTAACTGAAAGGTTGGCACAAGTTGCTGAACAAACACAACCATTAGAAACGGAGAAAGTACAGGTGTCACACACAGTTCACAACTGGGGAAACTGCATTTTTCAATGAGGTCACTGGATAAAGTGTAACAAATTAGTCACATTTTTAAAAACACACCAGTCAGTTCAGTCTGCTCAGATGCATTCATTGTATCACTGGAGTAGCCACTGGAATTTTCCACTACTAGTAGTAGTGGAAAACAGGTCAAACTTACTAAAATATCCTCAAAAATTACCTAGAAGTTACACAGTGAATGTACAGCTTAGGAGTCAGGGGTTGTTTTTATGAAGGAGAAGGCAGTGGGCAATGGGAGAGAACTGATCAAATGGAATACTCTAGCCAGCATCCAAATTGTCTCTGCAGATGTCAGTCAAAAATAATCACTTGTGCTGCAGAACAAGAGAAGTTTAAAGACCAGATTTCCTGAGGTATTTATTTATTACAATATAATTTCTCACCCTTTTTCAGGTGGCTTTACAGACCATCTCAAGAGTGATGCATAAATATCGATCCAGTTAACTGACAGGCAAGGAAACAGCATGGCTGCCTCTCTTGGGCTTTACACCAGCTGCTCTAATTTTATAACCCTTCAGTGTTCCCAAGGAATGGCATTCTGTTACTGTGGACATTGGCTCAGCAAAAGCAGGACACTGCAATTGAATCACTCACTGGAAAGGTCACATCTGGAGGGTGAGGAGCTGTGTGATTATCAGACAGGTCCCATTAACCCCTTAAACAATCCTCCCTCTCTGTTGTGTATCCCCGTCCTGCTGATGCCTGGACCCTTGCTGGCCTCACGCCACACACGGCACAGCGAGCAGCAAAGCAAATTACAGAAATACAGGGCTGAATCAGGCCCTTGGAAAATGAAACAAACACTTCACACAGCTGAGCAGCACATGTGAGCAGGGATCAGGCAGGACTGTGCTCAGTGCCAGTGAGGCACACGGGGCAGGAAGCTCAGCTCAGCACTTCCACCCAGAACTAAAGTGCAAGCTTTTAAACAAAGGTTGCAATGTTGGTCACGATTAAAAGAAAAAACTTGCTGGTACCACCAGCATTCCCTAAGTGGCTTTTCTTTCAGTTCTGTGTGGGTAAATGTATGGAATAAAGGAATAAAATGAAACCAAGATTTCAATTCTAATTAAGTTTCAAAATGTGTAAGTGACACAGGGCTGGCAGTGTAAGTTTTCCAGGGATTGCCTTACCTGAATCCTGTCAGGCACTCCTGTGCTGTCCATTCTGCTGGCTACATTCACTGTGTTGCCCCAGATGTCGTACTGGGGTTTGCGGGCTCCTATCACCCCAGCTACGACAGGACCAATATTGAGGCCTGGAAGGAGAGGAGAAATATGCTCAGATCCATTTGCTTGAAGCAGGTTATTTTTCAGACAGTAAAAACCCATCCTGAGCCTCCCTGGTTCTAGCTGTACTTTACCCTGACATGTAAAGCTATGGCCAAACTGTGGGGAGAGAAATGTTAAAATAGCATTTGGCTTCTTTGATCCATGATCCATCATTTATGCCCAACTGACTGGCAGCTCGGGCGGGATCTGCTCAATCCAGAGCTACTTTCCAGTGCCAGGTAATGGCATAAAGTTTTTTGCCACCTGGCTAACAAGCAAACTGCTCACTTGAAGTCAGCACATACCTGCAATGCTGAGGGCCTGCAAGGCAGCAGCCCAGAGCCTTCCAGAACAAAGACAACACTTGACATCCTCAAATTTCTTCTTCCTTTTCTGTCACTTTTTATTCCCTGACTTAAAAGACAATTTAATGTCCAAGACTGCCAGAGCTGGAAGCACAGGGGCAAAATGAGCCCAAAGTCAGCCACCTTGTAAGATCATGCTTAGTGTAGAAGCAGTGTAGGCAGCACCTACACTGCTTCTAATTCCCTAGGGAGCTTCAGTGATGCTGCTATAACCTAAAAAGCCACTGTGATGTTTCATAGAGGCTGAAGTGGTCACCAGCCACCAGACAATCAACATCACTGTATAGCTAATGTAACATCTGTGGTTTTTACTGTCCATAAAATCCCCACCTCAGAATGACCACTACCTACATGGAATCCTGTGAGCATAAGGACATTACCTATCTTCATCTGGAAGTTGTTGAATGAATGCTCATTAATGTATTTCATTTGGTCCATTAACCTCATGGCAAAATCTGCCAGAGCTTTGATGTGTGTCTTCCCTTCCTTGTCATAAGTGGAGTCGTTGAGGCCTGAGGCAGCCATGTAGGTGCTGCCAATGGTCTTGATCTTCTCCAGCTGCCTGAACTGGTCTTCACTTATTATCTGTGTCACAAGAGCAAGAGAAGCAAATAAACTTTGACAAACACACAGATGCTGGTAATGTCCATGCCACGTGCCCTGCCTTGCTGCAAGTAGTGGACAGAGCCAGGAAGACAGAGGAAGAAAAGGGATTAGATACTCAAAGGAATCACAAGGGAATAGAAGGGATTTCAGTGTGGGAAAAAGCTAAAACTGAAGACTCCTAGAGTAAGGAGAAATGAACCGTGGATTCAATAAACCACCCTCCTTCAGGAGCTCAGCAGAGCCCAACTAAACTCATGGATTCAGCTCACTTTGCTCACCCAGATTTTCTGCGACTTACTTCATCAAAATCAGCAATGATCTCATTGAGCAGCCTCAGACACTCCACCCCTTCGTTGTTGGCTTCCAGCTCCACGTAGAACTCAGAGAAGTTGCTGATGGAGGCGAACATGACGGCCACGCACTCGCAGGACTGGTAGTAGAGCTCGTCGTTGCGCCGCTCCTGCGCCAGGAAATGCGCGGCCACGTCCTTGGGCAGGATGTTGTGCAGCAGGCGTCTGTTGTAGGCCTGCAGCTCCTCCATCTCCTCCTTCTCCTCGGTGGCCTAGGGTAGGGGGAGACACAGGCATGCACTTAATCTTTTGGGAGTTGCTCTGGGGAGGGGAAAAAAGCTGAAAATTAACTTGCGGTGAGGGCAGAAATAGAACGGGGGAAAGAAACTGCAAAGGAGAGCAGAGCCAGAGAGATGCAGAAACTTGTGTTTTGCAGTGGAAAATGTTCCATCTCTTTGTGCACATGTGTATGGAAAAGCAGGCAGAGAATAATGCCAGAATCCAGCATTGTATTTCTGAGCCCTGAACTGGTTAACCACTCAGCTCACTCCTTCCATTGTTTTACCATTTATAAATGAGGATTACAATGTTTATCTGCTTCCCAAGGAGCTTTAATTAATTGTTGCTTCCTCAGTGCCTGGTACTCAAACCACAAAGACCTATAATTAGAATGATGTCCTGCTACCCAGAAGGTAGAAAATCTAAATAAAACCTGCAGCCCTTTGGCCCCCCAGCCATGAGTGCTGGCCAGAGCCCAGGCCTGTCCTGCTTGCTTGGGAATCACATACAGGGCCCCAACATCACTCATGGGCACAAGTAGTGAAAACATTAACAGTGAACCCAGGGACAGGAGCACAGTGTGGCATTATCCACAGTGTGTTGGTTAGCCAGTACTGCTGCCTGGGGGCTAATGAAGGCTGGACATTGAGCCAGTTCCCACTGCTTAACAGGAAACTGAATGAAAATGCAAATGTGAATCTTTCACACCCTTGAGCACAGAAAACGAAAGCTCACTGAACTCTGGGAAACAATTCAGCAGTGAATATGAGCTTCCTATATTTATAAATTGTGTTACATTACATGTTCCTGCAGCAATAACAGCTCAGTTGCCCAAATTCATTAATCTCAACCTTCGGATCTATAACCCTTTACCACGGGGACCATCCAAGGTGCATTTACAAGGAAAAAAGGGGTTGAATAACTGGGATGAGATGCAGAGTATGCAAAGTACCAAAAAAGAGCAGAGCATTATTAGTATGCCCAGTTATAAACCAGATTCAGATTAAATTCAAAGGCACTTTATCACACTCCTCAACTCGACAGTGAAGAGCTCAGTCATTTTATGTTAACACCAAAGACTACATGTGATCCTCCCACAGCCAACACCCACCAACCTGAAGTTTCCAGAGGAAATCAAGCCTTGCAGTGGATTCCACTTGCTGGGCATGCAAGTACAGTGCCAGGACAAAGACAGTGATGATGACGGGGGTCACAATCTTCAGCGCGACTCGTGTTGTCACCGGGGGGCTGCAGCCAAGCAAAGGGACAACTTCCCTGTTACTGGGGGAACACGGCCTTGCCACAGCCCACACTTCCAACACTAAGGCTAAGCAGCCTCTCAGGCTTTTTTTTTTCATTCCCCTCAAAGCCTGTGTTGGTAAAGGGACAAACCTTTACAAAAAGCTGGAGATTCTGGCTCATGAGTGCCAGTTTCTAAAGGAGGACTTGGAAATTGGAAAAGTAATCCAGCTTCTCAGAAAGGGTTGTCATTGATATAAAGGGCACTCTGCAGAGAGTGGCCATACATGCTGAGGGTGACAACACCAACATGCTGACAGCTCCTCAGACTGTGTTCATCCTGTCTTCTGCACTAGCTTCCCCAGGCTCCTGAATAAGGAACTGCTCTAACTCATGGCTTCTCTAATTAGTCACTTCTTAATGGGCTTTGTTGTGTAAGTGCTCTGTAAGCTGAAAAGAGCACTAAGGCACATTCACACCTCCTCTGACAAGCAGGCAAATAAAAACTGTTAAATATGAATTACTGAGTTACACAGTATGAAAATATTTTGATAAAACCTTTAAATTGTATTACAAATAATCCCTGGGTTGACATAAGTCCCACAGGAGAGAGGATGCTCTGAGAGTAGCTATACATACAAAAGGGCAACACTCAGTCCACTCAGGGCATCTGCACTGTGTTGCACCAGCTCACAGCAATGCACAAACACCAGACACTGCTGGTGAGTCAATGTGCTGCTATTGCACCTTGTGAACAGAAAATACCTACCAACAAAAACCTATAAAATATTTCATGCCAAAGTGACTCACCATGAGGATGTATCATTTGCAGACACGCTGAAAAAAAAAGCACAAACACAAGGTCAGAGGAGTGTTTGGCTCCCTGCAGCTCCTGCCCTTGTGCACATCATTGCACAGCTCCTCTGCAGTGTGGCACCTCTAACACTGTGTGGGGCTACAGCTCTTTGGAAGCAGAAAACTACTAAAAGATGGGAGGGGGAGGAGAAAACAGGCTTCTGAGCTACACTCAAAACTCCAGAGTGATAGTGTGACATGGTTAATGTGGGTAAAATATCAAAGAAGCATTAAGAGTGAGAGAATAATTTGGGATTTTAATGTCAGTGTGGGATGCTTGGCAAATGCCTGTACATCGATCACTGCTTCATTAGGTCAGACTACAAAATTTGGCCTAAGGAAGAAAGCTTTGGGCTTTTTTATCTTGTGAGGGATAGCTGTTTTCTTCTCCTTTTATTGTGGCATGGAGATGTGTTTAATTCCTTTAACTCTAATCCTGCTCCCTTCTTCTGCACATTCCTCACTGCCAGCTTGTGCCCAGCTCTGGGTACCACACACAAGGGCACTGAAGAAAACCCTTCAGCACCACCCTATTACTACTGACAATTCTGCAAAGTACCCACGTGTATCAGAGCTGCTGGGGGAGATGGAAGGTGTGGAAGGTGCTTTTTGACACTGAAAGCACGGAACAAGGGAGCTTTCTGGTAGGTAGCAGCTGTCTGAGCTCCTGATTGATTGATTGCTTAATGCTGCTGGCTTTGTTCTTGAGTGTGGGTGGAGTATTAGGTGGCTGAGAACCATGCACAAGCATCTTTTAAAACACTATTGAAATGGAAGGAAAGAGATCAGGGTTTAAATTACTGTAGTGTCATTGATGCAATTAGAACTTTGCAGGCTACCAATGTGATACTAGCCTGAGAATGTGACAGCTCTCTGGAGAGCTTCAGGCCACAGGTTTATGGGGTTGGAGGGAACCTTGCACACAAATCAGACATCTAAATAATCAAAATAGGCAAGGGAACCTAACTGGGCATAACATCAAAAAATAAAAGCCTAGTAACTCTCTAACCTTGTTTGTTCCAAGACATTTTCTGCAGTTCTGAGCATGGAATTTCTTCTGACCTGGATTTTGCAACCTACTGTTGTCTTGCACACAATCTATTGCATGGCTCTTGGCCAGCTCCAGCACTGAACATGTGTGCTTGGACACAGACATAAAGCCTGGGGACTCCCCCATGAAAGGCTGGATCTAGCTGGAGACACCTCCCACATGGAGTATGATTCCCATGCTTCCCTAAATCACCTGGCCAAGGATGACTGACAGCCCTCCCTTATCACTCTCCCTCATGATGGGAGCATGGCAGACCTGACCCTTAGTACTGAGGCTGCAGCTCTCTGTGGGTGCTACTCCTGCTCTAAAAGCTTCATCAGAGACTCCCACATTGCAGAAGTGCAGCAAGCCAGTATTCACAGTAACTCTGGATAAGTGAAGGTGCCCAGTGCAGGCAGTAGGGGTGTTACATTGGTAGGTTGTTCCCCCATGGAACAGACATTTCCAGTAGCAGATGGTTCTTTAATTACTGGAAGGGAACACAGAGAGAAGCTTGCTCACTACACTCCTGCCCAAGTGAAGTGCACGTTTTTAGCAGGAAAGGCAGTTCATTTTAGAGACAGCTCCCACAGGACCAGAGCATCTCACTTTTCCCAGCCACAGTTGCAAGGACAGACAGCTGGAACAGAAATGATGGCTTTGATGAACAAATCACAGGGCAAAGCTCTTTGGGCTTCCCTGTGCAGGAGCTCAGTTTAGAAGACCACATTGGCCCATCACATCTTTAAAGCAATGCATTAGTTTTGTCTTCCTCTGCAGAGGAAAAGGGAACACCATAGCCCTGTGCATGCAGTCACTCTCCCTGTGTCACACACTGGTGTGGCTGCAGCCAAGTCTGGCAATTCCCAACGTGCTGTAATCAGCCCTTCAGCTGCCTGCATGCTGGGCTGGTTTGTACACACAAGTGTGAAGTGACACCTGCATCACTTCTAATTAGTCAGAGTACCATAGTGGCTGCAGAGCAGACACTAATTATGTAGCTACAATGGGCACCCAATTAAAGTAGTATGAGGTCATGGTGGCTTTTCTGTTTTTTTAGTATCAGCTGGACAATAAGGTCCATCTCTGTGCTACATGCTGAGCTCCCATTTCACACAAATGGCCTTCCAGACACCGGGGCAATAAATAGCCATCCATGGAGCTCCTTGGACAAAACAAATTGTCCTGGATTCCACTGGAATATAGTTAAATTTCTTCCTAGCTGGTGCAGTGCTGTGTTTTGGATTAAGTATGAGAAGGATGTTGATAACATGCTGATGTATTAGCTGTTGCTAAGTAGTGTTTATACTAAGTCAAGGACTTTTCAGCTCCTCAACAACCCCAGGGAGCAGGCTGGAGGGACACAGGATGCTGGGAGGGGACACATCCAGGACAGCTGACCCCCACTGGCCAAAAGGAATGTTCCATACCATCTGGCATCAGGCTCAGTATGGGAACTGGGGGGAAATCTGGCCTGGGGCTGCTGCTCAGGAACTGGCTGGGCATTGGTTGGCAAGTGGTGAGCAACTGTATTGTGCATCACTTGTTTTGTCTATTCTAATTAAACTATTATTATTATTACTATTGTTTCTCTCTTTCCTGTCCCTTTAAACTGACTTTATCTCAACCCATGAGTTTTCTCCCTTTTCCCCCTCCAACTCTCCCCTCATCCCAGCACAGGGCAGTGAGTGAGTGGCTGTGTGGGGCTGAGCTGCAGCTGGGGCTGAACAAATCCCTTTTAGTGAGAGATAATACAGCATCACAGAAAGCTATTTCTGGGAAAACATGCTAACCTTCTCCACTTTATTACTGACTTTATTACTGACATTCTGATTGTGAAGTGATGTAAATTACACTTCCAAGTGCTGTAATTTCGCTTAGTGCTTGAATTACAAGAATGAAATTATATTTGAGATATAAAATGCTTTTATTTCACTAATTGTGTTAGAAAATGCTAAATAGTTTCTGCTGATGGAACACCTAATATCTGAAAAAAAGGGAAGAAAACCTCATTCTCCCTATACCTCCCCACAGAAAGCTCCATGGGGTTTCCTACCTAATTTCACTCCATTGAGTTAACAAAATATTTTAAGTGATTACTGCCAATGGCAGCAAAAGCTACACTTCCATTAACTGGCAATGGCAGCAAAAGCTGTATATCCATTAATTGTTACTGGGCACATGGGAGTGCTGAAATCATGGAATAGTCATGTGAAGGAGAGGAGTAACCAGATGCATTGGGCTTGAAGGGCTGATGGTTAATGATGGCTTGAAGGGCTGATGGTTAATGGCCATCCTGAAATCTGAGCAACTACAGAATGTATTTCATAACACTCTGGGAAGGGCCATGGGAATCTTCTCAGACACCCTCCTGTCCTAGGCAGGAACAACCACAGCTATCAGCCTTGACAAATAGTTCACCTAAACTGGCATTATTTGATTCACTCACATTTAAGTACAATTGTTGCCTACAAGGGGAAATCATCAAAACAAGGAGTTAACACAACAGAGCAATTCCCAACGAGAAACAAAACTTCTGGAGGAGGACAGGCTTGTGGATGTGCCAAACTTCCCTCTCTGGTGTGGGGAGCCCCAGGAAATGGGGAACCACCACAGCAGTGGAAGGAGGCTGCCACCAGGATTAATGTGTGACCCGATGACAAGCCAGCTTTTGTAAGTAAAAGGGCACCTGCCCATTCCCACTGAGCCCAGCCCCTTCTGCTGGGAATTGTGCTGAGCCCAGCTGTGATACTGGCTTTTCAAACAAGGACATTTGTCCTGGAAGCAGCTGGAAGTGGATCACTGGCCAAACATCAAGCACCACCACTCCACCACCCCAAGCTGGGTTTGATATATTGTGGTGGCTCACATCACATCCCTGAACAAGCTCAAGTTTGTTGGAGGATTTTTTTTTCTTATTTGAGAAATGACATTTCTATATTGGGAGTGTAATACCAGCATAAAGAATGACTAACTACACTCCCCATTTCTGGAAAAAAGGAAATACAGATCCACTCTGATTCCAGTTATATTCTGTTATTAATAGATAGTTCATTAGTCAAGTCCCACATTAAAAAGGTCTTAAAGGGAACTGTATTCTCCTACTCTTCAGAGGCAGAGCACAGCATGCACATCACTGGCTTGCACCACAGCCTTGGCACTCCCATCCACCTAATGCCATGCTGGAATCACTGTGTGAAAGAAATCAGGCAAAGATTTCAGAAGTGAAAGGCACTTACTAGGTGTTGGCTGTAACCAGGAGATCTGCATTGTCAAAAAGGTTGACCCCTGGCACTTCCACAATGAGAACATATATAAATTCAATTATTAACATAAGGATCAATTTTCCAATACAGCTGATCTGAAGGAACACAGAGCAGGCCAGGAGACTCAATAAGACACTGTAGGTAAAGTACTGTATAAAGACAAAAATGGGAAAAAAAAAACCCAAAAGAGAGATGAATGTCAGCTGGATAAATCAAAACTGAAAACAAAGGAAACTAAACACAGGGATAGAAAGGGATTGGTAGTTATGTTGTTGAGCTGACCAAACATAAACCTGGGGCTGCCTGCGGAATTCTCCCACATTACAGAAGTTTAGACTGAATGGATGAACAGGAAAACCGTGGCCCTCTTCTGCAGGCATTACATGCTTCACTCTCAAGAGACACAGGCTCACAGCTGGACACCCAAGGCTGGGATGCAGCTTTTCCCTGGACACAGTTCCTACCAGTTCTGCTGGATTAAGTTGTGCTTTAAGGCCAAATTCTAGGCTCAAATTTGCATATCTGTACAACACATAGGACCAAAGGTATTGGCAATTCACCCCCCTGGACAGATGCCCACCTGAGGCCAATGGGGAAGCACTGTCCCCTCCAATGTCACACACTGGTTCCATCAGCAAGGTACAGGCTGGACAAACGTCCCCATGCCCACCCCATGATAATTTGTCCAGCCAGCAGCTGCAGAGGTGCAGATGTGTGGCTGTGCAGCACCTCTGGCACAGCTGGGTGGTGCAGCAGCAGCTCCTGCCAGGCTGGGAGCTGGGTGTTCAGCATGCCAGTGCTTCCCAGTGTGACTATGGGTGCCATTTATGGCTCCTGGGAAGGACAGCAGGGATGCAAAATGAAGAGAGGCATGTTATTCAGCTCACCACCTTCCTGCTATCAAATCTGTGAAGATTTAAGCTTCCACTCTGTCTGGACAGGCCTATTTCTGACAAAAACCCCATATCATGTGCCTGAGGCAATCCATCCTTTCAGTTAAAAGCAAGCCCTAGTTGAAGCAGAAATATGCTTATGTTCTGAGCTCATTTATTAATAGTCTGATATATTAAATTAGAGAAAATAACTTGTACAGCTTGTTCTTGACTCCTCACTCTTGACTGAGGGGTGGGATTCCACTGTCTCCTGGGTGGACACTGGGACTGACAGGCAACACCTGTAGCAGATCCAACACGTGCCTTGCAGAGTGCAGGTGAGGGACTCCTCACTTCTTGGCCCACTGAACAGAAGGACCTGGCTAAAGGCTGCCAGAGCACCCTCAGTGTGCAAAATGGTTATTCCTCATTGCCTAAATTTCCTCTCTGTCCTGGGCCAGCACTCCATACAAAATCTTGGTGGGTACAGACTGTTCCTAGATCTGCACTGTGCCAGATTCTGCTCCTGGGCCTTTCTGCAGAAAGCCTCTGCACACTAAAGCCTCTGCAAGGTTAAAAGTTGTAGTATTGGTGGTCTCAGAAACCTCATTGAATCACACAGGGACCATATTCCTGTAAGTTAAAAGGAAATATGTTCAGTAGGATACCAGGACTTTCAGTAGCACCTTGGACATCTGGATGGTAACAGATCCACCATAAATCTGTCAGGTCCCCATAAACCCAGATGACCTTGACATAAGTTCTACCTCCATCCTAAACAGAGCTGTTTTTCCTTTTCAATTTCCAGTAAACAACACATGTAATGGCCATGACCTAAAAACTCGGAGAAAGGTCTTGAACAGCTATGCAAAAAGATAATTTTTTTTTTCTTTTTAAAGTATTCTATCAATGTGAAAAACATATTTGGGCTGGTTTGGGTTGAGGGTTTGGTTGGGTTTTTTCCCATCAGAAGCATTTTAATTTTTTCTAAATGAGATGTCCTGAAGACACAGGAATTGCATTGCAAATTGAAGCAGACCACTGTCTGGGCTGCTGATCTGTCTGAGGCCAGACCTACCATACCTTGGGAATGAATATATAAGCCAAGTTTTTCATCAGGATATAAAACAATGGAGGGAATCATTAAATCTATGACTAGACACTGATGTTCATAGAACTGATTTTTAGGTGAAACTGAGCACCCACAAACTCCTTTGAAATGACTTTCACTTCTGCAGGCCATTAAGGACCTCTTGGAGAGGGACATTTCCCCTGCTACAGGCAGGATCCAACTATTTTAAAAGCCTACAAATTATTCAGCCCTGAAGGAACTTAAACATGAATGTGGATTCATGATAATAACTTCAGACATTTAAGTCTGCCTATGTCAGTCCTGCAATGTCAGTCAAGAACAACCTTGCTTTCCTCAGAATCACTGAGATTTACCACAAAGGTTTGATAGCCTTTTTCCAGACAGACCTCTGAAACCCATTTTTTCCAAGCAATACCTCTGGAAAGTTGCAGCTGGGCAAAGGACTGTCACAGAACCCCTGCCAGGTGCCCAGGCTGTAGTTGGAAGTCAGGTTGCTGATAAGGCAAATGTCCACCCGGTCAGGAGTGATGTTGTATTCAGCAGCCATGCAGCTGGCAAGATCCACAGTGCTGCACATGAACTGGAAAACAAAGATGGTATTAAGCTCCACAGCATAGACAAAGAGAAGAAAACAAAATAGTTTATATCAGTTTAAAAGCCCCTTGGAAATGGCTGTAGCAAAATATGCAAGATGAAATAATCAACTTATGTTTACTGCATGTGCAGCAGCTATGTTTTTTCTCCCTCAAAATATTAATTAACAAAATCCATGCCCCAGAGAACAGCTCACCTCTCTGTGAGCCCAAACTCAGCAGTGGTGTTTGGAATCACAGCCAGACCACCTCAGTCCCAAAAGTGCACCTCAAAAGCAGAGCCATCACCGTGCCCATGAGCTGATCCCTACCCTTGGAGCAGGAGGCAGCCCCGTGCAGGGCTGGCAGCAAGCCCCAGGAACACTTATGTCCCACTCAGTATGGTGGGAGTTATTATAGTGTGTGTTATTTAACACATCAGCCTCGTGCCAGCCCTTCCTGCAGGGATCTGCATCGGGTGGGCTCCTGTACTTGGAGCAGAAGCATTTAAAAAATCACAAAAGGACTTGGGCACAAATCAGTGCCAGGCATATAATGGGCTCTAGGGATGGAGCTGTTGGGCTCCCATTTCTTTTCTGTGTCCAAAAAGCAAAGGGCACCAACCTCAGATGCTGTTAGTCCTAGGCAGGGTCATGTTAAATTCAATGGTTTTAAGAGTCACAATGCTGCAGAGCACCAATAAGAGAACAATGCAGAACTGAATGCATCAAAAGGAAATAATGGACATACCATGTTGACAAAGGCAGACAGAAAAACCAGGATAATGGCAAAGACTCCAACTAAGGTACTATTGGTCCTAGACTGTACAATCTTCTTAGAAAGAGTCTGGAGAGGAACTGGGAAAAGCTGCATGAGAGAAAAAAAAATCAAATAGACACATCAAATCCTTGCTTGTTTTACAGATTACAACCTGCATTTGAGCTGCCTGCATCCTTCAGCATGGGTCTGTGTGGATGGAGGATGGTGATGGGGGATGGCAGCTCTGGGACAAGGGCAGGCAGAGATGTGTCTGCCTCGTGGCAGCAGGCCCAGCTGGCTCTCCAAATCTACTTAGCCTTCCTAATGGGAGTGATGGCTCCTGAGCCCAGATAGCATGGCTTGCAGGGCTGTGCTCATCCTGTTGTGAGAAGCAAACCACAAGCCATCTGTAACTGAAATAGCCAGGAGCTCGAGCCTGGAAATTACTGGAGGAAAAATTTAAAAACGCAGAAATGAGAGTACATGTCATGTCCCTTTGATCACCAAGGCGTGTTGTGGGGCTCTCTGGTGCCATTTCAGACACAGACTGAAAACAGCCCAGGCCAGCCCTGTGATGTGTCAGACCCTCTGCAGAGATCAGCTGGCCCGGGCTGGGCTGTGGCACTCTGCTCCACACTCACAGTGACAAAAATCCCCGTGGCTGAGGGCAGTCAGGGAGCCCAGCTGGCCCAGGCACTCCCTGCTGATGGCTACTGACTGCTGCATCCATTCCAGATGGAAACAGCCCGTGTGTCAGAGCAGAGCTGACCCTGCCCTTCCCAGCCTGGGTCACCCCTGGGGGGCCTGAGGCCTCCCTGCACTGCTCTGGCTGCAAGAGTGTCCAGGAGACAGCCAAGGCAGCCCTGTCCCTTCATGTGCCACTGCTGTGCCAGTGGGAGCTCAGGGCTGGAGCAGGAATGCCAGGAGACCCTTGTGCTCCCATGGGAGATTGTCCTCCCACAGTGCCCTGCCCGTCCACACCACCCCACCAGGGCAGAGGGGCTCTGCCCAGCAGCACCAGAGCCTTTTCCAGAGCCCAGCTCTCCCCTCCCTTACTCAGTGCACCAATAACCAAGCCACTAGAGGGTATTTTTAGAGACACAAAGAAACAGCAGCACAGCGCCATGGCACTGCAATTTAACTATGACTAATGTTTCTATTAAAAGTCTTCCTTTTCCCTTTTATCCTTCACTCTTACATCTTTGGGTATGCAACATTTTGTCAGCGCTGTGCTTCCCACACAGCAGCCCTGCAGTGTAATTACTGAGTGCTGCAGCTGATTAGCTGGAGACTCTTTACAGAGGCAGGGAGAGGTTGTGGCAAGAGTTTTGAAAGAGTTGATTTCACCTGCTACCAGCACAGGCTCCAGGTGAAAGGGGAGAACAAGGCTCTGTGGGGGACTGGAGAAAAGGGGAAAGGGGGGTTGTAACTTATTTGCACTGAATGAGGATTGATTGAAATGCACTGGAAACTTATGCAATCCTTCAGGCTCAGTGGCAGCCACTATAAAACAAAGGAAAACACCTTTCTCTCACAAATAAACCCTGGTGACATAGAAACTTTAGCTTTGTTGATAAGCCATGAACCAAAATATCTCTTTGCCCTACCATGTCCAGCTGCTTCCACACAGATGTCAGCTAGCAGATCTCTACTAGAACTGGGTTATGAAATATCCAATGGGGCTTTCCTCTGCTCTAGCCCCTAAAGGATTTGAAAGGAGAAGGAGAATCTGTACTTCATTTAGACAGTTTTCTCACTAGATTAGAGCAGGACAGGTTTTCCTGCCACTTCTCTGTTTAAGCCTCAAGGCCAAGCTCCACAAAGGTATTCAGGGATCTAACCTTCAGCTGTAATCTCTGGGAAATCAGGTACCTAAATAAAACTTTGGAGTTTTTTTGTTGTGGATCTTGGCTCAAGCCCCTGCTGCCAACAATCCCAAAAAAGCCAGAGTTTGAACCAAGCCTGAGATATCAAGCAAGGCGATCAGTGGAAGATACTTGAATTCTAATGAAAACATGTTTTCTTTGTATTAATCTTGGTTCTCATTACTTTGCAAACTAGGAAAAATTTTAGGTCAGTAAACAAATATAGCTGGGAAAAGTCCTGGAGAAGAAAGAAATGCCAAAACCCATAGGAGGTCAGGGCTGCAGTTGAGAGTGCCACAACACAGTCATGCCATGCCTCTGAGGAACCTCTGCCTCATGAACACTCGTGGGGGATCTGTCACAGAAATCACGCTCTCCCCATTTCACAGAGGCAGCTGGAGACCAGGAACACCTGCAGCTTGAAGGACTTCTATGATAGACATGGGGAGCTGAAAGCTATCTCAGGTCTGACAATTCAGCTCCTTTCATGCATTGCTTCTTCCATAAAAATATCCACAAGTCAGGGGCATAGCACAAAAGTAGAAAAAAAGGAAAGAAGATTACTTTCCTTCCCATTTTCAAAAAAACCCAAAAATAAGACCTCTTCTGTGCTCATAAAAGAAGCAGAGTATCAGGACATTGCAGTACAGTGAAAATCCAAGCAGCACTGCTGGTGGGCCCATTGGCTTGTACTGTCCAAAGGGACACTCAAATCCTGCCTGAGTGACAAACAGAAATCTGATGAAATGGCAGCTCCCAGACCCATTTGCACTCCTGAGAAGGGGCTGAGAGCAAGGATGTGATCCGTCTGGGCAGCCACACAAGGTGAGGTCACTCATTAGCACTCTTGAAATCCCCATGTAAAGAAAACCACAATGGGAAAAAAATAAAATTGGATTGTCCAGTTGATTCTAGTTCCCTCTGAATTGAAATGTGTAAGTGCAGGTGAAGAAAGGGCACTGCTGTGCAGGTGAAAGTACAAGTTTAAAAAGTGATCCAACAAGAAGTATGTGACACTGAAAATAATCCATAACCTCCAGTCATTTGCATGAAGAAATTACTCTAAATAAAGTCAATTCTTTGGAACAACAGCTGATGTAGGACAGAAGAGAAATATTTCTTCTTTTTGTCTTCTTAACATCTAGTGTGGGTATGGAAAACTGCTTAGATAATTGCTGTTATGTTGTAAGATGAGGTCTTTAAGGTCTGATTTTTCAATTTGTAATAAAAGCCTTTGAGTCATTTTGAAGTACATTAAGATGCTTCTGCAGTAAAAGACAACATCTCCAGGCAACTTGATTTTGCAAGTCCATTTCTGTAACTTATTTCACAGTGATTTATTAGTGTATTAAAAAAGTACAGTTTTCAGAGGGTTTTATTTTCCTGATTGAGACAGAACCTCCAAATGCTTTAGGAGCATCTAGACCAGGTTCTGGAGGCAAAGAATGTGATGGGCAAGCTACACCTATGTAGAGCTACAGAAAAGCTTATTTTCTCATAAAGGATAACTTGAAATTTCTCTCCTGTGTTCTCCCAGAACCATGCAAGAAGTTGAATTCCACACAGCAGTGCAGATACCAGAAGTTAAAGGATTTTAAGAAAAAACCACAAACTTGATAAGTTAGTAGCAAAACAGATGTCTGTCAGCAGAGTATTTGAGAAGGGACCCTGGTTCCCATGACCTTAGACTCTACTGGGAAGGGACACCACCTCACAGTGGCCAAGACTTCATGGAGCATCAAAGCAAAGAACTGGAACTCTCTTGTTTATTACAGCTGAAGAAACTTGGAAAGCCAAGCTGGCTGTGCTGGCAGTTCCAGGATCAACTTCTAGTCCATGGAGAATTTTATAGTGGAAGATAATAATGACAGCTAAAGAAAATAAAACATGATCAAGCTGTTCAGAAAGAGCCTGCTGGCCACTGTCAAAGGCAGAGTTAGAGAGGCCAAAACAGGGAGGGGAAATCTCACATGAAAGCTGGAAAGAGGAAGAAAAAAGAG
Source organism: Molothrus aeneus (assembly GCF_037042795.1). Lineage (NCBI taxonomy): Eukaryota > Metazoa > Chordata > Aves > Passeriformes > Icteridae > Molothrus > Molothrus aeneus. Next base: position 28,258,119 of record NC_089652.1, read on the forward strand.
ACACTTACTGTGTAACAGCACAGCAAACAGGCAAAAGTTATGCTTATGCTGATGTCCTGGGGTGAACACCTGCTTTCCAACTTTGTGTGGAATGAACCACTGGTATTTAAAACACATGCTCTCCTCTCCCACATGAGTGTGAAACAAAGCAAACAATGCTGACATCCCTGTCTTCAGGGTTTTCATCCGAAGGATCTGCAAAACTGCCTTCCTTCTGCAGGTGTGTGTTTCCTGGAGCAACGTGGGTACAGAAATAAAATAACACCCCTTATCCAAGGGCTGGGTAAACCCACTGCTTAAAAATCAAAGACTTGAAACACAAAGATGTTGGTCTGGATGACAGAAGTGGGCTGCAGCTATTAGCAGCTGCTGCCGTCAGACATGGAGCTGACAAACTAGAAGTACCTGTTCCCTAAACAAGCCATCTCATAATCAGGTGTTGTCAGCAGAGGCTAATTTGGAGCACTAAGAAGAGGTAATCAGAAAGGAACCTGAGCTAGAAGGCCCAATATTTTCAATATTTGCAATCTCTGCACAGAAGCCACACTGGATGTTATACATGAGTATGTTGTGGGGATGAAAACTCACTGCTGGAAATGTCAGGGGCTTCAGAAAATCCCATTAAATTCTGATGTTATTCTGAATTCCCTCTGATGTCTTGTGCATCCAGAGCCTATGCACTGAGGCAAAGCCAGCCTAGAAACAGTTGGAGGCACCACTGAACAGACCTCTTCTACAGGAATTTGGAAGATCAAGACAAAGAAAGCAAGAATGAAATCTGCCTAACATCCCAGGGACTGAAAAGTCCTGTGTGCCTTTTAAATTAATCAGTAATTAAGATCAGTAATGACTTTAACCAAAAAGCCCAGACCATAACCAGAGGATTTGAATGAAGATGGAAGAATGGAGTGCTGCTGTCAGTATGTGGCAGTGGCCTGTAAATGCCACTGGGTGACAAACAGCTCTGAGCCTTGGGTCAGGCAGCTGGGGTGCTCCAGAGCTCCAGGCCTGCCCCAGCTGCTGTCCCAGCAGAACCAGGCACCTGGGGTGGCCCTGCTTGGCTGGCAGAGTGCTGGGATGGTGCTGCCAGAGACCTGCAGCACAGCTCAGCACACAATTCCCAAGTTCACTAACTGCTAATCACATGAACTGCTGATACCTGTTTACAAATGGATGACTTTCAGTAACATCCTCAAGTGCAATGGACACACCAAGTGCAACCAGGCATCTGTGGGTACCATTTCCCAGCTCAAGGCACCCAAGCCTTCCTATCAGCAGTATTATTTCTGACTCTGCTTCTCATTGCTGGAAAACAAGCCCGACCAATGGGATGCTGCACTTAGAAACTAGGCTCCCTTTAATATTGTCATGAGGCCAAAGGAAACCCTGTGAGTGAGTAGTTAACTTCAAATAGTAGTTGAAGCTTCTGTCACTGGGAACACTCTGCAGCTCTTATTATATGAGAAGGCAAAGCTTAATTTCCAAATTTAACTTAAAAAAAATCAAAAAGACATGTAAGGTGCAAGTCTGTCAAGAGCACCCACATTCAACTGTTGAAAATGGCACAGAGAAGATAATTAAAGTGAGACAAATCATCTGCCTGACATTATCCTTTATCCCACTGTTTCTTCTGCTGGAAACATAATGCTACTGAGCTATTTTATTCCAGGCACTGAGGAACAAATCTAAGCTTGAGCTAAGGAGCCTGAATCTCAGTATGTTCCATGTTCAGACACTTCTAGACTAGAAGGATCCCTAAACCTGAAACACATCAATGTTTTTAATAGGAACACCTTTAAGTGAAATGGATGAGCACAGCACCCTTCCCACAGTGCTCACTGCCAGTTTACCACAGGCTGACAAGAAGAATTAATATGTTTTTGGACTTCACACAATGTATTTCTTTTCTGATCAAAGGCAGCTACAAGAAAGAGCCCAGCGAATGTTGGAAGCTCTGTACACTCATGTGAGAAAGGCTGATAAAATTCTATATGTTTATGGCTTTTACTTCCCTCCAGGACATTTTTCCTTGATGATATTCTGCTTCTGATTATCTGCCTACCCAAACAGGCATATGCAGCAGGGGCCAGCACACAGGCAACGCTGCAGGAAGTTTACAGGGAGGAAATGAATGGTCAGGGCTTGGTCTCACATTGGAAAATGTGCTCTTCTGATATCAATATGAGAGTGTCTGCAGGGGACTTAATAGACATGCAGATCCACAGAGTGATTACTTCTTGCTGAGCTACAGAGATGCCAACCCTAGCATCTGTTTGCAGTTCATTCTGCCTTATCAAAGGCTTTTTCTGTAACCCTTATCACATAGTGTGGAAAGGATGGCTAACAAAACACACTCTGTTAGCTGAAGAAGCAGATTGCTGATCTGGTTATCTTAGGCAGAGGACTACAAAGAAACCACAGTACTCACCTTTACACAGGAGTAAATGACTGAAACAAACACCACCGTGGTCAGGATCAGGAAACAGGTCAGGTAAAATCCCAGCATGAATGTAGAGCTGAAATCAAGGAGAGGTTTGGTTGGTTTGGTTTTGTTTTTTTAAATGCACATTGTATAGAATAGCTCCAGCTCTGCTCTCCAGAACACATTTGTACAAGCTATGACACACTGCACAGGCTTTCCAATTAGGATAGCTGTGGGAGACACGAGGTGCCTTGAATACCAACAGATACTCTGGCCTATTTAGAATTATTCAGACAGGCTGCAGAACAGAGAATGCTGCATCTTTTACAGCAATCACCTTCCTGCTGGGGTGACAGAGGTGGGACTGAAACACATTTCATGCACTGGAGGAGGTGACAGAAGAACTTGTTGTGGCAGGTCAGCCCCCAGCTGGCTGTGGGCAGGGCACCCCTGGGAAGGAAGGCAGGCTGAGTGCTGAGGTGCAACTGGGTGAGAATAATCTCAGTGGGAATGGCTTCCTGTCTTGCACAGGGAATGTCTGTGCAGCACCACTCTCTGTGCTCTGTAGGGTGCCTGGGATGTGAGCAAGCACAGCATAAGGATAGTCAGGGATAACAGCCTTATCTTGGCCAGCTTGAGAGGTTCCTGCTCCTCCCAACTTTGAAGCACAAAGAGGATTCCAGGGCCAACTTTTTACTGTGAATTTTCGTCTGTTTTCCTCACAAAGAGATTCAACACCAATTTCCCAGTGATTGGTCTCAGTGTGACAGGATAGGCCCCCTCCCAGGAGTCAGCCTTGTTCATAATCTAAAGGAAGTACTCTTGTAATGTGACATTGAGGGCAACAACACCAAAGCCAGCTGGTCTCTGTGTTCTCTCGTGACTACTAGGATAATTGTACTTGCTAATTCACTGTTTGAGCCTTTTTAGAAATTCCTTAAGCAATTCCTCTTTATCATAATAAATTGACACTGACATTCTGTCTCTAGTTTCAAATTCAGATTCCACGGTGTGTCTTTCATGAAGCTCTGATGGTGACACATATGCACCTGTGGTTTCACTTGGTGTTCAATAAAAGACCAAAGTTATGCAACTGAAATATAAGGAAAAACAAAGCAAAAGGTGAAGGGAAGTGTATCTGACCTACAGTTAAAATACAGAATTTTATTTACTCTTGAACCAAACAGACGGGCCAGGCTGACTAAGGACACTTCAGAACTTGCAAAAAAAACCCCAAATAAACAACCCTCCTTATGGGCAGCATGGAAGGAGACTGAACAGCACAACATTTACACCACACTGCCATAAGGGATGAGCTCCTGCATAATACAAAGGAGGCAGCCATATGGCTGCCACACATGAGAAATTGTCAAGTTGTCATTTAAATGTTAAACTGGGTTTTATGGAGACAGCATAGTGGCTGCTTAGGGAGCTTGATGAGCAACACAAGGCTGGTAGAGGGCCTCTGCAGGTGTGAAGTTATGACAGCAATATCTGGAAGTCCAAAGTGTAAGCCCCTGTTAAATTAGTTACTCTCAGAGAACATTTTTGGATGTAATTCACATTGCATTAATTGCTGGGAATTATCTAGTTCCAATTTTGAGCCTCTTTCAGCTTCACTTGCAGTTCCCAAAGCAGACCTGTCTGTTTACATTGTGCATTTGTCCTGATGTTATTTTGCTGATTCAATCCTTCTGTGAGCACTTGTGCCTGAGAGAGTGAATGATAAACATCAGACTACGTGTTATTTCTGTGACCTTCTGAATATCTGATCTGAACACTGCAAACCAGTCTCTAGTCTAAAAAGAGTGGTGGGAACAGACATAGAAAACAGTTGTGATGGCATAAAATAGTGCTGGAGCTTTCTTTAGGGACAATTTTTTGTCTTCTTATAAGGAAGATAAATTTGGAGCCTTTTCATAGCTTCTGTGATCTTGTTTTTCAGTTTAAAAATGACTAACTCTAAATTTATTTCCACACAGCATTGCTTAGTGAATGGTGTATTATTGCTACTAAACCAGATTATAGGAAATACCCACATGCTGTAATTTTAAGTGATTTTTAAAGAACTCTTTGAGAAGTCCCATTTCTGCAGAGCTCACTGCTGGAAAAGATTTAGTGGGTTGAGCTGTGCCTTCCAGACAAAGCTGCAGACCAGTGCAGTGGGCCAAGAGCACTGTGCCCCACAGCCCTGAGGAGCTTTTGCCATTCTTGCCTGGGAAAAGAAATGACTGCAACCCTGAAACCCGGAGTGAGCCACAAGCTCAGGCATGTGCAGCTCAGCCTCCTCTCTACCTCTCCTCCTGGCCAGCTGCTCTGAGTCCAGAAGAATAAATGCATGAGAGATTATCCTCATTTGCTAAGCAGATCCTGAGACCTCCATGCTCTGAGCAATGAGGCTGTGATGGGTTTCCACCTCCCTGTCCCAATGTGTTTAGACAAGAGGGCAGCCCAGCCTTGTTCTGTGAGTGTGTGCTATGCCTTGGCAGGCAATCTTTCCTACTCAGTGATATTTGTTTTCCACAGGCTTATAAATGTGCTGAACTGAATTTCCTAGGACTGAGGTAAATAATAAGAGAAATCACTTCGGGAAAACAGAAATCCTCACATGCCAGTGAGGAGGTTTTAATCTGCACTAGAAATGGGTGAAAACAATAAGCACCATGCATCACTTGAGCATGAATTATTTAAGGATTTTTCTCTTCCCCTTGGAGTTCTGAATTTTCAAGGAAAAAACAAAAAAGTAGGCTGGAATAGAGGAGGGGAACAGATGGGAGCAAAAGGATGAAAGGGTACTCACTGTGGCACGATTATGATTTGAACAAAGCAGATGAAGAGGAAGACTAGGGAGGCACAAGCCACATAGGCTCCAAACCTGTCATCCACCTGCTTGGAGTACTGCAAAAAAACACAGTTATTATGTTAGTGGGAAATTTGGCTGGCTGCCATCAAAAACTTCTTGCTTTTGTCTAGGTCCTTGGAAAGCAGTGCTGGTATAAAACAACTTTCCCAACTCTCCTCTCCCAGGCAATCTGTAAGGGCAAGAATGGGCCCAAAGGCCAGGGAAGAAACCCACAGAGCTGGGTGAAGAGAGGATTCACCAGCTGCCCCTTGCATGAGAGGAACAGAAATGGATTATCTGGGACCAAGATTCTAGGTCACTGTCATCAGACCTAAACTTCTTGCATGGGAAGTTTCCTCCAAGAGGGACAAATGCTGCTAATGACTTGCTAAAACCTTGCATTTGTGCAGATGACTTGACTCGTCCTGGTGGCAGTGCAAGGCTGCTGTGCTTGTCACACAGTCTCTCCTTCCAGCTTCTTGTCATCATATCAGCCACGTGGGAGCTGCACCCTGTTCCCAAAGATGCTTTCTTTAGCTTGGAGCTCAGTTCTCAGCACAGACCATATCAGTGTTTGAACCACAAAATAGAAGGTGCTCTGAACAGGTGAACCACTAATTTTCCTGGCAGTTTTCAGCTATAAAATTGAAGAGGAGGAGTGGGGGGAAATTACATGCTCGAGCTTTTATCCAGTCCCACACTGAATCATTGAACAGCTGTAAATCCTCAAAAGCTCTGCTTTTGTAATAGGTAGTCATTCTTGTCAAGGAAAGACTGTTTCTAAATAAAATTATAAAATAATTAGTGCAGATATATATGAAGTGTTTTCCCTGGAATAATGAGTTTAACCCACAGACCACTCAAGCATCCAAAGGATATGTGCTTGAATAAAAAATGAAAGAAAAAAAGGATTACTTTCTTTGTGCAATTAAACCCACCATTTCTTATGGTACCTTTAATAATGTCATCCAGGTACCTCTAGACTTAGAAATTAGACTTGGAAATTAACTTTTCAGCCATCTAGAGCTGATGATAATGGATAGTCTCTACTATATAGTCAGGGAAATGGTCTTTGCCTGACAGCAATATCTGAAACCAGATCAGGAAGAAATCAACTGCTCATGAGCTTGAGGTCTGTTACTCCCCTTTCTCACATTTTTGGGATAGAGAACTATTTCTTGCTTAAAATGGGCTCCCAAAAATATCCAGAGTACAGATAGCATCCCGATGAGCCCTAATAGTACCTGTGGCTCTATGGGGACAAAGGGCAGAGGAGTCCCTCCAGGGGAGGAGTCCCTCCAGAGGAGCTTAGGTAGGCTGAAGTGGGCTTCTCCAGTGATTTGAGGGAGATAAGGGGTGAATGCAATCTCAGTTTGGAGTCTGACAGTCAGAGAAAAAATCTGGTTTATTCTGGATTCCCTTTACTGCTTATCACTGCACATTCACGTGTGTCTGATAGAATTGGCTTTCCTGGCCAGTGCTCCCTTCAGATGACTGTGATTTTTTTTTAGGACAAGTTACATTAAAGTTTCCCATGAAGAAGCATGGATTTTTTAAAGTCACAACCCCACCTCCAGCACCCAAACTACAGCTTAAACCCTAGATATAACAGCCTAACTTTCTGCAGGAGAATTAAAACTCCTAACAAGCCTGGCTGACCCACTGCAATGGTTTCTGGACAGCGTTACCTTTTTCTCCAGGTCAGGCTCCCTGAATGTTAAGAGGAATTTGCGCACGTGCTCTGAGCGTAACCGATCGATGCTTCTGGCGTCGATGGCCCGGCCCAGAAACTCATCCACTTCATCCTCTGGGTTCATGCTCTCCTGGGTGCTCCTGGGGATGCCATGGAAAGGGAGCATAAGAGCACAAGGTAATTTCTGCCTCTGCACCGTGTGTTATTGCAGTGCATAATGAGCTGGAGGTTAATGGCATTTTGCTCCAGTTGGGAGAGGGACTGGGAGCAGAGAGGGAGTGGTATCAGCTCTGGAGCTCACTGCCAGTCCCAAGTCATTACTACAAAGCTTCTATTTATTTGCCCTGTTTCTATACTACATCTGTTTCCTCGCACTCAGGTGTCATTTCCATCCCTCATTATCTAAAACCACTGGGTAGCCTTGTTCCCCTTGTCCTCTGACTTATCCTTCCCTGCACTGCTGTACTCCTGTAGCTCCTACTGCCTGCACTGAAAAAAAATGATTTATGCCTCCAGTCATATTTCATGCTTTCTAGTAACAATTTCTCTAAATATTATTTGAAAATTTCCAAACTTGAACAATTCTCCCTTTTTGAGAAAAAGTTGTTTACAGAACAAACATTTGGGGAAAAAAATGTGGCCTGACTCCCCTTCACACAGTTACTCATGAGTATAAAGCATAAAACAGAAAGAAAAATCTGCTTACAAGATATTTACTTTAGGGAAGGTTGTAAAAGAAAAGGCAACAGAAGAAAAAAATACAAATTTGATTCTGCTTTCTAAATATGTGGAACAAGATTATAATCTTTTTTGCCACTGTTTTTCTGAATCTCTGCTGTAGCTAGAGAAAAATGAAGCTGATTTTCAAAAACTATTGAGAAAAAATAACGCTGTAAATTCAATTGTCCTGAGGCATTTTGCACTGAGGATGAGGAAACCTGAAGCACCTCCCCAGATTCTAGTTATTTTTAAAATCTAACAGTATTTTAATGACTTGATGCTGTCACTTTAATGGCCTGCCCTCAAACGAGCTATAGGCAGAAATTAAAAGCTAATCCTGAAGTGCTGTTTTTCTGCTCTGCTTGCATGATTGCCCAGGTTATCCCCAGGGTTTGCCAATAGTTATCCACTGAAATATGCCCCCCTTTGCACAGGGGTATATTCTAGCAGATAACTATTTCTGTGTGCAAACCCCACGGTGCCACAGCAACTCTGGGCTTCTGCTGTGTGACCCTCCCCAGCTCTGGAGGAAAAATCCTGGGGTCTGAAAAGCACGATGAAAAGCTACTCTGCTTTATTTCCCTGGTTTCATTTGTACTGCACCAGAGCACACAATGCACTCTGTGTTGCAGCCAGCAGGCTCCCGCAGGTAAGGCTGTGCTGGAAAGCAACTCACAACCCAGAATGTGACTCTGTTTTAAAAGTTAAAGGTCTCTTTCCAAAAGGAAGGCTCTTTCAAAGCTTTCTGCAAAACTGGATCAGATTTTAAGAAGGCCTCTGTACCTCAACTATCAGGTCTATCAGGTCTATCTGCTCATTTCCATTCTACCACTCCTTGACCCAGATAGCGAGCTGAATGTGTCTGCACCTCAGCTGGGTCATGACAGCACAGCAGTGGCATCTACTCAGTGCCTATACAGCAGTTACAAGCCTAGTTTGTCTCAAGGTCTAATCTCTGTTTTAGTCAACCTTAATATTTCAAAGGGGTTGGGGAAAGAGTTTTTTATTTTGGGGCTCTAGAAGTTATTTAGTTCCTAGAAATTCATATAATCAGCTTTGAAAATAAAAGTGGGGTTTTTTTCCTACAAGGTCAGGACATTCAATTTACTTCCTCAGAGGAAGTACATCTGCTTGAGCATTCAAGGGGATGCTGCTTCTTTTCATTCAGTCCTTGCAGCGTCTTCTGGGCTCATAAAAACGAGGAAGGAAATCATTAGGCTTTGTATTTACAGAATGCCTTCCAAGGCCCTGTGAGTTCTGTACACACTGGGGCCATTCCCATTTCCCCGCTCCGCACTGCACGCAGATGGGATGCGCTCTCCGCTGCAACCCAGCTGGGCAAAGAGCACTCACATTTCCAGTTCCAGTCTGAAGAACCTGCCTGCTTGGTGTCCACCTCAGCTGCCTGCAGGTCTGTAATAGGTTGTTTTACTGCTCAGGGTGTTTCTAATACTACAGTAAGCTCCGAGGTTGCAGGCTGTGTGGAGTTACCCCTGCTGGTTTGAAATTGCCTTGCTGGGACATTGGCAGTGGGCAGCCACCCTCACAGAGACTGCAGGGAAGCTCAGTCACCTTGCACAGCCTGAGCTGTTCAGGTGACTTTCACAGCCCATTGTACCCAAGCTAAATTACAGTGCAGCAAGTTTGGGTACATTTGCAGAAATGCAATTTTAAATTGGTATATTAAAGTTCCCAGTTCTAAGGAGTGCCCTGGAGGCAGTGCTTGTAAGTCAGAGCTGAGCTACTGCCATAGATTAATGAAATTCATATGTCAAAATGCCTTTTGATATATTGATAGTATGGCTGGTGGAGGGAAGGGTGGAAATGAGGATTTCAGGCTGCCATGAAACTTCCAAAAACACATCCTAAAAGCAGTGCTGAGGTTTCTTCAAATGCAGCCAACAGAAAATTGTGTCAAGGGACAGGAACAGCACAAACAAGAGCTTGTAGCAACTTTTTCACTCTGCTTGCAAATGTGAATGCTACCAATTAACCCAGAGATGCTGGCTTCAGAGTGGTCCAAAAATGTGCTCTTGATTTAATTACTTTCTGCCAATGCAGAGTGTGACCACTGCCAAAACTACATGTATGCCATAATTTTAAATGCTTCATGCTTAGGTTGAGTAACTAAACCTGCACTCATGCACATGAGATTTTGTCCTGTTTTCAGGGATGTGTGCTGCCCACGTCTTCCTTTGCTGCCAGACAAAAGTATTGACCCTCAGTATTTCTGCACATGAAGGAGCTGCCTCAGGACCTGACATGGTTTAGGTATCTAATTTTAACCATTCTCACCATGAACATACTCTGCTAGAGATTTATTTTTGCCAAATCTTTGTACTTGAGTTAAACAGATTTCTGGATAAAGAGAATCAGAGGCAAGTAGTAGCTTCTTTTGGTACTGAACAGAAATGCAAAAATCCTGAAATCTGTATAATAAGCTGGCACCACCCTGAGTGAGACAGCTCAGCTATTGGCTGTAACAGCCCAAGGAACCTTTCAAACTATAGGATGGAGAACAGAGATTATGGCCCTTGGAGCAACAGAGGAGATGCTGCTCCTCAGCTGTTGGGTGACTCTGCTGTGGACCAGCACTGAGGCAGCTGATTTTTGTGTTTTCTTGCAGAAACTATGAGGAAAAATACTATTTCATGAGGGATACTGAAAATTTCTGTATTCCTATGAATTATTTTGTTGTAATCTGTTAACTCTTTTCTGCCCAAAGCATATCTAACATCAATGGAGTTTCCCAGCATGCATGGATACCACAGGAGACAGTGAACAGTAAACAGTGGGACCAGAGAAACATCCCAGGGTGCACAGAGCTAAATGTTACAAAAATCCAGTTTGCAGGAAAGATCAAGGGAAGGAGAGAATGACTCTTAATATTGCCATATTCAAACTTATCACTTTCCATTTTTGCAGCTGCTCTCCACCATAATGTGAATTTTGCCACAGCTGGATGCCTAGAGCTTACAGAAGCATTTAACTGTCCCAGCTCACAGAAATCCACTCAGCCTGAGAAACATGACAAAGAGCAACAGCAACATATTTTAGGCATCAGTCTCCTCCACTGTTGCCTGACTGGCTCTAAGCAAGCTTGTAATTAATGCCATTCAGCAGGACTGAATATGAAATTATTCTAAACACCTTCAATACAGGAAATGCTTTTGTTGTGTCCAGTTGTAGAAGTTAAAAAGTGAATGTGTTTGGGTTTTTTCCTCCAAAGGCAATTTTTCAAAATAAAATTGTTTTAACAATTAAATTAAATTAACATTAAATTGTTTTAACAATTTCTCTAAAGTTCTACAGGAAAAAATGAAAATGCTGCTAAAATTTGGCTATATTTTAGACCATTAAACTTTGAATTTACTCTTTCAAAAAAGTTATCATTTCTGAGTGTATTTTTATATGCAGAAATAAGTAATATGCAATAATGAGTAACATAAAATATATACAAGTAAACTCAGAAGTGATACAGGCATTTCAATTCATACATGAACCTTTCTTATTGGAGATGTCCAACACTTATATATACTTCAGAGGAAGATTTTGTCTTGGCTTATTTTTAAAGAGTGGAGATTATCTGGGGCAAGGGGAAGTGCAGCAAAAGCATTTTAATTATAAAAGCAAGTTAGAAGCACCAAACAAATAAATGTTTTGAGGGCAGTGGCTGTTCTGAATGCACATCAGTCAATCCTGTGCCCTCAGCTGGCTGTCCCTCCAGGACAAACCTCTGGGGAGCCCAAGCATTATTTTTGGCTTCTGGGCATCAATTTTTGTCCTTTTTTAATATGAGAAAAAAAATCCCAAACGTGTAAACATAACAGTGTATGACAGAAGTAAATTTGCTTACTTGTCCTTGGGGTCCTCGAAACCCTGAAAGAAAGGAAAAGGGCACAAGGGTGAGCAAACAGGCTGACCTTGAGAACACAAAGCATCCCAGGAACAGCATTTCACAGGGGACTTTTCAGGACACTCATTTGTTAGGTGTGGATGGACAGCTTTTCCCACCCACAACAATATTTTGTGCAGGCCTGCCAGCGGGCAGAAGAGCAGCTTGGGAAAAACACATTCCTTCAGATATAAATTCATGGGAGTGCAGATAAAGGAAACGTTTCAGCTGACTGCTGGCACACTTTATTTCAGGTGTCTTCTTTTTAGCAGTCACCATTACAAATGATACAATGGAAATTGTGCTGATATTTTAACTGAGGATGTGTTTTACTTGAAACAAAACTCAGAACAATAACTGAAATCAACCCCCTGTATTCAACAAGGCTGCATCTCTTTATACCAGGGCTCAGCTAGGGGCAATGGATGCATTTTGGTTTTCATCTCTCCCAAGGGTCTCCATGCTCCCCCCCTCATCACATGCACACACAGAACATATTTTCTTGAATAAGATTTCAGGAATTATTTATGATATTTGCAATAGCCCAAATATTCACAATTCTTTCAGGACCACCTGAATAGATTAAGTATTTATGAGTCATCCATAGTTGTAATAGCTAGAAGGCCTTAGACAAAATTTTATATGGGGGCAAAAGTTTATTTGCTTAGCATTAACATACCTAACAGACCAAATTACATCAAAATTGCCATTTTGCATGGGCTGAAACAAAATGTGCCCTCTGACATCTTGGCTTAAATTTAACTGTAGTCAAGAAAAGTTGTATATTTGACAAATAGGGTCAAATACTCAGGCACAGAGTTTGTACCCTGTGTTCCAAAACATAAAACAAATGTAGCTGGGAGATATGAAGAATTGCTTTTGTTTTTCTCCCAGAGACCTCAGGCCAAAACTGCTCAGGGCACGTGAGGATATTCCAGTTGCTGGACCTGCAGCAGCAACCATTCTGGGGGCAGCACACTGAAATCCACCCTGACTGTGGAAAATCAAACATCTTTGGGCAAAAGTCTTCCCACAGGGGCCTTGTCCAAAACCATCAGAAACAACAACATTGACCAGATACTAAATGAGAACAGATTTTGCCCTTGCAGTGAGTTAGCAATGTGGCCACATGGCAGAAAGAAAGCCAACACACCAGCTTTGCCAGAGGGAAAAAGTGAGGTCTGTCACTCAGGTCAGCAGCCAGGACTGTGATTCACTGAGAGAGCAATTCCCATTTTTGATACTCTGTTTCAGACTAAAACCACACTCCTAAACAGAAACTGTCATTCCAACTTAACCCATCAGAAATTCAGATCAAGGAAGTCTCTCAGTCCCATGTCACAGCCACCACCAGATTCAGTGGGAAGAAGGAAATAATAATGTTGATTCAAAGTTAGCATGTCCAGTTATTCAAGTAAAAAAAAAAAAAGTACTTTCTGATTTCATGTTAAAGAGTGATCATTCAACCTTTTGTTGCGTGGGTTTTTTTCCTTCTTCTTTTGCCTAATTATTTTACAGTTGTCAAAAATATCTGATTGATTTATTTATTTATCTTCTAAGTAATCCTACAACACAGTGCCAAAACTGAAAGCTCACTGATTAATCATGGAGACAAAATGCTCACTAATTTGTCTGGTGTCATAGTCAGTTAGGCTGGGAAAAAAAAAACCAAGTCAACTGAACATGAATAGCTACCAGCCAAGAAATAAGCAGAGGGAAGGCATGAGAAAACAGCCAGTACTTTATTAGATAGATATCAAGGTCACTTTTTCAAGCTTAGCCAGTTGGGAACTGGATGACTGACTGCAGTGGGAGAGTCCCCTAAAATGGTCTGATTTTCACAACCAGCTGTGTAACCCTCCATCCCACTGAATTCCTCAAACTAAACACAGATCTCACACTCCTGCCTTTGGGATGCACAAGTTTGAGGACACAGGCTGACCAGGTCAAGTCACTAGAACAGCTCAGCAAGCATATCCTCAAAAAATTCCCCAATATTTCAAGTGTGGAATAATATTTAACTGGCCATTTATATGGGTGAACACTTAATCCACATGGAGTTTGATTCTGCCCTGCTTCTCTTCCTCAGCAAAACTGTTACAAGGAAAGTTTCTAAAATAAAAGAGAATTAATTGATCTAGCTTTTCAATTTACAATACAAAATTGTGCTTGAAATTCTGGAAATTATTCTTGATGGCAACTCAAATTAAATTGGTGCTTCAAAACTAAAGACCAAAAAAATACATGTTTCACATATAGCAGAAAAGAAAAAGACTATCACATTTTCTTTCCTGGATCTTCATTTAAGAAGGCTAAATATTTAAGAGTGACTTGAACTTTAATTAGAGAGAATCAGTTTAAAATTAAATGTTGTAGGAACCTGTTTAAGTTAAGCAAATTAAATGATTCACTTCAAATGCTCCCATTTCATACTAAAGATTCTTCAAGCAGAATTGCCAAAAATGGAATTGTTCTAGAGAAAGGTCTGTGGGATTATTTTAGGAAGAAAATCCTTAAACACAGTTTCTTAAAACCTGGTCATTTATTACAGGATATCTTTCTTATTTGCACTGGAAGACTTTGCCAGGATATAGAGCAAATACACCTCTCGGACCTGGCTGTGACCAGAGATTTTCCTCCCTCTCCACTAAAGCATCCATGTTTCAATCACTCACCAAGAAGCCTTTCAGGCAGAGGAGGTGATCAGGTGCTCAGGGTCATGCTGCCCACCCTGCTTTAGGTTGGGAGGGAAATTCCCCCCTGGGTTTTGGTTAATGTGCTTTCACCTCTCCCACTCTTGAGGGCATGCTCGGTTCATTGAAGAATCTGCACTTCAAATTATTTCCTTCCCCTTGCACAAGGCTTGAGCACTAATGACATGTTGATCTTTTTTTCTTCTCCCCAGCTGGCAAATAGTTTAGTATCTTCAGGAGTCAGATGTTTTGCTCCAGCCCTTGGCTCAGAGTAAGGCTGCTCCCATCAATTGCAATGGTCTGTGTTATACACAGGATAAACACACAACCAAGCCTGCAGGAATAGGGGTGAGATGGATTTTTCTTCATTCCTACTCATAATCTGGTAGCCAAACTTCCAAACTCTAGAGAAATACGAGGGGTTAAAGGCACTGTTTAGTACCCCTCATGTGATCCACTGGACAGCCAGGTTGGACAGCTGGTTTGGGTACTGCTGCACAGAGATATGGCAAAATTGGCATTTCTGCGCAAACATATACAGAAATTTGACCCCCCCCCAAAAAAAAAAAAGCCCAAAACTGATAAAAATGAGATGCCTGTCATTTAGGAGAGGGAGTGTAAAGGGATAGGAAGAGGAACAACCAATTCCTGGAGTTAAGAATTTAAATCCCTTCTTGACTGCTCATGGATTTGTACCCAGCAGACTGAAAAAATACCAGTGGTTTTCCAGGAAGCTATGGAGAAAAGGCTGGGAATTGTCAGTAGGGCTGAAAATTACAAAAGTGATGATGGCTACAAGAATCAGACAGATAGGAGTTTGCAGGATTTCAAGAATAGCTCCATAATCATGATGAAAAAGTTGCCCTTGTTCAGGCCAAAATTCCTTCCTTCTGGAAGGGACCATAAGGCATGAGATAGGTCTTACCACAGTACAGTACTAATGGACTGCTGCACATAGGACCTCATGCAAATTTTATTCAGTCTCATTTTAAATATCCCTGATACTGGTGTTTTTCTCATTCCCCCAGGAAGCTGTATTACTCTGCCATCAGATTGCAAAAGCAAAGGTAATAGCATTTAATAGTTCCTCTGGGACTAAGACAAGTCCTCTCTTTCACTTCAGGAACAACCCAAACTCAGCTGAATCAACTCCCTTAAAGGCTCTGCTCTTTTGTCTTTTCTACAGGAGATCATTAAAAAGCCTTATTGTTTTATGGCAGGTCAGGTGACTCAGAATCCACACTGACATCCTCAGTGGGAGTAGATGTGCAGGAGGAAGAAAAGAGGGAATGTTACTACCTCAGTCCCTATGGCCCCTAAGGCTTACTACTTTATGGGGGATATTTTATGAATATCTATTGTGCTAAAAGCTCATATGACTGCCATCTCTCTGCTTGACTTCTAAATTAACTAAGCCCTTTTCTTTGAAGATTAAAACTGATTCCTTAAATAGAATGACAAAGTGTTTGTCAAAGACATGACAAGCTGATTGCTACACCATAACACTTCAAATCAAGAACGATTAGAAATAATAATTCTAACTTTGAGAACACTGGCTGCAATTATTAACATATCGTAAATATGCAAAGAAAAGTGGAGTAGATTTTATATGCTTTTAACTTTTCATTTAACTCCAAAAATAAGGCAGTAGAGGGGTTGATGAGCTTCATGACCTTCTTAATGGCAATATGTGTGGGAAGCATAAATTCCACCCTTAAAAACTTCGTTCTCAACTCCAGCAAAGATCTTAGGAGCAAAAATGACAAAGAAACTAAATTTTCTTACCCTGTTTTCATTTCCATAACAAAGTCAAAATAGAACTTACATGATGTTAAAGCAGAAATTGAAATAACTTTGGACTTAGGGACAAAATGAGCTTTGTAAGAGTTAAGGCCAACTTGCAGAGGTGCTTCCCAGAGACAGGGACCATGGAAAACAGAAAGGGAGAGTGACAGGCTGAGAGTAGCTGTTGATAAAAACAAACCTGCTTTGGCTCTACCACAAAACTAATTATTCACATCTATTTTCAGCACTGTTGTACCTTCTGCTTTGTCCCTGTGGTCAAAAAGACAACGCTATGAAGATAGACGCTGTCAGGTGTAAATGCAGAAGCAAAACTGAAGGACTTCAAAGCACTCAAGCCAAAAATAACACAATTTCTGTTTCCAGAGTCCAGAAAGAATAAAGCCTGATAGGAAGGATATTTAACAAGCATCTAAGTGCAGAACAACAGACTGGCAGAAAACCAGTTTATGAAACAGATGAAATGATAAGTGTGTCTGCTATAGCTGGAACAGAGACTAATGAGGTCTGAAAAGGAAAGCTGAAGTGCTCATTTTCTGCAGCCCACCCCACTTGATAAAAAGACTTTAATTCCACAACACTGGTCACAGATGGTGAAACCCTCTGCTTTCTTCAACTCAAAATGATTCTGTAGGCAGTCCTCAGCTGGCAGACCAGACCTGGCCAATGCCACGAATTAATCTTGGCCATCAGATTTAAATCTATAGATCACAAGCGGTTACTTTGGCTGAAATAGGCTTTCTTTACCTTACTTTTAATTAACTTCTGGCTCTGAACTCACACCTCTGAAAAGTGCAGGTTGCTCACAGTTTTCTGTGAACTCTGAATCCAAATTTCTCCAGTCTAAAGGTCACATTTTCAAGTGAAATGGTTTCTGGTTCTGTGCCTCATTTGTGAACAGCTTTTAGAACTTGCAAAGCAGACATAAAAATAAGCAGTCCTAGAAATGCTCTAAATCAGTTCCTGGCTCCATAATCTCTGCCCTTCCATGTCTACTCTCCAAATGATGATAAATACCACAAACTTCTCCAGAAACTACTGTTTGCCTTCTAATCAGATGCAGACAGACTGGATCCCAGCCTAACCAGCCTTAATTGAAATTGCCCACTGGTGCTGGCCAGAGCTGCTCACCCTGTCTGAAACCCAGACCCAAACCTGCTGACCTGCAGCCTTTTGACATTAAGGCTTACTGCCTGCTTGAGAAGGCTTTAGAAATCATTCTGGGAAGTGCCACCAATCCACCTGTGCAATGCTTCCATGAACATTGGAAGAAGTGTTTCTTTGAATAAAAGGGAATTGTATCTTTATTTCTGCAGGCTAAATTTAGTCCCAATCAAAACCAGTCTGACACATTTTAGTACTGTCTCAATCCAAATGACCTTTCCCATATGAGTAAAATTTATTCTAGAAAAGGGTACTGAATGGTGGGAAAATTATCAGTGCAAGGCTTCCAAGCAAATATCAAACTCTTCCTAGGTTTCTCGATAGCAGCTGCAGATCTGCTGTTGCACTGATTAGTTCTTTACAAGAAGGATTCTTATCCCTCTTTTAAAGAAGTAATCAAGGATGATTGCAAGTCCAGATCGACTAGAATAAAAGGCTAGCAGATGAGGATACCAGAGTGTAAAGCCTCTGACAATTTGAGCAATGTACATTGTACACCCAGTCATTTGTGTGAGATCCCATGGATCATGTGAATCAGGCAAACCCTTTCTCCAGGTGAGCACCAAAGCAATTACACAGCATAACTGCTGGATGGGATTCCTCCCCTTGCTGTTTGAGAGCTATCAAAACCAAACTGGCTCTGTAAAACCCAGACTAGACTAACAATTTCCTCCCAGATCTACAGCAATATGTGGAGATTACAGCAGAAGGGATTTTGTGAGTTTCTCCCTGCTTGATTACGAGTTAGATTACTACAATAGCAGTGAAAAAATAGTGGGTCAAATTCTTCTCCATTGGGGGCCCCTGCCCAGCTTTGCTGACGTCAGTGTTGCAATTACCAGATTTAGCAGATGATTGCTGGAAAAGAGGATAATGGTGACCTGCAGTTAAATGAAACCTTTCAGAGGAGGGTGAACCCTCAGTGCCTAATTCATGGACTCAAATCCAATTCTCTTTGACAGAGCTGACTGAGGAAAACTTGTCTTATGGAGCTTTTATTTTCTATTTCCATTATTTCTGATATTTAAGAGGTAGAATTGGCACAGAACCAGCTATGACATCTGTTCCACTGAGGCACCTGTCCCCCAGTTTTGATTTCCAAGTAACAAGATCTATTGTAAGGGCAACTTGGAGACATAAAGAGTGGAAATGAGCTGTATTAACAATGCAAAATGCAAAGAACTGTTTGATTTAGGACAGGGGGAACAGGACAAAGAATTATTTTATTATTGAATGACCCTGCTTGTAGATGAGTGCTGTTTCATTAGAAAACAAACACCAAGCCATCAAGGTAGATGGCTTGGTAGAAGGATGTGCAGAGCTCTGAGCAGCACCACAAGGAATCAGGACTGATTGCCTTTATCATGCCAGCCAGGATCCATTTTTATAACTTTGTCTCACATCTTTCACATCTGCATGCAGTGGTATTTCCTACACATATATAATCTCTATTTGATTTTATGTCAGTTTTTTACTTTGTAACTAACAGTGACTTCATACACAATTTCACTGCAAATTAAATGGTTCATTAGCTGTACTCAGACTCATGACAGAAGCATGGTCAGACTGAAACCAGCACTGCAACCAGGGAACAAACTTGATGAGGGAATCAGAGCTGTGCAGAGACATGGTAATAGTCTTCAACCACAGAGAAGATAATTGTAAAGGAGAGAAAATTAAACTGTCTTCTATCTACTGTGAATTGCTCATGCAGCACCATGGTTTCAAACTGAAGTGAAGACATGTGAAGTAAAACATCAACAAAAATCATAAAACTGTTGAAGAAAATGCCCAGCAAGACTTTCCATTCTTTCAGGTCTTTAAACAAGGGCTAGACAAGTCTCTGTCAGCAATGTTGGGGGTATAGCTGGCTCCTGTACAAAGTGGGGAGATTGATGGCATGAATCTCCGTGCAGCCCAGATCAGAAACTTTCTAAAATCTTTACATGTATTTCATATAATTCATAGATTATTTATTCCCTATACATTCTCCTAATAGAATGTTTTTAACCTTATTGTTTCAATATTTGCAAAGGATTTTGTGATGTCACTCCAGACTTAAAAGCCCTGAATAAAATAATTAGAAATTGTTCATGAAAATCAGGGATTTCACAAGCTTCTTATACAGGCTGTTCCTTGCATCTAAGTTTTTTTCTTAATTTAGACCTTCCTTTCAGCAAATTAAGATGATTATTTTTAAACCTGCCCTTTACAGTCATGGAGAATGATTTATCATTATTTTTTGTCCTTATAAACGTTCCTGTATTTGAAGACTTTTATTTCTAATCAGTCTTCTCCCTTCTAGGTTAGAGCAAACACAATATTTCAACACTTTCAGAGGACACACTGTTGAAACTCTGCTAATTTGTAATTTTGTCCACTAGATTATCTCATCCACATCTCCTAAAATCTCCTAAATCCACATTAACTCATCCACATCTCCTAAATTATTGTAATCCCAAACTGGATGTGCTTTTCTGGATACAAACTTAATAATGTTGAGCAGAGTAAAAGATGCAAGAAAATAATTTGTCATCTAGAACAGCCCTGTAATTTTGGAAAGTATCAACATTTCCCTTTTTATTGCTGTTTACAACAAACCTCTTTCAGTTTACAGTTGACTACAATCCCCAAATTGGTTTTTCTTTAATGGCAATTTTGTTTTGCTGATGAAAACTGAGACACGAGTATTATTTCCAGAAGTCTGAAATTCATCAATATTTATAAAAGCGCTCTGAAATATATACTGGGAAAAGCAAAGTATTTCTCAGTGGTCTATAAATATTGTTCTAGCTATAAATATACCTGTACTCTCAAATGCTTTTAAGTCCACTTATTTTTGACCCTCTTGCAATCACAAACTGGACTAGAGAGACAGTGGGGAAGGCAAGGCTGGTGCATGGAGGCTTGGGGGAATGAGCAGCACAGAAGTCTCCATTTCCAGAGAGATACAGTCAGTGGTGCTGGACTGATTGCTTTTGTTTAGGAAATGAGAAGACAAGCTGTAAAAAGCAATAAAAATAGAAAGCATCTCTGCTGTTCTGCCAGACTGTGGCTCAGTTCCTGCTCTGTGTGCAGCCCTGAGCTGATGCTGTGCAGGTTCCCCTGCCCTGGAGCTGCCCCCAGCCCCTGCAGCCCCTTGGGCTCCCAGGGCAGGGCTCCAGCAGAGGCTGCCAGCTCAGGGCAGGGCTCTTGGCCCTCGCAGGGCATTTGGGCCTGACCTTCCTCTGCACAGTGACCAGTCTGCTCAGGGCTGGGGCTCCTGCACCAGCTAATGGAGGTCAGCATCAGCAGCGTGCAGCATTGATGAGTCTGGGCTGCTGCCTCCCTGCAGGCTCTGCAGGGTGAGGAAGGCCACTGCTAAGCAATGGGAAGGGAAAAAGAAGGATCTGTGATGGTCTGGAGAGAAGACCAGTGCACAAGGAAAGTGCTGGATGGGATGAGCTGACCCAGTTGCAACTCCTTCACTCAGGCCCCAGTTAGCCAGGGTAGGAGTAGGAAAGTGACTCCTGTTTCCCAGGACATTTTAGATTACCACCACGTGGACACATGTAGGATAATTTATCTTATTCATATGTGCAAGTGTCTGAAAAAACTCCTGTGTGCACAAGGGAAAACTTCAGCTAGAAACATCATGGAAAACCTGCTGGACCTGGTGCAGGTTAAGGTCCAAGCCACAACATGGAGAGAAGCAGGGACCAAAGGTGCCCCATGTCACTGCCCACTCTGCCACTCCACACAAACCCCACCAGCTGCACTGGTGATGTGCCCAGACATGGCAGCACATGGGAATGATGTGACAAAAGAGGAGGAGGAGGAGGAGGAAAAAAGGAACAAAGGGCTACATTTGATGCTACTCTGTCTCCTCTCAGACTACTGCTAATATATCCTAAGAATAGAGACAGCTACCAGAGCCAGCATTCACTGGAAAGAAAAATGGCCAAAATAATTCTGTTTTCTATTAAATATAACAGTGCCTTCCCAAAAATGCAATTCAGGGAACTTTAATATTCTCTTTCAGGGAATTGTAAGTAGAGCCACAAAAAAAACCTGTGTCTATTTTTTTTCTGAAAATATGGTTGTCTTTAAAATGCAAAATGTTTTACATTTGTGACAAAACCCAGTGCCCTTCATAACCATCTGTATTATTTCCTACACACAAATGTATTCATATCTACACATGAATATAATGGAACTGGACATCACTGCAGTATTACCTGGCTCCTGCCTGAGGACTGTTTCACAATTACCCTTGTAAATACCTGTTTTGAAATTACAGAGCTAAGGAGCTCCAGGTCTTGAAGAGAAAGGCAATGTTGCACTGCCCACCTTTGGCATAATACTTTGACTAATCCAACCTTACATGTTCACAGCTTCCAAGAAGAAAGACTATATATAACAACATGCAAAAGGTCTGGTGGGTGATGTGGAACAAAGAGCACATTTTCAGGAGGTTTGAGAGCTGGTGCTGCTTACCAAGATCAATGACATGTCATCCCAGAGGAGCACTGATAAAAGCTTCTGTAGTTCTGCTCCCCTTCTGTCTCTCTGCATTTTGTATTTCTAAGCAGGCAGTTTGCAGCCAGCATGCACTCTGCATGCATTAAGCACACACAGCATACATGTAACACAGTGTTACAGATGACAAAGCACTGTGCAAAGCTGGGTGGTACAAAAAAATTGCACATTTAAATTAGAAGTTTACACAGAGTTGAGATAGGAGATGGAGAAATTGCTCCTGTGATCTAATCACTAAAATATCCATCTAGCAGATATTAAAATGGGAGGCCATGGGAGGATGTTTGCATTTTCACTAATGCATCTCAAATGTAACAGATCTGTAAATCTGTAAATAACAGGTTTTAAAAAACAGTCCATAAGAACAACAAAAAGTCTAGCTGAAAATAATCCATCTAAATCAGGTTTCAGTTTGTTTTCAAGAAACTGCCTGATGCATGCAACATCAGCTTCTCTAAAGAGAGCTTAATACAAGAGGCAGATTGAGTAGTAGAAGCGACTTTCTGAGCTGCTGAATTTTCAAGAAGGAAAATAGCATTATAGGGAAAGGCTCAAGATAAGGAAAAAAAAAGTAAGTCTTTCCTCCTACAAGTGAGGGGCAGTGAAGTTTTTAGGACTCAGCTTGGTATTTCAATAAATAATTATGTTTTTCCAACTGAACAACCAGCTAGACACGGCAAACTGTAATTAACACCAAGAAGCATAATACCATTTGCCATACATACACCTTGTTTCTGAACAGGAGGCTTCAAGAACCCCTTAAAAGCTATTCAAAGAAACTTATAATTATAATTATGTGCTAGTGTGATTAGTCTCTTCTAATAATGTCATGCCTATTGAGCACACCCTATTGAAAAGCCCACATAAAAAAATGCACAGTTCCACTGATCTGTATGCTCATGTCAGAAGCCCTCATTTGGAGATCTGAGAAATGAAAGAAACGTTACTATTACTAAGAAATTTGGTTTAGCACTGTAAAATAATATTAAGATTGAACAATATTAGCACCAACTACTAATAAATGTGCCAGCATTTTCCTTTAAAAGATACCATATGCAATTTCTTAAAGCTATGACCAAATTTTTAAACTGTGGGATTGAATCTCATGTTCATATATTTTTTTAAATACTTAAAGGCTTTGGTGACCTGGAACAGAATTTTGACTATAGACAACAAAGAGAGTAACAAATAGACACTTTTGACAGTGCATGAAGGGTCAAAACAGCATAAATAAGGTTATAGAACAATCTGATTATGCATGCAATTACAGAGGTGCTAAATATTTCTATTATTATTAAAAATAGCCACTATAATATAAGCTACCTTCTTAATCTTTATTGCAGAAAACAAAGATATCATCTACACCTTTTATGTAAAATAAGCCATAAAAGTCCTCTCAGTGCAAAACTGAATTGGTAATTAGCTCTTGCTCATTTTAATTTAGAAAGACTGTGAAAGGTACAAGAAAGAAATGAAGATGCCTGCTACCTTAGGCCAATTAATCCATGTACTCGAGGATGTGTTCTCCAGGATTAAACATGGCAGTGACATCCCTGGGGCCCCACAGCACACAGAGAGGAGAGGAGAACAGCACCTGGCTGTGACATTGCAAGAACCCTCTGCAGGTACTGAGCTAACAGAAATGTCAGTCATATGCCTCTTGAATGCCTGGGTTATGGAGCAGTTTTTGCAGATAATCACATCTTCTCACACAGCCTGGATGAGTGTTCAGAATGTGGGACAAGTCAGACAAAAGATCCTTCTTTGAGCCATTCAGCCTCCCTTCCCCTCTCCAACAACCTTGTGCCTCATCTCACAATCACTCACCTCCAGATGTACCGATCATTGTTATTTCTGGAGTCAAAGTAGAATTTTCCACCCCCATTTGGAAAACGCCCTCGGGGGCTGTAAAAACCTTCAGACAAAGCAGGAGGGATATATAACACCCTATTAAGAAGAAAATGAATTAATGTCCACAGAGCAAGGCATTACCATTCTCTTCATCTCCTTGGAGACCTGGTGGCCTCCCAGGTGGTTGTAGAAGGGCCGGTCAACACCCCAGTGAGGCGGGTTATGGCTGATGGAGTTGGCGCGCTGCCGGTTCATCTTGGCTATGGTGGCTTTCTCGTCTTTCTGGAATAGAAACCACAGAGAAATGCATGATACATCTTCAAACATTTACACAGCAGTCATTCTCCAAGCATCTCTCACGTCTGATCTCTCACTCCAAAAGCTGGCTTGGCACCTTGAACTCTATGAAGCAGTCACTGATCAGAAGCACAGTCAGCATTTCTTTCTCTTATTTTTAGAACACTTTACTCTAAATGGTGCCCATCATTTTATTCCTTTACTTGTTCTGAACGAGCACCATAACCTGTGTAAACATGGGAAGCATTCAAAAATGGAGAGATCTATTGTCTTTATTAGCAAATTGAACAAAACTGAATAATTTCAGATAGAAAATTGCAGCTCCAAGATGAGATACTACACAGAGGGTCCTCAAAAAGCCAAAGAACAGTTACATCTAGAAGAGAAACAACAGAGTGATTTGATTGAAGACCAAGAGCTTTAAAGCTCCTTGAAGCAATGGGAATACAGGACACCTTTCTCTATAGGCAGAAGCAAATAATTTTCCACACTTGCAAGAGCATATTCCCAGACATGCTAAGGAAAGCATGTAAATCTTGCAAACAACTGTGTTCACATTAGGGTAATGCAATTGCAGAGTGTGACAAAATGGTCTTCCCAACTCTAATGCTACCTTCCAATTTGACATTGACACTAATTCTCCTAAAGTTTGGACAGAGTCTTTGATTTTGTTATCAAGGCTTTGCCTCTTGGCTGCAATGGGAGCTTACTGTGAGGTTAGCACAGGATCTGTCAGACAGGTTTCATTCCAGCTCAGTGCCAGTCTCAAGAGCACGGAAGAGCAACCTGTAACTAGGCTCAACAACAGGCAGATTAGTTCCTTATTTTGAATATAGTCCCTAGCCAAAAAGACAGGCAGGTTTCCACAAGGAATGTGCTCTGTGAACACAAGTCCCTCTAGCAAGGGCTGCACTGCAGACTGGCTCAGGGAGGATTGTGTGATTTACCTGTACTGACTCAGAAGGGTGGCAATTTCTATATCCTTGCATAAAACAGACAAACTCTGGAGAGATTGAAAAGATTGACTGGGACAAGAGAGGGTATGGATTGTTGTTTATTACTTGAGAGATTAAACTTTTTCAAGAGAATTTCTGCTTCAATGACATTAGAGAAGAAAACAGACTTAATAGTTAATTTTAGATTTCCAGACAAATGAGTTCTTTAAAAAGAAAGCCTCTATTGCTTTCAACTCTAGAGTTTTGGTTCAAGTGTTATTTGACAATACAAGTTGGTCCGCTGCTTTTCTTGCCTGGAGTCTGCATTCCATATCTATTTATTTTGATTCCCCACTATTCAGTGTAACTTGTACCTTTCAGGAGTTTGCAAAATACCTGGTGTTATCTCCATGGTAACCACAGAGTTAAATGTCAAGTGCTGTGCTGCCTTAAATTAGGGTTTTAAAAAAGAAATTTTAAAAGGCTTGCTGAAATTCAGTGCTGGAGAAAGCTGCCTGACTGACAAGCATGGGAAATCATCTCCCTCCTTGCAAGGAAGAGTGAGCTACAATGACAACATTTCCCTGGAGACCACAGCTCACCACATGGGCACCCAACACTGCAGAGCACGTGGGGCTGCAGCCCCATGGCCATGGGCTGGGGACATGGGGCCACCTGTGACAGAGCCCTGTGCCCCACAGCCAGCTGGCCCCGTGACAGTGAGCAGCAGTGGTGCTGCAAAGACCTTCACCCAGCCAGGATGACAGGTGTAGGGTCACAAGGAAACCCTGTGGGAGCAGGATGACATCAGGAGAACCATAGGTGCTCCCACATGGATGCCCCCAGGACAGCGAGTGCCTCCCACATCGCCTCTTCCCCACACTGAACCCACCACTGGTTCATCTGAAAAGCCTGAAAATTCCAGCACTTGGCACCAGCTGAGTTTCACATGAGCCACCATGACAGAGCCACTGGATAACTTCCAGGAGAGACTTCTTTTAAATGTTTCTAAAAATACATTAATGTGATGAAATCTTGATGTCCAGATTTGAGTTGGTTTGAGGTTTTGTTTTTTAAGACTCGCTGCTCTTTATACTCATTGCCATCATTTGTAATACTTTCTTGTGGCTTTTTTCAGTTATGCAATCTTTTTCATAGTTATGCTTCTTTCTTTTATGATGTGATGCCAGAAAACCAGTAGGAAATACAGTTTCATTATCTCCAAGCAAATAGATATTGTTTTTCAATAACAGAAGTGACACTGTCAATCCATTTTATTCCAACTAAGGGGAGGGTTTTCAACCAAATGGAATAAAAAATCCCAGATGTTGAAACTAGTCTGGGGACCCATAAAAGCAAAACTATTTGGTTACTTTAGAAATGCCTTTAAATCAACAGATGATAAAAGTGATATACAGCAGGTTTTTGCCCCATGAGTTAGTAAATTTGGTTAGAATTTGAGAAAAGCCTTAATGCCAAAGTCATGAAGACATAGTGCCCCTCTCAGCCCATGAGTGATCCTCATACCTGCTGCAAGTGCTAGTGGGTCTGGAGCACTGCTTGATGAATTTGAAGGAAATTAATGACCTCATACATATTTATTGACATATCTGGATTGAGGTAAGAACAGGAAAATGGGCAAACATGTAATTCTGAGATTGTTTCTAACCATGAGGTCAGGTGCCATAAATTTTCCATGGCTTCATGAACTCTGGCAGTATTTCCCCCCCCCACCTCTTGTAGGAAGTTTCCACTGGATTGTGGACAATGTTTCAGCAATATTTCCAATCAGATTAAAACACATATATACAAGCACAGTGCACTTCTGCTTTTCCACATTACATAATGTGCTACAAGGTCATCTTGTATAATAGGACTTTGCTGCTAACATCAACACTTATTAAAGAAAAAATTAAACCTGTTGTTTTAAAAACTTGAGATAATTTATTTTCTGCAAAATCACTTGTTCAGTGGGTGATGAAAATAACAAACTCTAAAAATGAAGCATTAGATGGGTCACAGCTCCTCTGTGGAAATTTATGAGGATGCCTCCTCTGTTTCTTCCTGGCTAAGTGACAGCATAAGGACAACTTGCACACAAAGCTGCCTAAGGCATAACAAGACTGAAAAAGAAGAATAAAGAAAGAGAAGGGATGATACCTTTCAGTCCTACTCATTACAGGTACTACCAACAAGAGAAGGTGCAAAAGTTTCTGACAGCAATGAGTTTTTCAGATTTTAGGTGGCTAAACTCCAGAAAGCTGTTGTGGGAACTTTTCAAATCTGGACTCACAAAGAGACTGTAAATCTGATTCCCAGGGGTTTCATTGTGTTCCCACCACCAGTTCCCACACACTGAGCTACAGTAATGTTACAGCAAAGCGCTGCAGAAAGAGCTGGGGTTTTCTTGTACGTATCAATTGAATCAAGAATGCCTGTTATTTCTTTAGTGTGTGTGTAATAGGATTTTCCAACATATTGATCACTATCAGTGCAGCAGTGAAATCTGATTATGGATCAGCCATATCAGATTTAGCTACATATTATTTATATTTTCTTGAAGTTCTTCTGACATGTGCATGATGTTTCTGGTAGTGTTACATGCTCCAAACCACTGCCTTCATAAATCCACATAAGTGGAACCCTGCTGAGCTCTGATTAAATGTCTTAAATTGAGGAATCATCACATTAGATTGATTGTGTTTTAGGAGAGTCACATGCTCAACATTTAAAGGACCATTTTGTTTCTTCAGCTGGACGGAATTCCAGGGCGCTATTTAGAAAAGAATGAGAATTGTTTTTCTAGGAGTTACAGCCAAAGTTTTCTTGAGCTGTTTTAAGGCCACCATCAACAATCCTTTCTGAAACTGGTGTGTACCTGCTATTGTTAAAAGAAACACCCAAGTGTAATCAATTGTAAGACATTAGAAAAAATAAACATTTTTTCCTTTTGCAGACTTTGTGCACTCAGCACAGCATGTTTGGTCAGCAGTATTGCTCATCTGTTTGCAGGCACATTTTGTTTCTACTCATGTCCAAAGCAAAGCATTCCCCTAGATTCTGACAATGTTGAGGATGATAAAACTAGCTGTAAAACTATGTGCTGTTAAAATCTTATTCCCCTTAAGGTCTGTTTCCCACTCCTCCAAACACACACTTTTCCACTCCACTCCTCTGGGAAGAGGAGTTGTGATGGTTCTGCAAATTAGAGCAGCACCTGATCACAGAGAAGAGCAGAAAGTGAGCAACAACCACAGAATGACACTCTCCTGTACAAGCACCAGAAACTTGGGCAGCACAAGAACTGGGAATATGTAAATGGAGTACTGTAAGAATATCAGGGAAGTGATAAGATAGCAATAATGACTGGGACAAATGCTTTGAATAAGATTCAGAAGGGCAGATATAAAAGTTGTGATGGTGGAGGGTCAGAGCTATGCGATATGAACGCTACAGTCTGCAGGGTAAGCTAAAAAACATGGATAAAACAAAATCACTTTGTAGAAGGGTAAAGACATTGTTGTGCAGGCCATTGAAATCCCTAGGGGTTAAGTTTGGGAATCATTAAAATGTGGGCAACAGTTTTAGTAATTCTAGCTGATAAATTGCTGTTTATCTGGAAATACAGACTTTCAGGTAAAGAATGAAGCCAGTAAGGAAGAAAGGCAAGGATGTCCTTGGAGAATTCCTGTATTTCTACCATTCTAATATATTAAGTCCATTAGAAACACATATCCAAATGATTGTAAAAATTAACTGGATAAGAATCCAAGTTACCCTGTGCAAATCACCCTATACCATGTGAGGATAACAGAAACTTTCAATTCTTCATTACTGTAGAACAGAAGGAGCAGATTGGTTTTTTCTAGGTAATCACTACTGCCACAGTGGAGGCAAAAGGGAAGAAGGATCATAAGCACAAGGTTATAAATGGAAAACATTGAATTATAGAATCATTTAGGTTGCATTTAAGATCATTAAATACAGCACTGCCAAGTCCCACAAAACCATGTCTGGAAGCAAAACTTGAAGTGTGATGTGCTGAATTCAGAAAGACAACCTCCATTCCAGATCTGTGGAAAACTGCCAACTTCCATGTCAGTTCTGGTAACAGATATTTTTAATAACTATTTAGTCAGTGATCATGACACAGAGCTTGTAGAGCAGCAAATGCTGGGTTTGGATTAACAGCCTTGAATCCAATTTTTTCTAATGAGAAAAAAAATGCAGTAGCTCTCACTGGCTTTGTTTCTTCCATAGAGACTTTGACAGAGTGCTGTGTTGGAGAGTAAGGTCTAAGACAGATGGGGAACATGAAGCTGTGAAAAGAGCTTGTTCCAAGTGAAATGGCAAGAGACAGTGTTGAATAAGGAAATATTAGTCTGGATGAAAGTTACAAGCAGTGTTACTCAGTTACTACTCTTAGGGTAGATTTGGTTGAATTTTTTTCTTCTCTCAAGTGGCAGCAAGTGAGCAATGATTTGGATAATGGGAGAGGCAGAGGTGTATTTGATAGATATGAAGAAAAGGAGTATTAGCACCCAACATTTGAGGACTAATATAGTAGAAGTGGAACTTGAGCCATTTAAGTGTACAAAATGCATCATTCCCTTAGAGATCACAGGCAGAAATTTAATTTCATTATCAGGAATCACATTAGTTCATCACAGAATAAACAGAAGACACTGAGATAATCCAACTTTGCAAAAGGTAAAGGTTTCCTTTGAGGAGCAAGAAAATATGAGAGATGTGCTTGTCTCTTCTTTGTTGTGTGAAAACATTAGAAGAGTCTGCCTCAGGAGAAAAAAGGAGAGGGAGAGGGGGTACAATTGCTGACAGACAACCAGAGCAATCCAGGTTTTAGAGCAGCCCAGTCTTAGCACTAATGGGAGCAAACAAACCACAGCAAAAGATTCAACAGACCTTTATGGCAGAACCTGCTAATTTCATCTTTTCAGTCAAGTGCTCACCCATGAGGGCAGCAGAATCACAGGACAGGGCAAACAGAAAGGTGAAAGCAGATCTGGAGGTAAAGATGAGGAGAAAAAGTCCGAAAAGACTGGATTTTAAAACTTTTCCTTCTGTTCTCTTTTAATAGAAAGCACCTCTTCTGTGTATCAGAAAGAAAACAAGGACTACATTTTCACGTCTAGAAATATTATTAAAGACTCAGGGAGAAGAATCTAGCTTTTCTCCCTCCTAAAACCACATTGACTATATTCCAGTTAATAGCATTTTTTAAAAGGAAAAAGCAAAAAAAAAAAAATTTCAAAGAAGAAGCTATTTTCAGTTCCTGGAACAAAAATATTAGATAGATGTTCCTCCCACTTTGTGCCCAAGAAATGGCATTAACACAATGAAAAAGTTAAAAAAATAAAAAAGACAGAAAATTCAAAGTTGTGGCTCCCTGTGGCAGCAGTAAGAAGAAAGAGTAGGGAACATATACCCTTACATTTTATCTATTTATCAAAACTCATGGTATTGTTGGGTTTTGATGGCTGTGGGACTGATGAAGCAGGTATCCAGATAATTCTGCTATGTGAACTAAGGAACAGCTCAGGCAGTTACTTGGATCTGCTCTCAGGTCAATACTAATGCCAAGCCTTATGTACAAGGACAGCAGGAACCCAGACACAACTCACAGCAACTCTTCACTAAGCCAGGTGAACATTTTATGGCCATTACTGGAACAGAATGAACTGAAAACCTGGCTAAATACATCACAAGAAGTCATTAAAATCAAGCAGAAATGAAAGGAACAAGTAAAGTACCAGAACTTTGCCATCAGGCAAAAAGTTCAAGACTGACTGAACTGACAACGGGCAAAAGCTTTTCTCACTTGTGATCTTCATGTTGTGTGAAAAAGAGTTTTTGAACAGGGAGAGAACTTTAAACACTGGAACAGGTTGTCAAGAGAAATAGAGGATGTCCCATCCCTGGAAGTGTCCAAGGCCAGGCTGGATGGAGCTTTGAGCAACCTGGACTAATGGAGGGTGTCCTTGCCCTGACAGGGGGTGGGGCCAAGATAATCTTTAAGGCCCTTTCCAATCCAAGGCTTCCTATGATTCTATGAAAGTATTCACAAAGAGATAAAAAACAGCTATGGGAGCACAAAAGTTGCAGCAGTATGGGCAAACCAGAAACACCTCAAACTCCAAACACCTAATACCCATGACACTGCATAGCTGCTTTTTAATGTCTCGGTTTAGCCCAATAATTACATAAGTCATCCAAATTTCCCAATTTTTAGCTATTCTGGGATGCAGCACGTTACAGCAGCATTATAGTAGTGCCCAGAGACTTCAGCTAAGGGCTACACTAGGTAACAGAGCTGCAATAAATACATATAAAGGAGTGAAAGAATGGCCCATTTCATTTTCCTATGGCAAATCAAGGCATAAAGATGCAAATTCCTCAAAACCTACGGCTGGAATGGAATCCACATCTCTTATGAGTCTCTGTCCAATCTCTTACTCAAAATATATCCTGTGTTCAGAAATGAAGGCAGGTGCCAAGCACTCTGAAGTGCTTATGTCTTCATGTTCTCTCCAGAGAAACTTTTGGTTCTCCACAAAAACATGCAGACAACCAGGTATGATTTAAGAGTCAGTATAGGCTCTCCACTCCAAGAGATGGGGTCTGACCACAGGGGTATTTTGGCTTATATTCTTAAATCTGCCCAGCAAAGAGGAAGTGACTTAGATACCTAAAACATCAGCTGGCTGACTGACAGGCAGTGATGCTCAGGAACAACAATCTTGAACTGCAAGTTCTAATCCTCTTTTGAAGATTGACATTGTTAATGAGATTTATTTTATGAGGAGATAGAGACCAAAACATC
Organism: Molothrus aeneus; assembly: GCF_037042795.1. Lineage (NCBI taxonomy): Eukaryota > Metazoa > Chordata > Aves > Passeriformes > Icteridae > Molothrus > Molothrus aeneus. The sequence continues at coordinate 28,289,793 of NC_089652.1, forward strand.
AGCTTCTCTTTTTAGCAGATTATAAGGGATTTTCTTGGAGGTTTTTTACACAATATCTATTAAGGAGATTTGAGACTTCCATTCTCTCAGGAAATGAGGCAATGGTAGCAAAGTCTTTCTATACAGGTGTTGGTTATTCAAATCAACTGTGCTGTTGCAACATGTCAAAAACACTAATTCACTTAATCTCCCAGCAGTCATATTTACAGATGTGGGAAGGTTTACTTGGTTTTAGATTCAGAAACATATTAAATTATTTTCAATTCAGGCCAATCTGTATATGCTTGCCCATACTGTGAATAGCAAAGTAGGGGCTATAGTGCAGAAATTACTAAGAGAAATATTATTGGCTATGCTCAACTAGATCAAAAAGGTCCTTTTCTAGTATTTCTACTGTTTTTAAAAAGAATACACACTACTGATAGTTTGCCATTGGCAGTGTCACAAAAAGAAGATTTATTGGTTGATGTCCACTTGAGGTTGACTTGATCAACCTCAGTGGTTGTAATGCCCTCATAGCCTTATTTTGTGCAGCCTGACCCATGTCACAGTTGGTATGATCTCATCTTACTTTCACAATGATGATTGATCATTACAGTGGACCAGTTTTTCTCATCTTCAGAAAGAGAGACTGAAAAGCAATGATAGGAACTGCTCTAATCTTCATATTCATTGATCTGGTGAGCAGGCAGACAAAATCACCTCTGTAATCTGACAGAAAAAAGATCTCTGTGGTTTTAATCTATGCCTTTAAGTACTTCTACAAAATACATATCTATATTAACAACATTTTTCAACATGATTTTGAAAATAATTGAGGACAATTTCTTTGAAAGAATTAGAAAGAGCTCGATGCAGACACCTTTGTAGATGGTGGCTATTCCCTCCTGTGCACATAAAAGTTCAAGAAGAGGAGAGAGAAACAGGAATTTTTGCCACTGAATGTCATCTGTCTCATCTATAAAGGCTCTACTTTGGTGTGTTATGAAAGGTACCTAAACCTGCGTTAGTTTGTTTGGCCTTACCCTCTTCTGGCTGCACCTCACAATCAGGAAGGTCTCAATGCTGTGCTCTTTCAGGTAAGCGTTGCGCTCCCCTCCAAAGCCCAGCTCCACCTCGTAGTCTCCATTGAGATAGTTCAGGGTTGCTTTTGTTATGTGGATGCGCCTTCAATGAGACAAAAGACAAGGAAGTTTTGTTGACTCTGTAAAGTGATCACCTAAAAAGCCAGATCCTGCCAGGGATGGGTTCCATGTATTGGAACAAACCAGCAATAAACCCCAATTGATTTAGCCACGCCATGACTCTTACACATTTAGTGTGGGAGTTTAATGGATAAACACAATAGCTTGGATGAAGCAACTTACCCAGCTTTGCCCCCTGCTTCCATGTGGTTGGCTAAGGTGACATCATTGGACCACACATCAAACTGCCACTTCCTGAGGCCCAGGACCCCGCAGTGAACTCTGCCACTGTGGATCCCGACCCTCATGTTGACATTCACGCCCGTCACCTCACGGACCAGCCTGAAAAGAGACAGGGGGGAGAAGGGCCATTACTAGCAACTGAATGGCTGCAATTGTCAGCAGCACAAACTTGCACCCAGAACACAAAAATCCATCATGATCCATAAATTATTCACAGATACACATGGCACAGCTCATCCACATCAAGAGGACAGCAGAACAAAACTGGATGTGCTGTACTGCTCTTGGATGGCCAGGCTGGCCAAGAAGAGCCCTAATTAGAACGTGGAGCTCTTGGAGTAAATCCATGTACACTGAACTCAGGACCAAGTTGAGAACTTATAAAAAAATTATCTCTGGGGCAGTAAAAGGATTAAAGTGCTGGTCTCTGATTTCCATACCAAAGCTGGACATAACCTGCCAGCACTTGGCCTCATTAAGAGTAATAGCATGTTGCAAAGAGAAAAAGGAAATGATTTCAGAGATCTTAATTTGTCTGTATGGCACCAAGCATCAACTCTTCCACAGATGAAATATGATATGTGTGTGAAATACCTCACTGAAGCTGGAAAGCTTGAGCAGGCCTTACAGCAGCAAAACCAGAGAACCACATCTATTGGAGACACTCCAAACAGGCAGCTACAAATATTCAAGTTCTGAATGTAATGAGGTTTTGGATGCTCTGCTTACTCCCAAAAAGACTGCTGGAATACTTTGTGAGTTTTCCCCTTCAGGGCAAAAATTAACTTCAAGAGCTGTTCACATGAGAAATATATTTAGGAGTGTGAGTAGGGAAAAGCCTTGATGAGGCCTTCAGAACAACTCTTGCTTCTCATTATTGACAATCACATCACTCCCAGAATGTCCATGCTTCACGGGCCAATTCACCTCCATCACATACCACTGTCCCTTCCTTTGTGTAGTAAGTTTCTTGCACAAGGAAGTACTTTAAACCTATCAGATTTCAGTCTCTTCAGTTTTCAGGTTCATCCAGTCCTTTCTAGATAACATCTGGATAGGTAAGTCCTCCCAACTCCCTAACATCAACACAGTCCTAATATTTTTACTTTAGTTATTAATGGAATTTCATGAATAAAGATAGACCAGTTCTGGACTCCAGCTCCCTCCTAACAGTGCAAGATGTCCCTTAAAACAGTGTCCAGGATGACTTCTTGTTGAAACAGCTCCTTTCCTCTTCAAGTTCCTTTCTCTTTTTGATCCTTGTCTTATGTTTCACTACCTTCTCACTGAAGTGACATTCACTATTTTTATTAACAAGCAGCAGAGCTTGTCTAGCAGGTAAAGGAAGCTGATAGGGGCAAGGTGTTACAGGCTGATGAACTGAAGAAGCTCCAACCACAACACTTGAGAAAGAAACAGGAGCTGGAGTAATAAAAATGTACCTGCACCCATAAACCTGATAGAAACAACACAGCTGCAGCTCCTCCCTCCACTGGGTGCTACAACCCCTCCTGCACCCCTGCCAAGCCATGTTACTGACACAAGGCCAGGGAACTTTTCTCAGTAGATTCATTGATGACCAGGTGACTTTGTCCAGACTTTGCAGCAAACAAATAAGTTTGGTTATTCATTGGATAAATGAAATATCCTTTGTTAACTTCCTTTTTTCAGCTCATTTATACCAGTGGTACAGCGAATACAATTTTCATGAAGTCTTTCCTGTTTGGGGTAACACTCCCTGCTGTTATTAGACACAGATGAAATCAGCCTACAGGCAGGGCCCAGTGCTGGTGAAGTCTGCAATCAAATGTTCAGTAGTTATTTGTTACCTGCAATCAAATGTTCAGTAGCTATTGGTTACCTTAATTGTGAAACCTCTTATCTTGATCCTTAGGGGAGGAGGGGGGAAGAGGGAGAGCAGGGGTAGTGAGAACAGAATCACCTTCAAGGCTTATTAAGAGATAAGATTGTTAAATGCATTCATTATACAGCGAGTGGGAAAGAAGTTTTAAAGGCTACTGAAGAGCTATTTGTAAACAAACACTGAGTGCACCTCAGCTCTGTGTTTATTCCAGTAAGGTGGGTTGCAGCTAATCAATGAAGTCTGGACTTCCTGGTGTTATTTAGCCTTGTGGGGAATTATACAGCAACATTAGAAGGCCTCTGGATTTCATCAGGCCAACAACTGGGCAATGAACACAACATTCTGTGGGGCTGGTGGCCAAGGATTGCTGCTTCTTGTGTTTGACAGGACCCTTTGTCACCTGCTACTTAATTGTATCTCACGTGGAAGAAAGAGCATTCTTTCAAGGGCTACTGGGAACTAGTTACTTGCAATTCCTCTTAATTTGCACATTGCATACAAACCCAAAAAGGAGACTGGTCCAAGACAATGGAGTTTAAAAACAGGAAAGAAAAGGTAGAAAGTCCTGGCAGTGTACACTGTATACAAAGCAAGGGAATGCTGTTGCATGCCGTGCTTTGAATGGGAACTCCTGGGTGAAAACGCTGCTTTTCACCCTGTGTATTTGTGTTATGAAAATGAGGTTGAAAACTCTGGGAGTGTATTGATGTCCTTGCAGAAATTCAAATGGTATAGGATGTACTGTACCAAGCTCAGGAAGGAGGTACCTCTAGATTTTATCAAGCTGAAGTGGAAACTCCATCAATTTACTGCATGGAATAAATGGAGAATGATGTGACACGCACTCCTCTGCTGGTACCACTAATACTTCAGAAGATGCTTGCAGAAAATAAAAAACAAAAGAGAAAGGAAAGAGCAGGAGAGTCTGTGCAGCGGGGATGGTGTAGATATCAAGGTCTGCTCAGCTACCATCCCAAACTGACTAAACTTTGCACCTGAACTTGCATACACTCAAGATGACCAAATAAATCTTCCTTCCCTGAATTCTGAAAGAAAGCACATGTACAATGCAAACAATATTGAACACTGTCTGTAATCCTCCAAGCAATAAAACCAGATATGGGTCTCCTCTTTGTTACTCTCTAAAGACAGGAATGGTCTAACAGGGTAGCTAGTCTGACCTCAGGAGCAGGCAAAGCCCCACCACTTGTTTTAAAAGAAAAAAATACAGATGGGGAAGTAAATGGAAATAAAGCAAAAAGACCAATCTGTGTCAGTAATTAATTTAACTAAAGTAAGAAAGGCTTCAATCTGACCCTTTAAGCATAGGGACACCTAGAGAAAGATTTGTTGGACTAGACAAGACAGACCTTAGCAGAGCAATTTTAAGGTGAGTAAAAAACTGGTTTAAAGACATAAATGAATAGCGACTGAAATTTAATAAAGTTATTACTAACCCTCTGAATTCACAACTCTGCAATCCACTGGAATCCTCCTTTGGGAATGAGAGTTCCAGTAACTACAGTAATCTTTGCCTTTCCCATCAAGAGGCTGAGCTCTGATATCCACATGACTGTATGGACACAAGTGTCTGTTTTGCTGCTGTCAAACCTTAACAGCATTTTGGTTTTTTGTTCCAGCTGTTTTCCCTTTTTGCTGGCCAGAGTTCTCTGGTTTGGTTACCTTGCTCCTAATATTAAGAACTAACAGGAAAGAGAATCTACTTGCATTTGTTCTGAGCTTCTCTCTGGGGAATATGGTACTTACGAGATGGCCTCTATCATATCCATTCCCATTTCAACACAGCAGTGTGCATGGTCAGCTCTTGCTTCTGGCAACCCAGACACACAGTAATAGCAATCACCCAGGATCTTGATCCGTAAACAGTGGTTCTCCTTAAGAAAAAATAAGAATAATAAAGGAGAAAGAAGTATTCAGCTTATATTCATGCTTGCAATAGCTTGCCTTTTAGGGCAGTGAATATTTAAGAAATCCAGTGAACCAGCACAGTATGTCATTCTTGCAACAGGAGAATGAAAACAAGAGGAAACAAAATTATAATAGAGAACTTACAGCTGCAAGTTTATCGAATCTGGCAAAGAGCTCGTTCAGCGTCATGACCAGCTCCTGAGCAGTGCACTGGGAGGCCAGACTGGTGAAACCCTCTATGTCTGCAAAGAGGATGCTTGGGAAAAGAGAGGGAAAAAAAAGAAAGTGTTACAAAATTTGTTGCTGATATTTGTGTAAGTGTAAATTGCACATAGAAGTCTGGGATGGGAAGGCATGCGGGGTGTCCCAGCCCCAGAGCAACAAGGAGATGAAGAGCTTTAATGTACCTTAGGATGCAGCCCCTACCCCACCTGCAGCACCCAGGAGCTCCTCCCAGTTAGGCTGCAAGCCCAAAGTGACCAATGTGCTGCCAAATGACAATTGCAGACCTTGCCAGCTGAGGCCAGCTGTGACATAAGGATATCACATCACAGGTCCACCCAAGATGGACTGGGAAAGCCCTGTGAAAGCAGCCTGGACTGTTTTGAAAGCACAATTATTTGAATCACAAGTATTATTAATGACTCTTTGATTTCAGTGAATCAATATTAATGTTGTGCTGCAAGGACAACAGTGGGTTGTGGGTTTTTTTTTAAACTGCACAAAGATTTTGTCTCATTGATAATTACAACATGGAAAATACTGACTTGCAATCAAACCCAGCCATTATGGCAAATTTAAAACTATTCAGTAAAACAAGGAGCAGACTTTATCTATATAGATCCAAGATAAAATGTAGACATGCACACACAGTTATATAAATAGAAAATTCATGAGTTCTACTTGTATATTGGAATATTTATCCAGTGGTTGATTTGTTCTTTGAAGTTGATTATTGCCATCAAGATGTACTTGGAAAAGAAATTAAAAGTATAAATAACAACCACTTTGGAATTGTTTCTTCTTTGTAAAATAAAACTCCAACATGTTTTAGGCAAATTGCAGAGGTATGTTTTCAGTTGGAATTCCCTGCAATGCCTTCAGTCAGAAAGCAAAATCAACAAAAATATTTTCACAAGCATTTTTTGCAAAACTCCTGAAACACATTTCAATTCTGGCATGCTTTTCTTATTTTCCTTCTACATTTCAACTCCAATAAATCACCAAGCAAACATATTGCATTAAATACTTCTTTGTTAGTCACACTGATGCTAAAATGTACAAGAGAAAAACAAGACGAATGCAGGGATGTCTTAATCAAAATATACTTTGCCATTTTTAAGCACTTGAGAAAACACACAAAAATAAATCAAGATTCCACATATTTACAAATAAAAGTAAACCTCCTGAAGAAACACACTTAAAATTAAATGAAAGCTTAGACAAGTCTGTACTGCTCATAAGCAATTTAAGTACGTGCTAATATGTAATGTACAAATGGGAAATGTCTCCAGTTCTAGTGGCAGTAACCTAATGTCTTGTTGAAAGCACGTTCCTCTTCCAACATAGGGAAAATTGCAAATTAGTAATTTTTGAACATGTTCACACTCTGCTTGTGTGCATGTTGCAATAGTTTTGTGTTAGAACAGGAGAAATCAAGATCATCTGCTGCCCTGACATTCAGATATCAACGGGTGTATCTGAAAATACTACACAGGGATGCCCTGAGCCTTCTCCTCATGCCTAATAAATGTGGATAAATGATTGAGGTTGCTCTCATCATTCCCCATTACTATCATTCCAGATAAATGGATCAGACATTTCTAGAAGTGAAATGGTGGCAATATTTCAACCACACAAATGAAGCAATCAGCAGAGCCCTATGGAGCTGTTCTGCACACAGATTTGTGTTAGCTAACCAAGCACCTGGGTGCATTACAGCCAGCCAGCTGTGTGACCTGCTCTGCCACCCAACAGCCACACTGCTGAGCTATCAGCAGACACTCTCTGGGACACGTGGGCTGAAGGGAATGGAAAACCTCACCAGGGTATGGAAAGGACTGCATGTGAGATGGCAGAGGACAGAGCAGGTAGCTGGGAACTGAAGATGGAGAGGACAGACACACATTCATGCCAGGTGACTGGAGAAAGAGCAGGACACAAGAGTCAGAGAAAACAGTCCTTGACAACTGGAACCCAGCCTGAAGCCTCTGTCCTCTGTTCTCAGCAAGGTACTCAGAAAGCCACAAAATCACATTTTACTCCTCTGCCTAATCTGCCCCCTCCACACACTCCTGCTAGCACTGCAGCTCCTGCAGCAGAGACTCCAGCCAGGTTTGTCAGTCCCAGCCCCTCCTGCAAGGGAGGAATGGAGACAGGAATTTCTGTTCCTGCTGTTACTAGCCCTTGCAACCCTTACAATTCAGCCTGCTCCCTGTAAAATACCCAACAAGCCAGAAGTGACAAGGAAAAGAGTTGTCTCTTACAGCAGCCATCATGGAACAGCCCATGATCCTCATCCTGTGTTTAGTCAGAGCTGTTATTTGAAATGAAGCTTGTTATATCTATGTCCTTATACACACAACACACACAGTGAGATGTCTGAAGCACCTCCAGAGCCTGCCAGTGCATCTTACCCAGACTAGCAGCCTTAGAGATTAAACACACAGATTCCCGCTACTCTTAACTCCTTACTCCACACTTCAGCCATGTCAGACTAACTCCCCTCAGCAGTGAAAATATTTTATTAAAGGACCATGGTGTTGGTGATTGTGATGAAGGGCCCAACTCATGCCAACTATTTGTCAGTCTTCAGAGGTCATGGCATTTCCTTGCTGGTGGGAGGACAATGCCAGTAACAGCCTCCCTTGTGCCAAAATGTGCGGCAAATGACAGCGGGTCAAAAAAAGGTCAAAGGAAATAAATATTATAGCTATAAAATACCGTGAGATGAGTAAGGCAGTGGTTTAGCAGTACTATTAGCTGGAGCAGATTAGAAGGGATTGACCACAAAATCTGCAGTCTGGACATCAGCAACTATTATCAGCCCTGAGTCCCAGTCCCTTCATCTGGGAGGCTACTGCTTTGTGGAAAAACCAGTTTAGCATGTAATTAAAATGTTGTAATGGTTTCAGAGTTCTTGATATATTTTCCACTCCATCACGGTCTTCAGATTTACCATCTGATTGGGTTTTGTCCAGCAGTAACCAGGGTATGACCTCAAAAAATACAGAAAATGGTTCATTTCTGGGAAAGACAGGGAAGAAAAGAGGAGTTATCATTAATTTTATATGTCTTTCTAAATACTTTCTGTTTTATTTTGGTTGAAAAGTACCACAAATTGTGTTTTAGGGTAGAGGTGAATACTTTCCTAAGCTCCTATTTCAGTTCCTATTTCCAGCAAGGACTGGCTCAAGATTTCATAGCTGTACAAGGCAAGCTCAGTTTTGTGGCTGTTGCCCTGCATGGCTCATGATGCTGACAGGAAAATGGATGGAAAAGAACCTGATGGCAGATCCTGCCATCCTTCCTTCTGCTTAGGAATCAGCATGATACCTGCCTGGTGTCACCCAAACCCTAGGCAGGAAGAGGAAAGACAGATACAGGGACTGGAACACCCCATAGCTGCTGCTGGCTCCTATGGATTCCACCGTGTCTGAAGGGCAGCACAGGGCAGGCTGGGCTCACAGCTCCAGCTGCTGCTGCCATGGCAATGCCAGCTCTGCCTGAGCTTGGCTCTTCCCAAAACTACCAGGACACAGCGGACTGCAAGGCCTCCATGAGCAGGATGTCTGAGTGCTCTGTGCACAGTGCTCCACAGAACTGCAAAGGCAGACTGAGCTGAAATGGAGAGAACACAGCCAGGATGCAGAGACGAGAGGAGAAAATTCCCATCCTGCTGAGTTCAGCTTTCCCATTTTTTGGTCTGTAATGCATTCACACAACAGTTAAGATACCTGTGGACAAGCAGCTCTGGAACCAGCAGGAGCCTCAGCGCAACATCCCAGAGACCAGCTCAGGTCCATCCCACTACACCGAGTCCTACCACTGCAGGTCCTTTAAAACTATCTCCTATAAGTCAGGTGATCCTGAGGCAGAAGCATCACAGGATCTTTGAGATGGCAAAAGATGGCAAAGGAGAACTTTCTTTGCAAGTGTGCAGGAAGGGGAGAGGTTTGGCAGAACGCAAAGAATATAAGGAGTGAGAAGAGCTAAGGACCAGGTGAGAAGAAGGAAACCACGAGATGCTTAAAAACCACACACATCTACAGGGTATGATTTTGCAATGCAGACTTAAATGTCTGGAGCTAATACAGTTATTAAAGGAGGGACATGACACATTTTTCCCTGCAAATGCAGAATTATTCAAAATGCGAAATTAAATCATGAGTGCTTCTAATGTAAAAACAAAATACCCAGCCGTGTTCTATTTCAAGCCATGTGCGTGCCATGCACGCCAGCCACAACATAAATCAAGCAAGGCAAGAAACACAAACCCTATCACCATCACAACGGTGATGCCAGTCAGGAATATAAACACCATGTGTTGCTGGAAACCAAACGCCACAGGCACTGCATGGGAAACAGAACAAAACCCCAGACTCAGAGAGCTTTAATGCCTTATAATAACTGCAAAGTGCTTTTGACTGGATCTGAACTGTGGTATTTTACCACAATGAACACTACCTACAAGAGAAGAAAGAGTTCATGTGCCATGGTAAAATAATCATTGTTCACTAGACGCAAGCATTCACGAGCAAAGGTGTAACAAGAATGCCACTGACTTTAGACAGAGTCTGCCCTTGCCAGTGAGCTCACTAAGCTAATGGGGGAGGACAGGGTCTCAGGGTGCTACAACACCATCCACTGCAATTGGTGTTGCATGCCATTGAGTCATACTGTGAACAAGGAAGAAAAAGAAAAAGGATGGACCAAGATGAAGCTAACAAAACTCTCACTTGAAAGGCTGGGTCAAGCTCTTTATACCAAAGCAGGCTTTCAGAGAACTACAGTAATGATGAAGTTGGAAGGGACCTCTGGAGGTCATCTCATTTAACCCTCTGCTCAAGCAGGGCCACCTAGAGATAGTTACCCAAGACCATGTTTAGATGTCTTTTGAGTATCTCCAGGGTGGGAGTATCTCTTCAGCATTTTAGTAAATTAGTCAATTTTTGCACTTGGACAATTGTTTAAAAGCCAGTTCCCCTCCTGCACTATAGACCCAGAATTATTTTTCAGCTCCAGTGGCACAAACAAAGTATTAAGTTCATCTAGAAGTTCCTGGAGTAGACAAGACATCAAGATAAATCCAATCTCTCCTTCTTAGCTACTTGGGGATGGGATGGCACAGAGATCCTCTTTGTCTTCTACTCACCCTGTGCACAAGATAGGATTCCAGCTTCCAGAGAAGCTGAGAACATCTCATCATGCTCTTTCCCTGCTGAATTTGACAGCAGCAACAACAAAAGGACAAACCAAAACAAGTTGAGGACAAGTTCCCAGCAGTGCCACAGTGGCCATGGTCAGGCAGCAGCATGTCTGGGAAAAGCAGCACCAATGTGAGCAAGGGCAGCAGAGCCCACCTAGGGAGGGTGAAGGGGCCCTCACAGATCATTGTGCTGAGTGACAGCCCAGTGACCAGACCAGCAAGCTGCTTCTAGACCATCTCAGGTCTCAACAGCACATCAGCCTTGCTCTCTTGGGATGTCTGTGTGACAGGCTAAAGACACAGCCTTAGCGATGCAAAAAATATTCTCCAGAACAGCAGGACATCAGACAGACCAGAGGTTAAATTTTTTCCTTTTCCTACAGTCATGGGAAAAAAGCAAACACAACAGCAAAAAGATACATGCTCTATCCTCAACTTATATGGTCATTTTGGAGAAGATCCATTTAGTACTGGAAATCACCTATTGTTTAAAATGAGCCCAAGGACTGTTGCGACACATGAGCTGGCACAGCTCCCCTTTGGAAAGGAGGACTCAGTCTTGCACCATGTTCCACCTTGAGACCATTCATGCTGGCTCCCACTTGCTCAAGAGGGTGAGAAGGGGCACATATACACAAATGTTGTGATAAGCAAAGGAGTACTGGTGAGAGAGAGGAAAACACAAAGTAGGAGGAAACACACCAAAAAAAACACCCTATAAAACCAAAACCCTGAAAAACTGTGAGCCTTTTCACCTTTTTCTTTACAACAAAAGGCAGAAAACCTCCCTCCCATCCCTCTTCAAAGCTGCCAAAAATGTAAACCAAACTCACATGCCATATTTGAGAACTTCACTCTGCAAGGTCACACTAAGTCAATCTGGTGGCAGCAAAAACCAACAAAGAAGCAGGAGAGCAGATGGCTCTGGGAGACACTGGTGGCAACGTGCAGTCTGCCATCCACAGCCACTGCATGATGACAGCCAGGCTCTTTGCAAAGACACAAACTGCAGAGCCCTGCTTTGACTCGATTTTCCTGTGTTTGCTCTCAGGTGAGTGTTACTGGAGCTCAGAACTGCCTGAGGGGCTTATCTGGGAGATGCACATCTCCAGCACAAACATTTGTGGCTGCAGCTCTGTCTGCATTAGCAGGGCCGGGAATGCCCTATGGAAAGGGTCTGGCCCTGCTGATGCTCAGGAGCTGCTGAGAAAAATGGCATCAGACTGTCCATCATGGTCATCTCCTCACTTCAGTGGTCTGTCCCTCACTGACAGCACAGGAAATGAGAAGAAATTTAGATCCTGAAATTACTAACCAGAAGGGGAAAAGTGCACCAGTCATGCAAAGAAAAGTTTTTCCATTACCTCCCTAGGTTTGCAGTTTACAAGCATGAGTAGAATCCCCAGTTAATGGAACTTAGCTATAGCTAGGCAACATCAGTACTCCTTTTTTTTATTTTAAACATGAAAAACTTGCTATCCTCTCCTTCTAAACATTTTGAGTTACAAGATTTTCCTATTTCAGCAGACTATATTTAACCAGATTGATTTTTCACTGGAAACAGGAGTAATAAATAGTCTTTTGGGAAGAAAAGCTACTTAAGGAAGGCAAAACCAAATAAAAATAGATATGCAGCAGCTACCAGCCAAACTATAGGTGTGACACACTATAGATGGCTTTGAGATGACTGAAAGAAATTTTAATCCTCCATCATTGCCAGCTGAATTAGATACTTCTGTCTGTCAAACCTAAAAAAGAGATCCAACCATTCTAAATAAGACTTTGTGTTATTAAGAAGGAGAAAATTTAGACCTTTTTCATTTATCTAAGAAGGGACTTATGGGAATGTAAATTTTTTTCCAATTGCTCTGGTCAGGGGAAAAAAACATGTAAATAAAAAAGATGCCAAATCCATTCCATCTCCAAAGAAGTTTAAGAGGGCAAAGCTGAAGGATAGGGCCTTTTGCAGGAAGGACCCATGCACAGTGCTGACCCCAACCACGTGCCTTTGCTATGGCTCTGAGCAAGCCCAAACCCACCCAGCTCTGCCTGACCAGTACAAAAGAGCTGGCAGGGCTGTCCAAACTGGAGCTGAATCCAGCCCACACCAAAATAAATGTCAGATTCATTTTTGTTCCACAATACAGCCTGAAATCCAGAACTGCAGGTAAAACAGAAAGGAAAAGCCATATCTGGTTTTCAAACTTCAGGTGTGCTTTTTCCTTTGAGCATTCCTGAAGCCTGTTTTCTGAGACTGAAGCAATCTCTGATATGAAAATCCTGCTGTAAACCAATAAGTAGGACAGCAGAGCTAAGAGAATTCTGAAAAAAGGGACCAGCACAGTTGTAATTCTGTTCAGGGCAGGAAGGCCCTATTCCTTCCTGCCTTTTTGTTGAGACAATACCTTTCAAAATTGACTGAAGCTAGAGAATCAGCATGGTAGGAAAGAGAAACAACTAAAAATGTAAGTATTAAAGCAAAAGAAAACCTGTTGCAAAGGGACCATGTGCCAGCAATCCATTGGTTGTCAGAGAAGGCAAGAGAGAAATATATTTTGTCACAGTTAACAGTTTCACAAGTGTATCCTGGCTCAGATACATGGCATAGAGATGAAATTGCTTCTAATCAGGTTTGTGATGCTTTCTCTTATATATTGTTCAGGTCTTTGTATTTGATGCAGAAAGAATGAGCTCTTCATAGCTGTGAAAACTGCCTTCAGTCTGTTCTTGTCTGGTATCATGGATATTCAGGCTAACAATGATGCTTTGTACTCCCTAACCAAAAAGCTGCAGTGATTCTGCATGCAGCCAGCACTTCAATCTAACCTTACTTCTTCACTCTTTCCCCAGGTCCTGTCCTTTGAGGATCTATTTACTTTGTCATTTCAGCAAGTCAGGGTTTTCCCTCTGGAAAGTCACTACAGAATGAAAACATTACATTAGTATATAAATGTAATAATTTAAAACATTAAGGAGCAATTGTGCATTTTCCAAAGTGGGTAAGTAGCAAAATGCAGACTCCCAATGGATCAGCTGAGAAGGGACAAGTGCTGTGATGTTCTGTGTACATGATTTCCATGGGTAGCTTATTAGATCAATAACACAAAGTGGTGGAAAACAGTGCTGAAGAGCACAAACATGAGTCTTCCTGCCCTTTTTGGAACAGTCAGCATGAGTGGACTCACTGCACCCCCACTTCTATACTTTAAAATGTAGTTGACGAGCTGTGTTTTTAAAGTTGCACTGATGAAACTGTAAAGAGAAATGGGCCCAAAGCATTTAGAGACACTTAACTGCACTTTATAATGGTCACTTTTCTGAGAAACACCAAGGAACATCAGTGGAGAGACACTGTAAAATGAAGACATAATTCTTCATCAGGTATTTTGAAAGTTAAAATGGCTGCCCAAAGAAAATGGCACAGCTCATTAACTAAGGGATCAATGTTATTTGATTAATAAACAAACCTGATAATAAATTTAATAATAAACCACATTCATGTTTTCAGTGACAAGAGAGATTGGCTGCAATGTCAGAATCAAATGAAAAGGAAAAAATCCTGCAGGAAATTGAACTTGTTATCTGGTTGTTGTACACTGCATTAATTTTCCTTACTTGATAAGAACCAGTAATGAATAGATACCCTCAACTCACAACTGAAGTTTCCCAACTTTACAAGAGCTATAATTTAACATTAAGGGGTTTTCTCCCTTTTTAAGATGTCACCTACCATCACATCTGAATTGACCAGTGGCACTTGGGTTGATATCTATTTTTGGTTCCCTTTGGTGACACAGAAAACTCCAGCTTCCATGGAGAAACAAGGTAAATATAATGAAATTCTGTACAATTGGTATCATCAGTAAAACCACGCCTTCTCAGAAGGTAGTTCAGTTGAGTTACTTCATAAAGATTCTATGCAAAGATGGTCCTTGAACAGGGAATATGAAATTCCATGCACCTCTTCAGCCCCTAATATATCTCATATTCCAAATACTTGTCATATTTCCATGATTTCATAGGGAGTAAGCAGTGACACTGAGCAACTGGTAAAATGCCATTGGTGCTAGAGAAGCAACAACACACTATTTTCTAGAGACAGCAGTATGATATATAGATAATACAGAAAGATGCTCAAGGTGACATGGGAAAACCCTGGCAAAGCAGGAGTGTGAATCCTGGCCTCCTAAGCGCAGGAAACATCCACACAAACCCTACTCCTGACATGCTGGAGCAGGAACCATGGTGAAGGCAGGTCTGCTCACTGCAAATGTCTCTCTAACTTTCCCCTAAATCTCCCCTGATTTTTGCACTCAGTGGTTTCTTCTCATAATGAAGCAGACATATAATTTTAACTTGATTTCAAGAGAATTACTGTAATTGCCACCAACAGAATAATAGATCCACATATAAAGAAATGGCTTTTCTCTTGCCTTTTCCATTGGAAAATTTAATTTCTGTGTTAATGCATTAAGATATTTCACTAAGCCATTTGCTTGCTACTCTCAATAATCACAAAATATTATTACCAAATGTAGTTCCTGCAAACAGCTATTAGTTTACCAGTGTTCTAATATCAATAAAATCAGTAGAATCTGACCAGGTGTTTCCTACAGCACAGAAAGCCACCTTGGAGACCACTTAAAGCATATAATATGGTAATGTGTCTCATAGTATAAAAATAAGAGGAAAGTTGCTGTTTCAGATCTTTCTATATCTATGCAAAACCAGTCTAGCTAATTTCTGTTTACTTTCTATGCCAGCACAGTAGCAGCAATTTTGGTTTTCACAAAGCTGCATGGAATGGAATTTAAGTGCCAGGGAGGACACATGCCCATGTGAAATCTAACAAAGCTGGCAACAAAATTGTGGCTGACGAGTCACAGGACAGACAGGTTGGGACTTCTCCTCTTGGGGATCTGGGGAATCCAGAGCTGAATCCACTTGCAGAGAAGGAAGGAGTTTGAACAAACTGCCCCAAGTGAAATGTCTTTTAGAATACCCATGTTAACAGCCACACTGATCCTGTCCCCAGCACTGGCACATTCAGGTTTCTAACAGATGCCTGGGATTAGAGTGATTTGCTCCTCCAGACAGGAGTAGGCATGGCTATGGTGAAGTGTTTCTCAAACAACACATCTGTGTTCTCCCTGGGGTCTGTGCTGTGGCTGCATGGACTGAAGTGGCACCAGGTCCCAGTAAGCAGGGCCTGGGGCTGTCAGGCACATCTGGAGCAGAGGGCAGCGGGAGGAAACGAAGCATGCAAACAGAACACAAACCCTAAAGATCTTTGAACAGCCTGCAACTTGCAAGATGCTCACTAAGGCAAAGTGCAGCTGTGCTTTTTGGTGCTTGGGTGGCTGGGTTAAATGATCCTGCAGTTCAGATATCAGAAGATGATTCCCTATTCCTACACACCAAGCCACTCTCCGGAAGCCTGAAAATGCTTAGCACAGCTACTCTATTTCTTAAATACCACAATAAACAAACTTGCAGAAGTGCTGCATTCTAATAGCCACTGCACAGAAAGAAAGCAAGAAGGGAGGAGGGGAAGTGCAGCAGCCCACACAACATCAAATGCTGGTAGGCTCAGTGCTAAACAGCAGATGATTCTTACTGAATAACTGCCCTAGATTTTGCAAACAATACAGGGAACAAAAATAGAAACCCATTTACATATTGCTGTTAATAACTTTATTTATAGTGTCACAGCTAGAGCACAATAACTGCAGCCATGGCTTAACTTGAAAGCCATTCACTGTGGAAGAGTCAGACAGATACTGCTTTCTCAGTCCTTATGCAACAGAGAAAAAATCCTGCTAACAACATCCAGTCACCAGAGTCCTTGTAAACAGAATCTGAAAAGAAGTTAACAGCAGTCAAAGCCAAAAGCAAACCATCCCCAGAATCTTTTTGGCTTCTGCACCTTCTGGCTACTTAGGACATGCTGTAGTTAATCAAAGACCACCAGAGCTAGAAACCCTGACAAGCAATTTTCCACTTCAGTTTGAGCCTAGTGATAGCACCTTACAGGAATTCTTGACTGTTGTTTAATTTATTTCTTTGGTTGTTACTTGTTTGCTTGAATTAAGAGGTACAGACAGGGCTCAGACTAGGTCAGCAGCTACAGTAAGAAACAGTATGTGTCCAGCATTAAAGAGAATCCCTCCCACATCTGTGCTGCCATCTACATGACTGTAGCCAAATCGTACCTGGGAGCCAAGATTCCTGCCAGATAAAATACCACCGGCCTGACACAAAAAACTGGCATATCTTTAAGGTACAGAAATTTGTATCCTTGATTCCATAGTATTTTGCAAATGCCTGCTATTTATAAGTAAATGGAGTGAAACGGAAAGCAAGAAAACCATCTCCTATGACCCATCACCCAAAATGTGAGAAAACATGGATCTAATTTTCCCTCTGCTTGAATACAGCCTGAACTGGACAACTGGCTATTTTGGATTGGGAACAGGGGTGCCCTCAGGACCTCATGCTGCAGCTGCTCATTACATATAAAATACTCAGAATAATTAGAGGCAGAGACAGCGAGCGCTCCGCTCTGCCCTGCTGATTATGGTGCATGCTGTGACATGGGACAGTGGGATTCAAGCTGCTGCTCCAGGGTTTGATTCTTTTATATAGAAAAATGAAACAGAATTAACAAAAGAAAATGAGGATGCCTTCTTCATTTATGGCCTCTCCAAGGAGATGTGGCCTCAAATGCCCTCTGATACATGGGAAAACCAAATTCAGATTATCTACCCTGGCAGTGGGCTCCTGATGAGCATGGTGTTCCTCATCCCTTGTGCCTCCTCGGGTCTTTGCTACCTCTGTGTTGTCCTTTCTGCCACATGGGATGTCAACTGAGTTATTAATTCTCTGAGTTTCCATTTTAGTGAGGAACAGGAAGATGTCCCTTTGGCCTGGCAGCCCAGCCATGGCCCACTCGCTCCCCTGCACCCATGAGAAGTGGCCAGCACAGAGAGTGTGTGTGTTTGTGTGTGTGTGTGTTTGTGTGTGTGTGTGTGTGTCTGTGTGTCTGTGTATGTGTTTGTGTCTGTGTGTGTGTGTGTTTGTGTGCCTCTGTGTGTGTGTTTGTGTCTGTGCATGCTCCCTGCTGGCTCCTTAGGCACAGCTCCTCAGAACCTTCACCACACAGTCATCAGGATATTTCTGCAGTGGGAGCCAAGCATGTCTGAGCTCTGATCAGCCTCACCACCAAGTCAAATTAAAGAACTCACTGTTCATCCCAGGTTTTAACTATTCAGACAAGATACCATTTTCAGTTTACTTTTTCCCCCGCTGCATACTTCCAAGGAAAAGCAGCTCAGCAGGTAAGCTACACCTGCAATTTCAGTGTCCCTGAGCTTTGCAAGAAATTTGCAATCACTTCCAATTTCAACAGAAAAATTTTACTCAGTTTGCAGCTGAAAATTATAAAGAGTACTAGATAGTAAGAACAGAATATCACAATTTACACTCTGGAACACAACTTTGTCTCTGCATGAGACCTGTCATCCTAAACTGTGACCTGATGATTCCACAGAAGGGAAGAATCTTAGGGAAGAAAGGCGAGGATGTGAGTTTTTTCTCATTTTTAATTGAAACAAAGTAGAACTATTAAATGAAAAGGCCTCTTCTTCTCTTGCCTGGAAAGGAAATTAATCTCACAAAGGGGCTTACAGTAGCTTTGAATGCAATCCAGAACAAAAGATTCCAAATAAAACAGAATAATTATACTTTTATGGATCAGCTCTTGGCATTTGTTGAAGTCTGATCTGTAACTGCAATGCTCAAGTTCCCCTGAGCAGAAGCCAAAGTTTTGTTTGTTTTGTCCCACAAATTGATTCTTATTAGCTCATTCTTTGGAAACAGCCATGGCACAAAGCAGTGGTGCATCGGTGTGCATGTTATTGGGAATGGAGGCTCTCCACCAATGCTGCTATGGCACATAACTGTCCACATCTACACCTGCTTGCATCTGGTTTCCACTGCCCTTTCTTTTTTCCTCCACAGATCCTAAAAATTGGTAAATTTGCTCCTTTCTTTCCAAGGGGTTTTTTTGTCTTCCCCATATTTTTTGCCTACCTCTCCTCCCCACTAACATCCCATCAGCTTTGTGACACAGGTTCTCTCAGTTCCTTCATGGTCCAGGGAGTTACAAAGCACTTTTCTGAATTGCTGCTTCATTCAGCACTGATGTATGGGTCTGCCAGGCCTTGGAAATAACAGAAATTAAATAGTTGTGAGAAGAAGGAGGGTTGTCCTAGTAACCCTCTATTAGCAGCATTCCCCATGGTGAGCAGGAATGGAGCCAGTGCATGATCACACTCTGCAAAGAATCACGCTTACATGAAAAAACCTACCCAAAACACCACCATGAAAACATCCCAAAACAATGAGCTGACATGGTGGATCAAACTGTCACTACTGTAACTCTGCTGGGAAAACTCCCCACTGCTTCCTACCTGCACCTTCCCCTTCATGTGAGAGGACAAGCCGTGCTTTCAGGTGCTTTGCACAGCTGCTGCTGGGACACACAAGCATTTACAGCTGATCCTACAACTCAGCAAAGCCCTGGACACTCAGCCTTCTGCATGCCACTTACTGGGGAGATCTCTGCAACAGGAGGCCAGGAGAGAATGTTTTGCTGATGGTCACACAGATCCAAGTTTCATAAATAGTTTTATAAATATTTATAAATAAATTTATAAATAGCACACCAGGTTTTTCAACTTGGGGGTCAGTTCTGTAGAACTGCAGATGAGGAAGTTGATTTTGAATGTTGATGATCCTCCTATATGTTTAAGGCATCAGTTTGGGAGGTTGATCCAAAAAATGGACATGGTTACTGGTCAAGATCTCCTTAGATTTTCTCAGTGCCTTTGAGAGCCTCAGATATTTGCCAAAGTTACACACAACAACCACAAAGAGCTCTGCTGGTTGTGGTATCAAGGAAGATAACACCCATAGTGCTATATTTTGGCTGCTTTTTAACTAGCATCACACAGATACTTCCCAATTTCTGAAAGCTACTTGCAAACTCCCAAGTCCCCAGAATCTACAGAGTTTTACAAATCCTTATTCCCACCATTTAAAATTATGTGCATCCTTCTTGGGCTTTGTAACAAACCCAGAAATGGACACAGAAAAATCTCAGTTTTCTAAAAAGAGAACTTCTATCATTCCACCGGGGCAATGCCATGCCAATGGGATGTGTGTGATGAAATTAATTAAACCTTTGGTCTTTTGCCTCCTTTGCTCTTTTTGCAGTCCTCTGGTGCTCATCATTTCTGTCAGTTCTGTTTCTGAAGTGACCTGTTCTTAGTTTGGTTTCTTACAAAAACCCCACTAACAGAATTATGCAGACTGCACAGTCAGTACCAACCTCTCCCCAACTTTTTCACCACTTAGCATAAGGTAAAGCTAATAAAAAAGAGAAACTTTAGAAACTACACTATGACTTTCATTTACTGAAGGACAGAGACTCAAGTTAGCAGTGGTACTAACTTCAGTCACAGGATGCCAGACCACTCGAGAGCTCTTCTCCATTAATTGGTTCCAGCTTTTGTCTCTTCTTCATTATTTATCCACTGTCAAAATTATATATACACCAGTAGGAACAGATGCACAAATTAGCAGCAATTGTTGAGGGATATAAATACAGTATAAAACAAGAGAAGTTAATCCATCCCCATCCAGAGCTGTGCCTCTGTTTTATAGCTTCTGTAAGAGAGCTTCAAATAGTTTTGCAAAGTTTCCTGCATTACAGAATAAAAAGTTTAACTAATTTTTGCTTTTCAGTCATTATCATCTAGGGAGGAAGCAAAAAGGTGGGATGGTGATTTTAATAAAAACCTCTTCAAATGTTATATAAACTCAATGTTCTTAAAACCACTTTGCATGTTAACTACATGACAAAGCAGTTCATCAACTGAAATCTCACGAAGTCTTTACAGGAGAAAAGCAACTCTGTAAAAGCAAGTCTTCACAAAAGAAAAGTTTTGTTCAGAGAATACTCAACTTTTCTTGTCAAGGTTACTCCAGATTACAGAGGACTGGGAGTGAATTAGCTGAATAAATGTAATATGATGGGGTTTTTTTACTATAAATTTGATACATTTGTTTTTATCAGACCAATCAGCAGTCATACATTTTTTTAAAAATCAATTTCTTCTTAGTACTACTGAAGAAAAAAGAGAATCCAAATAACCTTGATGAGTTAAAATTCTGCTCTGTAAACTTCTGCAGGCACCTTCATTATTCTCTCCAAATTACTCTTCACAGTATTTCATCATTAAAACATCTAACACTCTTCAATCCATCACCCTGTGAACTTCACAGGCCCTTGTGTACACTCAGATAGCAGGGTGTGAATTATACATCACAGGCCCTTCCTAATTGCTGCTGCCTTGCTGGCAGCTGCAGATCTGCAGTCACCTGGCAGGCTGCACTCCTGGGACCTTATCCTGACTGCAGCACACGTGCTCAGGATGGGGCGCCTTGCACCAGGAATTTATCTGCCTTGTTCTGCACAGGGTACAAGGCTCACTCACAGCCCTGAAGACTCCAGGGGCTCCCAACAGGGACCAGGATCACAATATATTCCCAGCTCAAAGAGGAAGATCACAGAGCAAATGAATACTTCAACAAGTTAGCATGTATTTGTTCTTAAAGGTTGCTGTGCACATGCACAAAGAGGTAGATTTGCTAAATATATAAAACTGCTGTCCTTATGGGCTTAGAAGTTTTCATGGCTGAACCATCATCCGGATCACTCCCTGTCTGGTGTTCTGGTGATCCCTGTCTAGATTCCTGGGTTGAAACATCCCCTGTAATATCAACATTCAGACTTACTGCACAGCTTTGAGGTGTGTCAAGGCTGCAATAAATGAATTTCTTTACACATGAATTTTGGCGTGAATGAAAATCTCCAAAAGATAAGTGACTTTTTCCTCTCAAAAATAACAAATTGATTAAGAAGAGACAAATGATTGGTGGTGGTAAGAGCAGAGTATTTCACCTTCATCCATGGGTGAAACCTACTTCTGCACTTCCCAAAACTTATTGCTAACTTGAAAAAAAAAGAGAAAAATCTTCAAAATTAAAAAGCAAAGATTCACAGCTGCCAGGCATAGGTGAAACTCCCAAGAGCTGGTTCTTGACAGAGAGAGTTCCCATTTAGGTAAAATTCCCTGCTGTCATTTGGGGAAAGATGTGGGCAGGCTCGTTTCCCTCCTACTCGCTTTTCTCATCCTACAGCTTCAACCAGAAGTTAAAGCAATTAAATGCTCTAAACTCACATGAAACCCACAGTTACCCCCACCTACAAGCAAAAATAACTTTCTACTGCTCGTGGGCACATGCCTTGAATAAGGAAAAGGAGGGAGAGGTCTTGCCAAGCCTTGATTCTGAGAAACAACCAACCAACCCATCAATGCACTTTGGAGGAAATTGAAGCTCAGGGACTCGCACAGAGAGCAGCAGCAAGGATGCAAAACATGGATAAAAGTGGCTCTTGGGCTTTCTCCTTCTTAATGCTGGTCTTCCTTGTTTTTAAACAGAAACCATCAATTTTCATTCTGCCTCTCCTCAGAAAGGAAAGAAGACAAGGAGGAAGATGGATTATACAGTAAATATTTTAAAAAGTTACAGGTCCTGCCCTTTCCTGGCAATGAGGCCTTCCAGAGAAATTAAAGCTACACAAACTTTGGCAGAGATGAGGGACTGTGTAATATTTGAAAATATCTCTGTCAGAGTTGTCAGAAATTTATACCTGCCATAATGTAACTTTTTTTTTTAAGGAGCATTAAGTTCTTCACCACCAAGAAACATTAAGAATGGATGTCCTGTGTGTGAGGACAGTGGGAGGAGGGAAGAAAAAGATGTTTACTTAGTTGAATTTTTCCTTAAATGTCATAGTTCACAATTCCATAGAACCTTGCAACCTGGGAATTTAAAAAACTTCCTAAGCAACTACTTGGGCATCACAACACCTAAAAGGTGAAGAGGTTAAGTTGACACAGCTGGTCTTAATACCCTGACACTCAGCCAAAGTGCAACTCTTTGGTCATTTTTGAGGGGAAAACCTTTGGGTGTTAGAATGTCATTAAATCAGAAGATGAGTTACAAATGCTTTTCATTTTAAAAGCTGAAAGCAAATGGTCTTGTTTCATTTCTGCAAATGGTTTAGTTCAAGTTGTCAAGAAGTTTAAGAAACTCTGAAAGCAGGTTAATGTTGTTGAGTACATGATTCATAAGAATTATGTGAAGGGGTGAAGAGAGGAAACTGTCACTTTTACTGCACTTGGATGCCAGCCCTAAAATAAGCTTCTTGAAACAGTTCATTAAAGGAATTTCAATGACAAAGCCAACCTTTATCCGTTCACAGAGGACTTCAAGCCTCCTTTTATAGCACAGAGATTACTATATTTGGCCAAACCTAGATAACATTAAAGCCATTATCACTGCAGTGAGACACTATAAATAGCAATAGTAATGTAAAACACTTAAAATTCTGTCTGGGAAGCATGATAGATAAACAATATTATCTATGCATAATTTAGGGCTTGTCTATCAGCCATAATCTTATTCATGATAACATGAACAAATTTAGTTACATAATTCACCTTGTTGTTTACCCAAAATTACTTGCATAGTCTTGGGAACTCCTTTCCTGATGGCTTTTGACAATAGACTTTATATTTAACACACACACATATGTGGGAAAGGTCAAATCATGCTCTGAGGTTCTGGATTTGTCAAAGTTAATTCTCATTCAATAAATCAGGACAGGAAAATGTTTCATTCTCTGTTTAAAGGTTCTCTTCATGTGCATTGAATAAGAGGGTATTAACCTCAAACATTTGCACCTTTGTTTTGTCACCACTAAAATTTTCAGAAGAACATGATCCTGAAACAAATTTTGCTGCCAAAAATTACAGGAAATTGTATTTTCATTGTGGATAAATTAGTCTCTGAACTTTACTTTCCATAACAATAATCAGGAGATTATGAACTCATTTGCAGGAAATCCAGATAAAAAGATTTGCTCAAAAAAGATTGTCTTTTACCCATTCAGATCAAAAGGACCACAGTATTTTGCATTTAAAAAATCATCTTTCCCTTATGGAGATATAGCCCACCCTCTAAGGGAAGTGTACCACAGTAAGAAATATCATAGCAGAACTGCTCCTTATGGAAGGATCATGGCTATGCTTTATAGACTTACTGCTGGTACTTAAGGAAGATCCCTTCTACACAGGTTTAAACTGACTTATTTTTTTCTTAAACAAACAGAAAAGAAAAAAAAAAGAAGTGTGTGACCTCTTTTTCTAAAAGAAAAACCACAGAAAAACCCCACAAAAAAAACCCCAAAAACCGCCCAAAAACCTGAACCATGTCACCTAGAATCTAAAACTAAGCATATAAAAGCAGAACTGTAAAGTTAAGGACACTTCATTTTTAAACTAGCAAAGAAAGCCTACACACATTAACTTCACATAATTTTAGATTAACGTTTTCTCCTGGTAGAGTGGTTTGGGTTTGGTTTTTAATTAAAATTAGAGGTGGTCCCAAAAGCCCAGACCCAATCATCCCTGAAAATTAAAATATTTAATCTTGTCTGGAAGAGAATTTAGTAAGCCACTTCTCCCACACAAAATGTCAAACCAGGCTAAGTGCACCGGGCTGTGCTCCGGTGCCTCTCGAGTTCAAAGGACCCAAGTTAAACCCATCTGGATGGAAACCACCAGAGCCTCATTATTTCCATGTTGGCAGTGGGTTTGGAAAGCAACCTCACTCTGAAGATCCAGTAAAAAATCAAGATGTTGGGTTCCAAGCTTTAAGATGACAATCAAACTTTTAAATTAATAGTTAACAAAAATTCCCATCCATTATACTTTCATTAAAATCTGCATTTATACACAATCTTGGAGAATGGGGGAAAAAAGCATCACCAAATACAGCTGATGGAGAAGGAAAACCCACAGCTCTGTGCAGACCTTCCCACTTCTGTGAGCTGCAGAGGAAATGCTCCTGCTGATAAATCATCAACAGGAAGCCAGATTCAATGGCTGGGCACAGCACCCTTGCACTGACTTCACATACTTCTCAATTGCCTTGACACAATAACCTTTAGCTCATAAAAACTTAGCTCTTATGACATTTTTGAATAGTGACGAACACAAACCAGAATTGCTTGGAGCGTTCTCCTCTCAAAAGCCTTCCCTTGAGCATTTCCCTGTGCAAAGTAAAGAGCCTGCTTGCTTTTATTCAGCCAGTTCATTAATCAGCATCCCTGAGATGCTGCCTCCCCCCTCCAGGGTGTTTCTGTGTGCATGTAAATGCTTCAAAATCATCCCCAGCCATTCCCACTAGAGGTGGTTTCAGTGCACCCAGGCAAGAGCAAAGGCTCCGTGCTGAACTCCTGGTGTGAAATGAGTCATTTGTTCCAAATCATGTTTCCTTTCTTCAATATTCGCACTTAGTTATTCATTTCCCTAAAGTACATGAAGATGAGATGTTCCTGAGTTATTTTCTGTTTGCTCTCAGCACATACACTATTTTATTCCTATTTCTTATCTCACTTTTCCAGCCTTTTCCATGATTTCAGTGGGCTGTGATTTAGGACCTCACAGGCACAGACAACAAAGCCCACACTTTGAGGAAGATATCATTTAAGTTGTTTCCTCTTAAGTCTTTTGAGACCTTAGAGTCCCTTTGCAGTGGAGATGGTTGGCACCTGCAAGGGTCTGATTCCTAAACACTCATTAGCATGAGGAATAAAGTCAAAATTCCTTGTAAGCTGCAGAAGTGACACTATTACATAAATGCTTGTATTATTCAATAAATATGCAAAATATGAAAATTAAATGTTTGCCAGAGTTCTGTTAGCTACTCATCAGGAACTGACTGGTGCCCATAACCATTTATGTATTTGTGTTTCACCTTTCATGTTTCTTCACAGCCATAGCTGAAAATCACAGTTCTTCTCTCGTTCTATACTCTTAGCCATGTGCCATTTTTTGATGCATCTTTTGAGATCTCCATACCGGCCATTATCTTTGATCTATTTTTTTTTCCAGTCACAATTGTTATATCAGATTCCCCTTCTCCCTTTAAAATTTTTCATTTACAAACTTAGTTCATTATTATTTATTTAGTTTTTGTATATGTGGTCATATAGATTAAAATTTCAAATCAGTATCATCCTAAAGAGACAATCAGCTTTACTAAGATTTGACCACTGAACCACTTTCAAACCTGCAAAATAATGACATATGGAAATTGATGTGGAAGACTAAAATACCATAGTCTTGTGGCATGCTAATGAATTGCACTTACTTTGAATGTCAGGTTGACCTTTGAGTAATTGAAAAAAGTAATTCACAATCAGCATCTATCACAAGTAATTTACACACCTACTTGAACAAGCTCAGTGTCATTAAGGAAAAAATGAATGTGAAGACACAAAATGTAATTTACTGTAGCACAAAGTCTGCTGAGGGCACTGTGGATGGCCTCTTCCTCTCCCCTTCATCACCATGCATATATCCTTCATTTTTAATCACTGAACTGTTACTGTCTTTGATTTCTGATACTGATTTGTTTTCATTGTATTGCTAGTGGATCTTTATTTCTTTACTGAGTCACAACCAAAAAAACTGAAGGGCTGAATTCCATCCAAGCCAGCACACAGACTCTCCCTGATTTCAGTGAGTTTTATACAAGACTCTACATTCAACACTGAGCAAGCTCCCAATTTTCTGCTTGTACGTTGCCTCTCCCAGCTACCCTCAATCCTAAGGTAAAGTCTTCAAATACATCAGAATATCATGTGGATTTTTTCACGTCAGCTCCTGGAGGGTACAGTATGTTAGAAACTCACTTTTATTTTTTTTGAGCATAAAGTATCAGAAAATATAATTCAACCACATACTAAAGCTGCACGAGAGAGAAAAGCTACCGAGGGAGTTCTCAGGAAAAAACTCTTGTTGTAAGGGGGGAGATGGAAAAGGGCAGCTCTCTGTCCCCAGTCCCTGTGTCTCAAAAGAAGCATTTATAGACTGACAGAGCTGTTACACAGTTCCAGGACCTGGCTTAGCTGAGACATAAGTGTTGTCCAAAGAGATCAGGTACAACAGCAGAGGTGAAATGCATTAAGATTAGGTTAAACTTTGCAAGTGCAGCCTATAAAGCTATCAAGCTACCTGAAGTACTACTTTATTGCCTCTTCCCTGGGAAACTGGACAGGGGAACCAGGAGATGTTCAGAAGCTCCTGGGGCTGGACTACCGCAGCAGCACAGGCTGAGCTTGATTTTGCATGACTTGCCAGAGATTGGATATCAAACTCTTCTCCTCATCCAGGTAGACCGAGGAGCAACACATTGCTGGGTGCCTGAGCAGGTGTCAAGGCTGTCACTAATGGACCCCCTGCTTGTAATTTCAAATTGAGAGAAACCACTCCAGAAAATCTAGACCTTAGCCAGACTCTGCAATTTACCTTGTTGGAAGTGCTCCCAACTTTTAACTTGCATTCCATCATCTCTTATCAGAGGGGTGCTTGTAATTGTCCAGGAATAACTCACCCCCAGTATAACACCTTCTCAAAACCATCAACACTTACTCCAGCAAAGAAATAATGAAAAAAAAAAAGGAAAATGTAAGGAAAGAGATCAGTTCAAGTCACTTCTCAAAGGAAGATATTGTTTGAGTGAGGCAATCCTCCTACCATCTTATAAACAACTTTCAAAAGTCAGCTAGTGACACTTCAGAGCCTTTACACTGATTTTGGATTATGTGTCACTGACATCTTCATCCCTGGGCGTTCAGGGCCAAGCACTGGGAGGGTCCCTCCTCCCCCGTGGCTGGGAGACAGGCTGCTGTTCTTACCTGACATTGTCATGCTTCTGGATGTAGATCTTATGAAACATCATGTCTTCCTGTTTGGCATTAATGTCAGCTTTCATCTCCATGGCAACATGTCGAGGAAGTACAGAGAGCAGGAGACGCTCCTGTGGAGTCAGACAGATGAACCAATTAAAACACCTGCTGCCCAGTTAACAAACACACTTTGTTCCTTACTGGGGAGAAATGACTCATCAGTTTGGTGAGAGATGAGTACAGCCAAGCAAAATGGGCTCCATAACCCCAGGAGCTGACCCCCTAACCAGTCATATGCAATTGTCTTCCCAACCCCACAATAAGAATTCAATGGTTTTAGAAGAAATGTATTATTTTGCATTCCAGGTGCACTGGGCTTACAATTCATGGTTGCCAATTCTCATGCCAACCATGCAAGTCAAAGAGTGTCCATGCACCGTTCTTGGAAGGACTCTGATAAATGAGATTGTCTGACCTCCCACACAGTCTCTGCACACCACCACCAAGTCTTCCTTCACCTTACACCAGAGAAATGATACCCCAACACCCTTGGGCACTATTTAAAATTCCTTCCTTGCTTATCTAATTATCTAAGCACATTCCCCCAGCAGGCACAAACCTGCTCTTGGCAGCTAAAATGTCGTAGAAACGCCCCGATAACACCAGCATGAGAAGTGCTACTGCTACACTTTAAACTGCTGGTAGTGCCCAATTGCATTAAGATCTGTAAACCCACCCACTCACCTACAAAAGCATTTTCAATAACCACATACCATCAACAGTTTGTGGCTCTCCTTGCCCCTCAGTTGGCACTTTCATTTACTGATCGTAGATTTTGTGTGACTTTCGTAACATTATTTTGCAAACTGTTCCTACAGCGTATGCAGAAATTGACAAAATGATGACTTTATGGTGATTTTCCTAAAAACTCACATAAAAGCAAGTGCTTGTTATTATTCTAAATTTGATGCCAATTTCACACAGAAATTATAGAATTTAAATCTGTGGGTAATTTGTGCCCCAGGGATGCGTTTGTGTATATCAGGAATCACACCTGAGAATTCTGCCCAGAGCTGCATTCTATTCCCAGTCACACCCCGTGAAGTTCAAAAGGTTTTACTATGGCTCATGAAGGTGGGGAGCATCTCCTTTGGGATCAGCTCTGCTGTGGTCTGGTCCAACCTGCAGGCAGTGCTCTGGAATAGCTCTGGAAAAAGTGGGATTTTTTTTCTTGTGTCACTCTTTTCTTTATTTTTCCTTCCCTGTAGTGAACAGGAGGAAGAAAAGGGCCTTCCTTTTTGATGACACAGAAGGAAAGACCCAACCTTATCTAATAGCTCATTAATTCTCAACAACACAGGGAGCAGCAGGGTTCAAACTCAGGCCTGACTCAGAGGGGTCCAGCAATCCTGTCCCAAGTACTCACATCACCAAACCCCTTGCTGCAGTTATAGGCACATTTCTGGCTTCTAATTCCTAGCTTTAACTGAAATTTCACCATTTATTTCTTCCTCTAAGGAGAGAGAGGAACCCTGGGGGAACCAGAGGAAGATGAATTTACTGAAAATGTGCTCAGCATGCACTGAGACATTTTATGGTCTGTAGCACTGCCCAGTATTTTTTTTAACCATAAAGAGAGCCTGCTTTCAGTCTTTGAAGAGATGGTAATAACACAGAAGATGTGTTGGAGGGATTTCTATCTCTGCTTAAAACTGCAGCAGTCATGAAAAGACACTTGTTTTTTAAAGTACTGTCACCGTCACTAGCATACTGCAGGTGCTAACAGTTACATATCCTTATTTTTTTTTTTTTAAGCAGCTCATGAATCATGCACGTGTCCTTAGGCTTCTGTCAGCTATTGGTGCACTCCTTGAGTGGAAAAGCACAACACATTTGTATGCTTTCCAGAGGAAATGCTGTATACACTGTTGTCATTTGCATATTCTAATAGGCATCCTCAAATGTGTGAAAGCTGCTATTTTATGTGTGATTTTACACATCCTCTAAATAACTTGGAGCTTTACGGGAGGTTTGGGGGCACCCACAGGTTTGGAACACTCCCTGTGGGCGCATGGGCACGGAGCATTACTCGCTTCCAAAACAGAGACAGGAGCCTGAGTGTCTGTTTGGGGCATTCCAGGAGATTGTCACCTACATTTCTGAGTAGCTTTTACTTGAGAGCCCCCACCCCTACTCTTCCTTGCACCACAGGCACTCACCAGATTAAATCACCAATATTTTCAAGGCACTTAAGATCTCCAGGAGCTGCACTACCCCTGCTCTGAACTAATAATCAGGGGATGAGATAGGCTCATCAGGTGAAACAAATGCATGTGGCACAACATCCCTTCGTGCAGCTACTAATTAGGAAGCTGAACTGTGTTACAGAGCTGAGCATTATCTTTATTCTGTTTGCTTGGAGTCATCACAATCACTGAAAATAACCTCTGAAGGAGGGGAGAAGGCTATAACAGGAGAAGGCTACAACAAGTGCATTTGTAAGGCATAAGCACATGAAAAGGCCTTCGAAACAACAAAATCCCTATGTTTTATTTCAAATGGAGCAGAGAAATGAGAGTCTCCACTACAGAACAATTTTCATTTTGATACAATAACTAGAAAGTGCTGCAGCCCTTGCTGTAAAATCCTGTATTAGGCACCAGTGAGGTGACCAGGACTGGTGTTTTACAAGTATAACAAGGCAGCATTCTGACCTGATACAAATGCAAGAGCAAATCCATATATAATTCTCCCTTCAAAATAACATGCATGTATAGTTCCACTGAATTATACATTAAACAACTGCATCCCAAGGAGAACTAGTCTCTAAAACAGGCACATAGATGAAGGAGTTCAACACAGATCTACCCTGTTTACATACGAACACATGGATATATTTGTGCATGGGCACACACATCCCCACAATGACTCTGCAAAGAAATTTTAACTATTTATGAAGTCCTCTCCGAAGATGACCTCAAATCACTGTGAATATTTAGTATCTTAAGATTATCCATTTCTCCTCAGATTTAGTAACAGTTACTTTTTACCAAAAGTGACGCTGAGATGAAAAAAAGAGAACAACTTTGCAGAGACAGAAGACATGCAATGCTAGAATTAAGACACTGCAGTCCCAACAACCCATCTCTTACCCAAATGCTATTTGCTCCCTACACAATGTGGAGAACACATGATTTTTCATCCAAGAATATTTTGTTGTGGGCAAACAACACCAACTCCTGTTATGGCTCTGCCCTAGCTTATCTCAAGTAATGAAATCACAAGTCATCTTTTTTCTGCATTGGATATTCTGGAATTTCTATTTACTTTTAGGCTAATTTTGGGTGCTGGTAGATGCTTAATAAAGGAAAATACAAGGTCATTTGCCTGAGAAAATCTGCCTGCCTTTATAAGAGAACAGCACACAGGAGCACCATCGATCTCCAGAAAAAGACAAGCAACTATAAATAACGGTGTTGGGCTGTGCAGTTGTGTTTTCCTCCACCCCTGTTTGGACATGTGGGCTGAGCTGTCCTTATTTGTGTCTGCTGTCACCTTGTGCTTATCTCAACGCATTATGCATGGAGTCATCTGAACTGAACCTGGAGATCAATGTCAGCCCAGGCTGTGACAGCAAATAATCTCATTAGGAGTCTCCAGCTGCCAGGACCCGCAGTCACTGCTGCAGGCACTGAAGAGCACTTGGCTTGGCAGGGACTGGCTTTGACCCATGTTTTTCTGATGTCCTGGATTTCTTATGTATACTATGCTTCCTGGAGAGGGGGAGAAGAAAAAAGCATCAAGATAGGGCATTTGTCAGGGCTGCTCCAAGGAGCTGCTTCTGAGACAGAAGTGCCCAAATCCAGCAGAGCGCAGGCATCTGAGCCACACTGCTGAGGCAGCCTCTCAGCAGGGAGCACAGGGCTGAAATCAATGAGTAAAATGGCACATTTTCTTGGCTCAATCCTTTCCTCCGCTTCAAGGTGTGGAAGGAGGAATGGCTGCTCATTTCATCTTTCTGATACAATATTTGGTGCAAAGGAAAAAGGAGTCTTGGGTGTGAATCTTGTTTTCATACAGAAAGCACCAAATAAGCACGTGTACAGGTTATGTCACAGTAAGGATTGAACAGCAGCTGTGTCAGCCAGAGGTACCTCATGAAACACTGCCAAAACACAAATCCATAGATGCAGATGGGCTGAGACGTGAAGCAAAATGAAACTGAGTTGCCACAGAGATGCAAAGACTCCCCAGCTGATTAATTCCCCTGACCTCTCCCCAAACCCACAACCAAGCTCTGAGATATCTCCCAAGGGAAAAATGGAAGTCCCATTTCATGATTCATTTCAAATTGGACTGAACAGACCACTATGAGATGTAGTGCAGGGCAGAGCTGTGTGTTAGTTAGCAAGGGAATAGTTAAGCTGCCCCAAAAGACCTTCTGTGTCTAATTCTAAGACACAAGAGATTCATTGCAAGAGAGCCCACAAATGAATTAGGGGAGCAGATACATTCAGCACCCTGACAACTAAGCTTTATGTTGGCAGCAAGAGGGCTTTTTATAGCAAAAAAAAATGAAGCTGATGATGAATCTTAATTTTTGAACAAATACAATTAATTTGAAGACAATAGGATACAGAGAGGTGTGTAAGCAGGTAGGAACCTTTGGGAAAGAAGGGAAGAGGACCTTTGGAGGCATCAAGGAACATTACATTGTGTGGACCAATTCTTGCCTGCCTTACAACTCTCTTTTGGCAGTGGCTTGGCTGACAATCACGTCAGGCCTTGACCTTACAAAGAGGGTCAGTCCAAAGCCTGTGTGTTGCATCTGCATTTAACACTTGGCAGCAATGATGGGTGCAAAAAAACTATGCAGACTCTTTGTGTACTGTGTAATTTTCATCCACAGAGCATATGCCACTGGAAATATTGCTTGTCTCTGGAAAAGTATTGGACAAGAACTACACCCCTGAGCTTTCTTTCAAACCTTTAAAAATCCTGTCCTCTAACAACAACCTATTCTTGCCTGGATTACTCATGAAGCAAGAAGCCTGCAAATGCCATCCTACAGGAACAATTTGCATGCTAATTCTGTTTCAGCGTTTTCATGCTTTATTTCCAACTGTTGCTCTTACCTGCTGCTGGTTTTCCCTTTGAGAATGCAGCCTGGCTTGTATGCATTCCCTGGTCTCCTGGAAAGCCTGTCTTTGGGACACCTCTGCTGGGTAGTGGGTACACACGCCTACAATGTTTGTACAGGAGAAGATGAGAACATTGGAGACCAGCTGCAAAAAAAAAAAAAAACAACAAAAAAAGAAAATAAAAAGAGAGAAAAATGGTTACACTTTGGAAAACTGCCATTGGTAACAAAACACCAGCCAGAATCCAGCCCCTTCCATGACTCCCTAAACCAACACGTATTTAAACCTCAGGCTCTTAATTTTAATGAATTTTATCTCTCTAGTCATTAAAATACAAAACTTCCATATAAGACCTCAAATATAGGTTCTTTCCACTGTGTACTACTTCACAAATAATAGATACAATTTGACTGGTAATTCTGCAATCTTGCCTTTGGTTATCTATTATCTGGGAACTACTGAGACACAAATCAATCTAAAAGTGCATCATTGCTCCATCACTGGAGGTCACCTATAACTCACGCAGAGAGATCTGGCAGAGGAACACTAATATTTTCATGTTTGTGCACCTACATATTTGGCTCAAAAACATTTCAAAGGTACATCAACCATTGTTTTGAAATAGTGTTTAAAATACTGGATGTAAAGTGTTGGTATTCACAAGGTTTCAGAGAAGTTTTTATAATCTAGTTCCAACTCAAGATTTTATGTTTCTAGATAAAAGCATACATTTTTTACATTTCTATGGATGAGTACAGAAATGAGTTGCTAAGTCTGAAGCATATTTCAGCTGGACAAGCATGAAGGAAAGCTATGTCACTCTTCCACTCCCATGCATGTTATGTTTTGTAAGGAAGCAGTCACATAACTTTTGCTGAAAATTTGTGTTGCAACCTTTTATTTCCCAACTATTTTTTAATAAAAAGGAAAAAAATATTCATGCCCATTGCTGGGATTTCTTTTAGGCAAAATGCTCAAAGCCTGTTCTGATGGCTTAATGTAAGCATTTCCCTTAACATAGGTCAGTCCCAGTAGGACTTTTTGAGACTTGCACAAGCTGTACTGGATCACCCTTTGAGGACAGACTTATTTGAAACACCTCTCATCTCTTCCAGGGGAAAAGACAGTCAGACCTCCAAGATTCTTAATAATACAGATCTTTGCTCTATTCCCTAATGAGCCCAAATATATCCTTTGCCTTTATTAATTTTTTACTTGCAGAATAAAAAAAGCAGTTTCCAGCCCAGCCCATTCCCTGAAAATATGGAGAAACTCTGAATGGCAGGAGAGCTGCAGGACACCCCTCAAGCCCTGAGCTCACATGGGGTGCTCAGAACTCCCCAGACCAACTTGGACACTGGAGGAGAGAGGAGCTGTCCCCATCTCAAACATGGGCCCACTTTACAAGAGTAACAACCTCTCCATAAAAATCTGACTGGCATTACTCCAACTGTTTGATTACATTCCTATGCTAAGAACAGCAACAATTCTTTTATTGACAACTCCAACTCGAAACAGGATTTAGGCAGAAAAGCTCATCTTTCCGCTCAAAATAAGCAACACCATCAACTACCAGAGGAGGGACTCCCCTCTGTGGGTGGCTGCCAGTAGATGGCAACACTCCAACTTCCAAGCTCCTGCATCCAAGCGCTGCATTTTGGGCCATGCCCCCACAGTGAGTTCCCACATTTGTGTGCCACTCTACAGTACAAGGACCTGCAGGTCACGGACACCCCCAAGTGACTGTCACCAGTCCAGATCTATTTGCAGACTACAGGTTTTCTAGGATGAAGTTATTCTCAACCCCTACAGATGGGTCCCTCCATGCAGAGCCCACAGATGGCACAGAGGTGTGATGAAGATGCAGGTCACACTTGCGGACATGAAATAAATCCCAATACTAAACCCACACATCCCCTTCACAATTGTATTCTCACTCAGCTCTTTCTAAGCCTGGCTGGATCCTGCCAAATCCAAGGTTCTCCACCTCTCTCCCCCAAGCTGATCAGACACCAGTCAACTCCCACCCAAATCCTGCCCAATTACAATTAACCTGAGCCAGTGCTGCATCCAGTGGGCATTTGATGCTATTTTTTGGTGATAATGATGATTTCTAAAGATGATAAATCCCTCCTAGCATAAAAAAAAACCTTCAGCCAGTGCTTATTCTATTGAAAAAAAAAAACAAAACTAACTTAAAAAGGGTGTCAAAATAGGAGTTGCCTAGGATTTACTCTGGTTCCCACTCCATGGGTGCACTGATTGAGACTCTCAACCAATGAACAGAACTTCTACAAGTTCAATCTGGTTAATGTGGGCTCAAAGGGGTTAAAACTAAACAGCATCTTTTGCATGTCCAGATTACAGCAAGACTCCCAAATCCTCACTATTGGAGCTGTGTAGTGATTAGAAAATTTGCCAGGGAATAGAAAATATTATAAGCAGGTATGATATATTTTGAATGGATAAAACTGAGAACAACGAACGTTTTACGGAAATAAGCAGTTTTCAGCTTTAATCCCAAGACTCTGAGATTTCATTTCACTTCCAGTCACTAAACCCCAAAAAACATCCCCAAAGCAGTGACTCAAGTCTTGCACCAAGAACAGGAGACAAAGGGTAGTTTAGATGCCAGGCAACATATCAAGAATTGACCCAGCAGAAAGAGGAACACCTCAGTCTTGAAAACAAGCTCTTTTTAGGTCTTTCTGGACAAATTGGTGTTGTACCTACAAAAAGTCCCCCCAGTGGGGTTCGTGCACAGACACAGCTGCTGTGATGATGCCTTAAACAGCCAGGCTGTGCTGTTCAGGGTGTGTGGTTCATATTGGACACTGAGACAGGGAGTACAAAAAACACCATCAGAACTGACATTATTGATAACATTTTTGGAACACCAAGCAATTTAACTTTTCAGCACTCACATCACTTTACATAAACCCAAGGGACTTCACAGACTGATTTACAACACAGACTCAGATGACCATGCTTCATCAAGTTGGAACAAAAACTATATTGCAATGTAATTTTTAAGTAGTGGGGGGAGAGGTATCTGTATTTATTGTTTAGCAGGAGCTCATTTAAATCACAGTATGGCATCTTTGCAACACCCTGAAACACAAGGAGTGAAATTACGCTGTATTATCTCTGTTACTGTGTAACTTTTCTGTGAAAATATTAAAGATCTGCAGAGATTTAAAACTAAAGCTCCTTTTATTTGCAGCCACACTTGTTAGTTAGAAAGAATTTTGTTCAATATCTGTTCACAATAATTTTATACACAGCCATTTTAAAACACAATAAAGGAAAAAAAATCCTAGGAGCAACTGGGTTTTTTTCACAGTCCTCTGTCTTAACAAAATAAATTTATATCCTGTTTGCCAAATGGTACTACTTGCTTATCAGCTTCCTTGCCATTTTGCTATGGTAACCAGCTTCAGTCCCAGGAGGAAAGAGATGATGTAGATACTAAAAATCTGATTCCCTAAGCTCCATGGCCTGAAAAGTAAAAACATATTATGGCAGCTATTTCAGACAATCTGTGCTTGAAGAGCTGTTCAAGGCAATAGAAAGATAAAATTGTCTGTTTTGTAGTTGACTTCCTTCCCCTGCCTAACTAGAGATTTAAAGTAAGAAGATTCCTACCTTTCTGCTTTTGGAATACAATAGTTTATAAAGACCATTTAATTACATGTAACTCCTAGGTAAGCTAATAAACCTGCCTGCAGTATTGGCACATGTGATATTTCATAAACTAACATGTTTACTCCTCCATGACCTGGGTGAGGCAGAGAAATGCTGCTCTCCTGGTGCTACCAAGGCAGAGCTCTTCAAAGGTGATTCAGCACCTAAGGAAGAGCTGTGTACTATGAGGGGTTTTAAAAAAAAACTGTGGCTCCTTAGCGCCACTGAAATAAAAGATCCCTCAATCTCAGACAACAAAAGAGTTTCCAGCGGCTTTGATTTCATCGCACAAACAGAGCACTGCAACGCCTTTGTTGAATCTCTCGCAGGAAACTGTTTTCAATAATTTTTTCCCCTGGTGACTGAAAGGGAAAAAAGAAAAGAGATGGAAACAGTTTAGTTCCACATGTTCTAGGAGTTATGAAAACCTGGTATTACAAAATCAAAATGAAGAGCTAAATTTGGCCTGACATCAGTGTTACAAAATTGGTGTTTTGGGCACCTCAGGCCAAGCTGAGGAAGAAGCAGGATGTCTCAGTGGCCAGGAGAGAGCCTCCAGACCACCACAGCAGAAAAAGTATCAGCTTGCAGCAATATTGCCACACTTCCCCCTGCTGTGTTTCTATTCGATAATTCTTCAAACACCAGATGCTATTCAATATGTAATTAAGAGACAACAACATGCTTAAGAGAAATAGCATCAAGATAAATTTAGTTAGTTCCCTACCTCTGCCAGAGCAAACACGGCTGGCTACTGACATGAGAAGGTGGGCCATATTCCTTGCAATATCATTGCTTATTATAAAAGTCACAGCTTATGGTTTTTTTGCCAAGTTACTCTGCTTTGGTCTACTTCTGTTGCAGAGGCTCAGGGTTACTTCTATTCGAAGATCACAGCATTAGGCTATTCCCTTTAGTTTCCAACGCCACTAACCAACCAGTATTCTGTTTTTCTATTTATTTTTCATTTAAATCAAAATATTGTTTCAATATTTTCATAAGGTCCTGTTTTGAAAACAATTACTTTTGAAGATTTTACTGTGAAGCAATAAAACTGTCACAAGGAGAAATAAAGCACATATATGGAGATTTAGAAGTCATAGGAAACAACCTGCAACAAACACCAAACTATGTACCCCCTCTTTCCAGTGTGACACTGCTCTGTCTCAGCTTTCCAACTTTCATGATACTCAGCCAGTAGCAAATTTTTTGTAAAGTGATCATCTGTGCAACTGCCAGATTAAAAACAGCTAACACTTGACTTTCTAAGCTACATTTCAAAGTGGTTGTACATTGAATTGGCAAAGTGGTCCATTTATTAATTGCAGGGGCAGACACTGAGATTATCTTTACTTTTTAGATTTACTTTTTTAACCTTTACAAATTATTATGAAATCTTGAATACTTACTGTAAACAATGTAAGAACAAAAATATGATGATTACAAAAGCTCTAACTATATAAGACAATTCTGCTGCACCAATATGTGCAATCATGAATTGGAAGTATGGATGAATTCTAAAGACAAAAAGCACCAACATTATAAGAAAGTGTTATTGTTATAAGATATAGCTGGTGCTGGTTTTTAAACACTTTCCCTGAACTGCAATTAACCCTCTATTGCCTCTTTATACACTACTGTCTAATAAAAAAATTGGAGCAGCTACAGAGCCAAAGGCATAATGAAAATTAAAATGAAAGACAACATCAGCTGGCTCCAAGATCAAATTACTCATGTATTTGTGTTGTATATACAACAACATCTTTCATTTCCCAGAGCTACAGCCAGCAGAGTACTAAGATAGTGAAAATTTGTAGATTATGCTAGAAAGATAATTAAACAGTTAAAGTCACATAGTCTTCTCCAGTGTTTGGCTAGTAAAGAACAGCGTAAGTACTAGTGAAGAAATCAGGAGGTTTCAATTTCAAATGTGGCAAGTATTTCTACTGAGTATTGAGGGAAAACTGTAACATCCAAAGATTACATCAATACAGCAGAGCCTCAGAACAAATTTTCTGAAGGTGCTGTGTGCTGCCTTCCCTCTGTTCTGCTGCTGCTGCACAGCAGCCACTGCTTGGATCTTGAGCAGAACAGAAAAGCAGTGACAGCCATCACCTTCCAAAGGCTTCTGTGACACAAGAGCAGTGCTGCTGAAGCCAGTGTCACAGGTTTAAATGCCTCCTAAGTCATACCTGAACTATTGCAAAGCAGCAGAATTTTTTAGAGAGTATTAGAGAGCGATGTTCTACATGTGCACTAAATCTCTTCAGCTGATGGTGAGAACAAAAAGTGTCTCTGCAGAAACACTTCTGAAACTTTTCTGATGTTCCTTCTCTTTGGTGAGCCTACAAGGAACAAAAGCTGCCCACTTCACTCTTTCAACTAGATTCTATATTTGGCATAAAGTTACTTGCTGAGAGTGACCTGTGGTATTTTGGCTGAAAACACAAAAAGAGCCCTTATGCCACTTGTGAATATCTCTGTTCAAGGACTGCAGTCAATAAAACATTCGTCTGATGCCATCCATTCTGTGCATTTCAGTGACCAGCTCACCTTTCCAGCCCCAATGTACACTGATCCCTCAAACGTGATGCTGTTCTCCCAAAGGAAAGCCATAACAGTAATTTGCTCCACATAAGTTCATTCTTTCTTTAAAATGAAAATAATTATTATCTAATTTACCTTTTAAATACATAGCTGCATGTGGAGACGTAATACACTATAACCCTAATCCAGAGGAAAAAAAGAAAGATATTTATATTTTTCAATTCTCGTAATTGTTTCAGACGATACCAAAATCTTTGATGCTGCATTCTTATTTGTAATGCTTCCCACCTTATTCTATATAATTTTAATTCATTTAATGATTGTTGTAACTGCAAACCTTCTATGCATTCTTGCCGAACAATATTTGTACTGCCATGCAGAATAATTTATGATTTGGGGTTTTTTTATCAAGAAAACCTTTAAATCCTGCTTTTATTAAAGAACAAAATATTACCAATACAGGTTTTTTTAATAAAGCTTCTAAAAAGGAAAAAATTCTTACATAAAATGGATAAATTCTACTTCCCTAACAGTGTTTTATTAATTTTTCTGCTGGAATTTCATTTTCTTTCATTACTGACTGATAAGATTAAGAAGTGGCAAATATATTGTCCTAACCAATTCTTGGTGTAACATCAGCTAAAAGAAATATTTGTGTGTCTAAGTTTTCCTGGAACTCATTCACGACCCCAGAAAAGCATCCTTTGCATAGTGGCACAGCCTGGGTGGAGGGAATGCTGCCCTTCTCTAGCAATAAAACAGTAGGGAAGGAGATTCCTGGGTCTGCCTTCCATCTTCCACAGATCTCTGTGGCAAACAAATTTTTCTTTACCTCCACACTTAACATAATTTAAAAGGTACAAATCAGCACTGGTTTTCAAGCAAGGATCCTCCCTTGATGGTGATCGAGATGAAGCCTGGAACAGGCTCTCTGAAACAACTTGGAGGGAGGCTTCCTCCACTAAGACAGGGACATTTCCCCTTTCCTTTCTCCTGCTGACAATTCAGCCCCTGCTTTTTAAATTTAAATTACCACCTAAGTCTTTGCAACCAGGCTGTCTCCTTGAAATCCAGGGGCTTCTTATCTTAAGAGATGGAACACCAGCCAGATGCTCCTGCTGAGCACAAGCTGCAAGTTTGGCCTGTTTCAAATCTGCTGGGGCAGCCTCCAGAAGGAACAATGTGATAGAAATGGAGGACCTGGATTGAAACACATCTCATGAGCAGTACTGTGCAGTGTTTTTAACATTTTAACCCTCCAGCCCACTTAATCTGACCCTCGTAAAAAAGCATTTGTACCAGGAGTGAATTCATCTCCCTGGAAGTGTGTTTATTTCTGATCCACAGATGTGACAAAGACTTCAGCAACCAAATACAATCCTACCAAAATAAAAGCCCTTGAAACAGGCCTTGAAACATTAGGTACATCTCCTTGAGGATGTGAAAGTGGATGAAATCTTCTAGACTTTCTGTGCATGACTCACAGCTGTCATTGGATAAACATCTTCCCATAAAAAACATGTCAAGATAATTTTGACAACTGTACAAAATTTTCCCAGATGCATGATAGCTTAGGCAATGACTTTAGTTAAGATAATTAAGCAAAGCTCTGATATTCCAGCAAAATCAATTGTTCTGCAAATGATTGTAATCATGTTTGAGTTATTTTCATGCCAGTCCCACCTGTCCCTCTGCTCCCAAGACACGAGGAGCTGGTAAGATAAGAGATACAATAGGTGTTAATAGAAAAATGTTGTAATTGAATAGAAGCTAGATTTCTTAATGTCTGGTTATCCAGATTCTGCACAATGTCTCTGAAGCTAAAGGGAGGTCTAATCAATGAGGAGAAAAGTCAAGAAGTGTGCTTTATTCATCATTTATATCCCATTTCCTTCTCTATCTGATGGAAGGGATGTGAGGCACAGAAGCCAAATGCCTAGGTTTTCTATCAGGCTCTCTTAAAATTAGTCTGCTACACTGAAACATACATGAAAGTCCATTAATACACACCAACTAACTCAACAAGCAAATACA
Source organism: Molothrus aeneus (assembly GCF_037042795.1). Classification (NCBI taxonomy): domain Eukaryota; kingdom Metazoa; phylum Chordata; class Aves; order Passeriformes; family Icteridae; genus Molothrus; species Molothrus aeneus. The sequence continues at coordinate 28,330,735 of NC_089652.1, forward strand.
TAAACTAGTCTAAGCCATAGTGGAAGCAAGATTATGTTTACTTTGCTTTTCTGTATTTTTTTTTCCCTTTGGAACATGTTGTGCCTGGCAGCCATGCCAAGTACATCATCTCAGCAGAAGAGACTTGTGAAGCCCAGGATCCCAGTCCTACACAGTCACCCCTATGGCTGCCACAATGTCCCCTCCCCACCCTCCTGTGCAGGGGAGCTCTGCCTTTCCCAACACGCTGCACAGTGCCAGCAAATGCTCCACAGAAAAGCACGTGCCCAAGGCCTGTGCTTGCATTCAATGGCTTTGGGAGAAAATGTCTGTACTAAATAGGCAAAATCATGAAGACAAACACCCCTCTGCTTCCCCCTGTCACAGTGAATCCTAGTCCTTAGTGTTCCTGGGAATATTTCAGGGAGCCCTGGACTCTGATACAGGCAATGCATCACGTCCCTTATCTTCCATCGTCATTTAAGCACAGGAGTCACCTCCAGGTCACTGGGAAAACAAAAATATTTATCTAGTTACATGAAAGTCTTATTTATCTGGGAAAAAGGAACATTCTCCACTTGCTCAGCAGGCAGAAATGAGTGCCCTAAATATGGTCTGCAAGATATAAAAATTACTATTTCCCAAGCATTTAGAATGTGTGTTTTTGGGAGGTGGTGAGTTAGACTGGTTTTGTTTGTTTGTGTGGGAAGAAATGTAAAATTGGAGAAAGAATGGAATACAGATGGGTATTTTGGTTTTGATTTAAAAAATACCTCCTTTCTTCTTCTGTTGCTGGATTGCAAATCAAGCCAGAGCATCTTGCCCACAATATCTGTTCCTTCCTATTAACATCTCTATCCCAACATATATTTTTAATAAACAAAATTTGCCAAGCACCACCAGCAAAATTTGAACTCTTGAACTGAAGCAGTGGCTTGCACTAGATGAGGTGAAGGAGCACCATTCATAGCAGATTGCAAAGATTGTGCACAGCCACCACTAACATCCAAGTCAATCTGTGAGGGACCTGGCTGGATCACATCCTTTCCTCCCAAGGCTGCTGTGGGTTTTGCCAGCTGTTACAGTAAACTGGGCTCACTTCTGCATCACAGGGGCTGCACACAAGTCTGAGATTTGTTATCACATCTGGCTGTTCCAGCAGCTGAGCACACTGATCTCTAAACAGATTTGGATTCAGCAACACAAAAACTCAGTAAGCAAATTCCTGACCAAATTTTAACGCAGCCCAGTGATCAGCTCAAAGGAGCATTCCTTGGCCTTCAGCTTTGTCATGCTGAATTTCAAAGGTCTACACTAATATAATAAAGATTTTATAGAGAAGCTCTGAAAGACACTTCAGAACTGTTATGAAGGCAAATGTAAGACAACCCAATGACATTGGTTATGACTGGCTTTGTTTATAATACAAATTACATCATAATTTAGCCTGCCTCCATTTCACTGTGGAAATCTCTCTCCTCTGTGCCTTTGGAGCTGCACTACTGCACTCTTCATGAGTCTTTCATTCTGCCACACATTTACACAGTAAATCCTATTTTTTTCCACCCTGCACTTTCTCCTCAGCTCCCCAGTTCTGTCTGTCCCCAGACACACACACAAATGTCTCACGATTCCAGGATCAAACCAAATGATTGCTTGTAAATTAGCCAAGATGAACCTCATTCTGTTCCAATAGCATCAACAATTTGGTTACTCACTACTAGGTGAGTTTTTCACAGCATACTCTGCAAGTAATTTACATTGCTTTGCAGAATCTGAAGGAAAACATTTCAAGCTAAATTTTCAAGATATATGCATTGGAAACATTATCCAAGCCCCATACCCCAAGATTGCACCATTAATTTCTTTAAGTATTATGAAATGGCAGGAAATTGGATTCTTGAATCAAGATATGCTAAAGGCAAAGGATATTTTGGTAGGATCTTAAACCTGCTTTTCCTTCCTGTCAAATGTGTAACATGAATATACTGAAAATACTGGAATTACAACACTGTAAAAATTCCACTGTTTAACAGAAATAAACAAATTAACCTCACTTTCCTGGACATGTACAGTTTGGAAGAGCCTTTGAATTCTGACAATTCAAATAAGTTGGGTTGGCTGGGAATTGGGTAGGATATAAAGAAACTAAATCCAAATTTCTGCTGCTAGTGGAAAATTTTGAACCTGTAATTGAGCACGTACTTTTATTCTCCACAAGATCATTACCAGAGATTATGCAGCTGAATAGGTTTTCTGAGGTGAACCTAAAATAGACCAAATATCATACTAACCTCCCCAAGAGGATACTGTACACCACAGAATTGAACTTTGAAAAACAATAAATTACAATTATTTAAAGCAACCTAATATGAGGAAGACAGACAGAAAAAAATAGGGAGTACTTATTTTCAGAATTTTTTGTAATATGACAACAAGACAGGACCTAAGAGACCTCTTGGTCTATAGAGCTCATTTCCCAGTTGCCTCTTAAAAATTGCCATAACCAAAAAAAGTGATACTACAATTCTGTTGAAGTTTGAAGTCCTCTGAATAGCAGTAGTTGCTTTTCCCATATTATATATAATACTTCTCTTAATATATTCCAAAGAGACATTTTTCCTGGAGTGGACAATATTGACAATAAACAAATTAACTTACAATCTTCTTTCCCTGTCATCAGTATCTGTTGCACCACTCCTTAAATATTAAGTCATGGCATCAAATTTTTAATTCCCAAGAATACAGCTCCTGTGCACTTGGCCTTGCCTAGTAAGCCTTTCACAAATCAGCCCTTGTATCATGTGCAGATTTACTAAACAAAACGAGTTTAAGGCAAGTACTTCAAACGTGGAAGATAACTGGATAAACAATTGAATAAAGAGGAAAAACAGCTGAGAGGTTTTGCTGTCTACTGAAAAACAGGTACAGTTGTTGCCTTTATGGAAATGAAAGCCACACAAATGAAAAATTTAGCAGGAGATAATAATAAAGAAGTGGTGTGAAATGTTTCAGTATGTGATCAGATCCATGACTGTGGCTTGAAATCCTAAACTGGATCTTTGCCATGCTACTGTAATGCGGTAGCATTTGTCAGTTTAAATCCAATAGGGAGCTCCTAAACCATTTTGATAGGATAAAGATATTGGAAGAAGTTGTCTACTCTTATCAGTTTAACTGTATCAGCTTTAGACAGATAGAACTAGGGAAAATTATTAATTATATTTCTAAGATGTTATTTCATTGCACACTTCTTTGTGCTTTCTGGTGAGGCAAACATGAGCTATTCCCTCAAATGTGAAGTAGGTGGTCCTTGACAGCAGTGATAACTGGCACATCCTGCTGCAGAGCTGGTAAAATAACAGTAAACAGAAGGAAAAGTTAAAGGATGGCAAAAATCACAAATCCAGACATGGAATGGAAAGTGGGAGAATACAGAAACATAACAGACTAAACCAAAAGACTTAAATGAGCCACTTTTTTCATCAACTTGATTCATCCACTGAGGTCTACAAGACAGCCTTTAAAAGAAGCCAACATCTCTTTGAGAACAGCAAGCACAAAATAAACTCACTCAGATGAACATTGTCTGCCTATGAACAAAAAAGTCCAAACTATTCCCTTTTAAGAAACAATTTTGGAAATTTATAGCAGAAATCAACTGATAAACACAGCTAGTCCAGCAATCAGGCACTAAGCTGTTGGCATAACATCAGGCATCACAAGCAGTAGTGACCACAGCTGAGTTTGTCTGATGCTTTTGTTATTACCATAACCTGTTTGACAATTTCTCATGTGGTTATCATCCACCAGCTTTCTTCTTGCATTCATGTTTAACTGGAAAGTTCACAAAATCTTTGCAGTTCTGGAAAACACACACACACACACACACAAAAGGCACATGGAAAGGAGAGTGCAGTTAAACCTCAGAAGGGGCAGAACCCACACCAAATGGGACAGAGGGAAGAAATGGAGATCAGAACAGAGGACTAAGAGTGGTAAGTCATGGACAAAGAAGCACAAACAGCTTTTTGGAATGATTACATATTTCCTTCCTGTGGAACCTGAAATCAAACCACTCATCTTTTCCCCACTGTTTTTTCTGCCTCAAAAGCAACTTCTGCTGAATAACAAACTACACATACAGTCCCTTCAACCAGCAGGTCTGCAAAGGAGCAAATGGACTCTGTTGCCATCCCTTGCACAGGGAATGTAAGTATTAAACACTCTCTTTGTCCTGGGACTGCCTTGAACCAGAGAAGTGAATTGAGGCTGCAGCAGCAAATACCTAAATGCTGAATAATGTTTATCAGCTCACAGGCAAGTTTTTATCTGTTTCAAGCAAGACTCAGTGGGCAATGTGTCACATTTCCAAGCATGAGTATCCAACTTCAGAGATTCCATTTGTCCTTAAAATATCACTTTTACAATGCAATATTTCTATATCTGATTATCAGCACTGCACAGATCACAAAGAACTATCTTAAAAATGGCCGTTTAATTACTTCAGAACAAGCTGTGTTCTTTTGGAAGAGAAACTACTTGAAAGATCAGCATCATATTTTACTGGACTTTCAATATGTATACGAGACAGCTCAATATCCAGAAGATTATCCAAATAATCTTCTTGGATTCCAAGAAGAATATTTACCTTCCCCATCATTTCCTACTGCTACAGATGGGTCAGATGCCAGATATCATCCAACTATGCACAAATCAGTTCCAAACAAGAATTAAAATGCTAGAAGTTACCTATCCACAAGAAGGATGGGAATTAGAGATTGAAAACAACAGAAACAGGAAGATAAATTGGCTTACTACCCATGTGTTTCTTTAATTCAAGAAACATGAGCAGCACAATTTCTTACAGGAGGGGAAAGGGAGAGAAAAGAAAAACCCAAAATTGTTCATTGTCCCAAGTCCACTGCCCTATATACTATCATAAAAGCCACTCCAGAATTGGAGTCAGTGTGGCTGACACTGACTAAACAGTAAAACAGTTTGGTGGATCATGGAGAGCCTGTCTGCAAGCATGCCTCCTCAGCTCTGCTCCTGGCAGCCTGAGTGTCAAACATCAGCTCCTGCACCAAAGGAACAAAAGATACACCTGGCAGGAACAGCTTCCACTTCAGGGAGAAGAAAGTCAGCCCTTGGTCTGAATGCAGATGGAAAATGTGCTCAAGTACACTGATTCCTAAACTCTCTGGAAGCAGATGAAGATCCCTGACATTGAAAATCATCTTATTAACAGCAGGTGCAATTCCCTCAGGGGAGGTGAATAACTCCATGCAATGGCATCTCAGTATTTCCCCAGCTCTACAGAATTGCCTTAGCCCAGATACACTTAAATCTCACCCACCAGGAGTTCCATCAAGCCCCCTTTTTACCTCCTCTGTCTGTAACAGCTGCATTAAACAGAAAATACACATTTCTTCATGTTACCTTACACTTTGTGTAGTCAAGAAGTTTGTGCTAAGACCCATAAAATATTGACACTGTCACTAGTACTTTAGTCAGACAGAGAGAATTTATTTAATCCCTAAGCTATTCCCACTACTTTTTACAACTATCACAGGGAGGGGTATCCTTTAAAGAAATTATTATGTTTCTCAAAATAACTTTTTGTCATATATTCCCCCTTTCACCACAGTCTGCTCTGATCTTGAGGCCTCAATTGCACTGTTTTCTGTCCCCCTGACTATAATTCTAGTCCTTCTCCATTTGGCAAAATATACAGAAAGTGGATTTACAGTCTAGACCTCCAGGATTTTGATTCAAATGGAATTTTAGCACTTCCAGGAGACTTTTACTTACCAGATATCATTATACCACATCCCTTGCTATGTCTATTTTGGTAAATCAGACCTTCCTGTCCTTTGTTTGGCTATTGCCTCCTTTTCTCACTGTGTGCACTACAGAACCCAGTTTTAATTGCTCTGCAACACCTGATTTAAGACTATCTTGGGCATATTCAAGGTATGCCCATTAGAAATATGCTCTAGATCTTATGCTGCAGTACTCAGTCACTAATCCATTTAAGCAGCATGAAGTGATAGGAAAGTCACATGCAAATTCAACCAGAAGATTTTAAAAATTGCCCTTTTCTCCTGGTCCCACAGGGAAATAAATTTTTTGCATTTCTGCCCACACACTCAAAGATCTTTCAGGTGTATAGCTGTCACCTGTTCATTAAGATGGTTTGATGAGATTTTTTAGGATCTAAAATTCAGGATCATAGTTTAAACAAATGAGCTGCTTCCACAGTAAAGCATTTACTTTGGGCATCCAATATCAAATGCAATTAATGAACGTTTTTAAATGCTCAAAAAACCCTTAGTTCTTGTTCCCCTGCATATTCTGGTTGAACAATTATATCCTGAGTTTCGATGAAGACAGACACTGAAAGGTATTAACAAACAGTGAGGGTCACTGTTCAGAAGAGGAGAGGCTGTTGATTTTATTTCCCACTGGAATCTACTGGGAATAAATGAACTAAAGGATTCCAGAAGAACAGCTTGTTCTCTGGGCCTTGCTCAGTTCAAACAGGAAAAACATAAGTTATTAAAATATATACACAGAGCACGAGGACTGGAAACAGGCTGTGGGTTCTTTTGCTCTCCAAATCTCAAGCCTAGACCAAATGCCTTTACTCTTCTTACTGCTTTATTGCTTTTTATTACTATTAGTGACATGTCAGCACTTCTGTCCATGCTACCTCCCTCACCATACTGTCAGAGACTGCCCATACCACAGAGGTTCCCATTCAAACCAAGTTTTTATAGTGCTTTCATAGCAAGGGAGCTAATGACTGAATAAAAAAGGGACAGCAGTCCCCTTCAAACAGGCTCAGTTTTCCAAACCAGCACACAAACAGTAGTAACCACCAGTTACTGCTACCTCTGTCAGACAGCAAAACGCCAATCCTCATATTTCAAAGAAACATACTTCAAGAAACCTTATGTTAGAACAATGTGTCACTATAATAACCCACACAACATTCCTCCAAGGGCCCATTATTTTGGTATTGACTCTTCAGCATCATGGTTAATGATTCTTTTGCTATCCTAAATGCAATATGCAAGGGGATGAGGGAGCATTGATCTCAGCCAGTCCTCTTGGTACTTACCTGCTACAATCCCTGCCCTACCACCCAACTCTAGATTTAGTTTCTGATTTTAGATATAGAAAGGATAGAGCTAATCTAACACTAACAAGTGTTAAACAATTTCCTACATGATCATTAACCTGTCAAATTCAGCATAATAAAATCATCACCAGTTTAAGGAACTACAAAGGACTTGTCATGGAGAGAATTTTAAGAACACGACAATCATGTATAAATTTAAAAAAGTAATGATGATCCTTTCTACAGTTGGATCCTGAAGAATAATTTTCCACCTTCACACAGTAAAAGCAAATCTTCTGCAACAAGTTTTTTTTCTTTTAAAAAAACTTCTTGAAACTTTCTGAGCCTTCTTGCAAAGAACACATTTGAATCACAGAGTCAGTCGATGTAACACTTTAATGCTTTTCAGGAACTAGGCAGTGGTCTGGTATACTTTAAGTTATGATTTATATTTCCTTGTAGTCTATCACAGCCTATTACAACTATCAACAAGAGTTAAGGTGGGAGAACTAACACAGTAATTTTCCATCTACATTATGCCAGCTCTCAAATGCCAGACCTGTACTCCCAGTGTGTCTGCAGAGCCTGCAGAGGCAGTGCGGGGAGTATATTGCAATCTCAGCTGTGAGCGGGTTACTGCTGGCCAATTTTCTAATACAGCGTTAAAATGCAAGAGATAATTCCAGGATCTCCACAAGCAGTAGGAGGAGGACAGTATTCCAGGCACAGTTTGCACTCCTGAGTTTGGAAACATCTGCACTATCAGATAAAGAGCCTTTTATAAGCAGCACTAAGTTAATGAATTTCTACGAAGTATAAAGAGAGCCACAGAACAGAGATCCTTAAGTGGTAGCACAATGACAGATGAGGCCTATAATTTTGTGGGAGGAATTTCAGTGTGACTGCTTTTCCCTCACTCTGTTGTTTCTTCTGGTGACCAGCTCCACTGCCTACACCCTTCCTAGAAAGAGGGCTGGCAGGGCAGCCAGGGGTTTCAGGCTCCAGGATCTACCTGACCACCCTGGGCTTAGCACAGGAGTCATTGACAGAAACCGGGAGGTTCAGACCCACAAAAAAAGGTTTGTCCCCAGGACTCAAGAAAAGAGGGCCTTCAAGGTCACTTCAGAAGGCTTCCTCTCCTTATTCTGAATAAATGACACACTGAGCCCTTTGGGTGTTCACAGAAAGGAGGGCTGCTGGCTGAGGTCTGGGTGTCTCCCCTGAGCACGTCTGAACACAGGCAACAATTCCAGTGGTGAAGTGAGCAGACAATCTTAGGGTGGCCTTGTCTGATAGTGATGGACGAGCCTGTCCTGTCTCATTCACTCACTTCTCCACTCGTAGCCCTGCTTGATTTATTTGTAGCAGCAATACATTAATGTTATCTGACAGCTACTATTAAAGTGTCACAAGCATGTGTATGCAATAACACAGATGCTGCAGGGAATTTGCTGCAGGCCACCACCTCCTAGGCACAGAAAGCAACAGGAGGCAGTGGAAATGCCTTATGAAACAGAGATCCACTCCTTATTCCTCTTATTCAGAAAGAAAATTGACAAGGAAAACTACTACAGAGACCAAGCACAGACCAAGCACAGGCAGAAGGCATGGTAACATTCAGACAAAATTAATGCTCCAAGTTTTCCCACCTGTGTCCTGAAAACTACAAAACCCAGCAAAAACAAAACTAAACACAGGCTGTTGGAATAGCAGAAGACACAAGAAAAATCTTCTCTCTTCACTTTTTTTTTTCTTTACAGTGGTGTACAGGCATGGTGATAATATTTGGTTGATGACATTTCCTGCCTCCATGACCCCTCAAGTACTTACAGATCTATTCTTACACCATGCTTGAAAATGACAGCCATAGACCCTCATGTCTCATACACACAGAACAAGTAAATATTTAGTCCAAGGTCACAGCAAAAAACAGCAGCAAAGGCAGGATTTGCATACAGATTTCTCAAGCAACAGATTATCCAGTACTTTAATAAAAGCACTCACCAGATTCTTTGTCTCAGTCTCTGAGACAAAGCTAAACAGGGAGAACTAAGCAAAATATTCTTGCTGTGTCACCTGAAGTCAGAAATGTTACAGAATTTGCCTGAACCATATCCTCTGTGAGTTCTCAGAAGGGAAAGTGACCCCAGGTCACTCATGAAGGGCTGGAAACACTTGACAGCTGCAAAAATCTCAGATACTGAGGAATAAAATCACTTTGACCTAAAGAAAATGACTTTGTATTAAGAACCAAAGAATTATTTCTGTTCTGCATGAGACAGAGCTTTTCATCTGCAAGTATGTGGAGGACATGTAAGAATCTCCTTGGCCCTTTTCATGGGCTCACTAAAACCATAAAGTATTTTGTCCTTAATATTCATGGATTATGGATCAGGATGATCATTACTATATTTACTGAAATTCAGTGAATCAGATAAAACAGTATAATGCTGTTAATTCTTCAAGGAATTAAGAGAATGCTGACATAGCCTCTAGAAAGACAGTCTGAAATGGGCTGTTTGTCACCTGTCAAACATACAAAAACCCCTTTATTTTATTGTTAGGACAAATGTCTTCTGTCCTCTGCTTCCATACTTTAAAAAGCTAACACTACAAAGCAATACTTTCTATCACACTATTACATTTTAAAAAATTTATCTTATTTTCGTGTTGCTTGAGTGAATTGACTGAGCCAACTGATGTGGCTTGCTACTCACAGAATGTAGCAACACTCATAATTGAGCAGAATATAAAGCAAGGTCAAAAAAAGGTGCTGCTCAGTATTTTTTGGTGCCTGTACCACCATTTTGATGTGGTTTGCTAAAGATTGTACCACACAGGGCCTAGCAAATGCATAGCTAGAAAGGTTACTACATCTTCTCAAGTCAGAGGACTCTTAAACCATCAATGCAGTGCTCTTTGCCCAGCCACCCCCATCACCATCCTCCAAGCAGCTTTCCTTCTTCTCAGCAGGGTGGCTGATGCCCCAAGGATCAACAAGGAAACAAGCTGTAACCTATTAACTGCATAATCTACTTTCTCTCCTTTTAGAGCTAATATGGTCAAAAAAAGGGTATGGGTCAGATTTGCACAAGTATTTAGGCCAGATGTGCAGATAAGCAATTAGACTATGTAGACATACATTAAATCACATTAAGTGCCTATCTGCACCGTTTTGAACTGAGCTTCTTTCCCTTTATCAGATTCATAGTAATTTAATTGGAGCTGATTAGAAATTAAGGTCTCCAGGGCCAATATAAAAAGTTTACATCAGATCACTCCAAGCCACGCTGCCAGCCACAAACTGCTTGCTGTTGTGTAAGCAGAGGCCCAGGGCCTGCAAAGAGGTGCCAGGCAAGGAAACTGGAGAGGGTGGGACACGGGAGGTGTGGGGGACACAAACCCTGAGAGCCAGCTCTGCAGAGCAGCAGAAGAGGAGGCTGGTGATGGCTCTGCTCCTGTGCTGCAGCCAGCTACATCTCAAGCTGTGCCTTGGCTTCAAGTGCCCCAAGGGGTAAAAGTGCACTAAAAACAAAGGCCAAATAAAACATGCTTTAATTCGCAGCCATTAAAACCCCAGCTGCAAATATAACTGAAGCATGTTTCTTTTTAAAGAAGCAACACAACACTTTCTCCCTCCAGCCCTGTTGACTTCAAAGGCTTCAAAAGTAACTTGATGCCACGACTAGAGGCAAAGCTGCCATTAAGTGCCAACTCCCGCAGTTCCAGCTTTTGAGGCCCTGAATTCTATTTTGATTATTTACCTAAACAATGAAAGTAAGATGGGAGGCAGTTTCCAGCATGGCTGCCTGCATGCCTGCCTGTATGACAAGAGCTGGGGGCAGGTGAGTAAATGCACAGAGCTCGCAGTTGTAAGACATAACCTTACAAAGACTGTACCTTCTGATACAGTCTAGTCAGGACCATCTCTCCCTAGTACTACTTATAGCTCTCCACAAAGGATTTCTTATGTCCCTGTCCCCTCTTTTATTAGTTTGTTCTACCAGCCTTGATCAAGTTGAGCACTTGCAGAAAACAAGCCTGAAACCCCTTTTAAAGTGACTTCTCTAGCGTGCATATGTCACAGCTCGCTGGTTTAAGTCAGCAGAGCTTTAATCCATGGCTTAGCACATCAAAAGAAACAGAGTTCCTGCATCCACATCACACACACAGAGGCTCCCTGAATTCAGCTTGCATGGCTTGCCCTGATTCCTGATTTAGCCTCATGAAACCGTCCCCTGAGCTGGAGTCACAGGCCAGGGCCAGGTGAGCTGTAACTTTAGAAAATGAAAGGCAAAGGGTGACAAGGCACCCACCACACTGTGCTGTGTCGGCACTGCCAATCCTTCCATCTCTGAAAACCAACCAGAGCATCAGGTCCTGCCTTGTCAGGACTGCTGCACTGCAGCCCAGGCTCTACTGGCATGGCCACATGCTCAGCTACAGAGAACTAATAGAGAGGAGAGGGATGGAAGAAAAAAATAGCAAGAAAGGGAGGAAGCCCTGTGGCTACCATGCTCATTGTTCCTTGCTTATGCTGCTGATGTTCTAGTACATATGAACAAGACATTCCAAAGCTTTAAATTTATTTTGGTCTTCCCAACAAGCACAAACATAAAAGTTACACTTCAGAATTTCCTGTCCCTGCATATTTAAAATAATGCAGCCACACCAAAACTCCTTGGCTGCTGCCAGGTCTGTAGAGAGAAGAATCAATTCAGACAATAGCCCCTCTTTAATTTCCAATTCTCCATCAAACAGATGAGGGAGAGAAAAAAAGCTGAGGAGCAAATAGCTGAGTTGACTCATGTCTTCTAAGTGTCTTTTTAAAATCACCAAGTAACTATTCCTTAGCCCAAACCAGAATGAATACAAGTCTTTATAGAAAAGTATCTTGCATAATGACAGATGCTGATCACAAAAGCCTAAGTTCAAACTAAACACGCTTGAGGACGCATCCTATTTGTGCCAGTGCAATATACAAGAATCTTGCAATCTCTCAGTTACAGTAATAGGGGTAGTAGAGGATTGAGAGCAAATAGTCTTGAGGGAAAGAGCTGTAATCCAGTCACACTTGCACGTGCATCTACACCCTCCTCTGGACAAGACCTGATGGAATAAATTAGAGCAGTTAAGTGAGAACAAAAATAATAAAGAATTAATATTTTTTAGCACATAATGACAGCACAGAAGACTTCAGCCCAGCTTCCTCCTCTGCAGCAGACCGACTGTACAACCCACAGCTACTCACTTAATATCATTATGTGCCAGAGCTTGGTTGTGGATTATTTTTGTTTCATATCCCTTCTCATATTTAACCAGGCCTCTCAGAGAACAGTTTACAGTTTGTTACTATGCAGCTCCACAGCCTCTAGCACAATGCAGCTCCAGTCCTGGTCCTACAGAGAACAGTTTAATAACCATTTATTACAAACAGTGTGGTTGGCCAGTGGCAGCAGGGAAAGGCACAGCATACACAGAGCAATTACTCTTCATGATTTAACCCCACAGTCCTGTCCCTTGGACAAAGTCTATCTTAGTGCCTTCAGCTGGTCAGAGTAATCTCTTAATTTCTACAAAAAATAAATCAATGCACTTGCAGTAGCATCAATAAATAGCTGTTTCCTATCACCTACCTCTAAAACCTCAACCTGTTGAATCCCCTCTGCCACCCAAAGCCCCAACCAATGTGCTGAGTCACAACAGGCAGCCATGAAGGCTATCTTCAAATAGCAACCCAAAATATAATTTCTTCCTTCCAGGCCACCCTTGTCTCTCTCTGAGATGTGTTTTCCTATGACAACAAATAAAATCTGTTTTACTTGTGTTCCACTTAAAAGCAATTTGTAAAAAAGAAGCAGTGAAAATAGGAAACAGACAATGCCTTTTTCTTTAAATTTTTCCAACATAAAATAGGAAAAAATGCCTAAAGGTTTCCAAGCCAGCACAGTTTTTTTGTTTTGTTTGTTTATTTTAACATAAGTAATTCGGAAAGCATGAGATCAGGACATACTGGTACCAACTATGTTATCTCAGCAGTGCTGCAATTTCCCATAGCCTACACTATCTGCAGGACCTCTGTTTCTTTATGGTCATGAATTCAGAAACAATGATAGAGCTGAATAAAACCATGAGCCTTGATGAATAATAAAGCACAGAAATCCTGCATTTGACCAAGACTTCCTGGCTGGTGCCTTAATGGAAAAAGCTTGGCATGGGAGATGCCTTATAATTCAGAAGACACACAAAAAAACCCCTATACTGCCCTGAACCCAGCCTTATCACCAGTCTCAACTTTTCCTCACTACCTTTCATCTGCAAAGGGCACTGAGCGTGCTGAGTACGCCCACAGTGTATTCACAACCAGAACTAATGAGTGCCATGGATGATGCAGGGAGGAATAAAACCATGTGGGTGCCCTAATGCCAGCAGTGGCTCTCCTGAATGCAGCTCAGGACCCTGGCAACACAGCCACACAAATCCTAGCTGGCCCAGCCAGCAGGATTTGCTGCAGATCTTTGCTGCCTGCAGAGATCTTGCAGATGTAGCCTATTTCTGTCTGTCGAGGCTGGAGAGCCTTTCCACTGAGCAGGACAGCCTGAGCAGCAGGAACAAGGAATGTCAGGGGCTGACCAGCTGAGTCTTGCTTTCTTCAGAAGTCACAGCAATTTTGCACTGACAAGCAGCTCTGCATTGTGAATGAACAGCACACCTGAGAACCCGGTGGGGGAGATCTCCACAAGAATTGACTTGATTTTACAGTGTGGTAGGGAAAAGTGCATTTCCCCAGCTCAGGAAAGGCTAAATGAGAGGGGGTGAACCTCCCATATTCTGTCATTGCCTAAGTCTACAAAACAGCAAGTTAGCAGCAGCACAGTGGATCTCACAGTGTAATTTCCCTCAAGACTACTCTAAACTTGGAATGGGGGTTTTTCCAAATTTATTGCTTCTCTGATTTCATAACAAATTAGCTCCATGTACCATTACAAAAATTGCTTTGCTGTCAGCCCTGCAGGCTTAATTTGGGGTCTGGGAAGCAGAGGGCTCTTCCCTTCTCACACATTGTCAACAGCCACACAAGGTTTTGAACACTGAGTTCCACCCACGCTTGTCCTTGTACAACCCCAGTGAGGCCCTTTACAAGGTTGGACAGGTGTAAAATGACAGAACCTAACCTAAAACAGCACTAAAAAGACAAAGCTGGGGGGGTGGGGAGAGGGGAAACTGTTACTCTGACATTACTCAATAGACTTGAATTGACTACATTTTCTGTTTTTTTTTTTTTTTTGTTTCCGCTTTGTTTGGTTTTCTTAAATAATATTTTTAAAAGAACATCAACGTATCAAATCAGTATGAAGATAACTGAAAGAAAGGGGTAGGAGGAAAGAGAATTGCTGCCAACAGTCAAGGCAATACTACTGTTTTCATAGAGCATGTGTTCCCTTTAAAAGGGGTCTGCTAAGCCATGCTGCTACTCCAGCACTGTGGGAATGCAGAAGGGATGGTTGGAAACTGGGCCCACGGTGTTGCAGGCAATCTCCAGCAGATTTATGTAGGTGACTCTTGAATCTAATTAACTTTTTCCATCTCTACTATGCAGATCTCTCACTGATCATAAATACTATGCATCCAGCCAGCATAGAAAGAATTCCTGTTGGGTGCCTGTTCTATCTGGTGCTACGCTCCTATTGGCAGGCAAACAAGAGCAAAGGCTCAGGATTAAAATAATCCAAATTAGGTTCAGATGTAGTTGCACGCACTAATTGAAAAGATTGCCCCAAAGCTGCAGTAGTCCTGAACACACTGAGTACACGTGCAAGCAAGCATGCTGTCATGATGCTGACAGATGATGAATTTGTTTGTGTGGTGAATACATACAAGGAAGAAGCAGCTGGAAATGCATTGTAATGTGTGCTCTATATGAATCTAATGTCTGCTAATTTTCTGCAGATTCCAGCTGCTGGCCAGATGGGTGCAACTGTGACAACTTTGGGATAAATTTCTGTTTGTGACTAAAGGACCAAAGAACTTTAGCTGAAGGGCAGATATTTGAGGAAGGGCCAGCATAGGCTATCCTAAAATAATATTGTTTGAAGGCATAGAAACAACAATATTCAGCTCGAATTAACTCGCAGCCACACATTTTTTTGTTTGAATACTCTCCTCTGGTTTAACTCAGTCTTCTCCTGCTCTTAGTTGAAACAGGGTAAACAACTATATTTTAAAATATTCAGTGTTACTTTTTTGTAATTAAGGAGAAGCTATTTCCTTTCAATTTCCCTGTGTGAGAGAGCAACTCTCCATTCCTTTACTAACCCCTTCTTCTCCCATACATCTAATTTCAGGAAATTAATTCCCAAGCCTGGCTAGCCAAACCTGTATGCAGCATCCCTAACTCCACAGGGTCTCATTCAGTGTGCAACAGAACTGCTAATCCCCCCTTGCATAGGGAGCATTCACTAAATGCATCCCAGGGTTGTACTTGTCTTTCACGGCTGCACCAGCAGCAGCTTAGTCATTCTCAGACTGACTCATGCACTGTGGTCTTTCTCCTTTTCTGTCATTTCCAACCGATGAAGGCTAAGAATGGAGCTGAAATGGAATCTCTGTGATGATTTAACACATTTCAACTCAGAAGACCCTACCTCTAGGGTGTGCACTCCTCTAGAAGGAGTGTGCAGCTGTAAAACAGGGTTTGAGGCCAAGGTTTCTCTTTGTCAATAAACATCACAACAGAGATCACCCAGAAGACCATCCTAAAAGTTCACTCAGATGAATTTCTCTTCTCAGATATCCATCTGTATTTGCCATCCTTCAGACCTATGGCATCCTCTCCAAAATAAAGCATTCCTTAAAACTCCTTGTAATTCAATATACTACCATTTGCCTGTTACAATTTCTTTACTCATTTTTCTCCCTATCTCCACTTCAGCATGCTTAAAACTTGCTTGTATTTAAATATGTCAATTACACCATCTCTTCTCCATATCTCTTCCATAGCAACGTTCCTTTCACCTCTTCTCTCCCTCTCCTCTGTCGTTCAGTGGAATTGTCCTGAGGCAAAACAGTTATTCACCTTTAATCCATTCCTAGGTGGTCTTTAACTCAAACCCAGCCTTGGCAGCTGCTATTCTTCCCTTGCTCTATTTTTATCTTCGTAAATATGTTCAGGCAGGCAAAAAAAAAAAAAAAAGAACAGGATTACTGCAATGAGGTGGGTAGTTAAATGACACAGGGTGATGAAGAAAGCCAGTTTGTAACACCTCAGAACCTTGTGTTCTGTAACGCAACAAGAACTGAACCAAAAGGCAGAAATGCTGGCCAGGGACAGGTGAGATACTGATCACAGCTCTGCCACAAACATCAGCTTGTTCCTAGGAAATAACAGGGTACAACTGCTATCCTTGTACTGTAGTTACAACTCACTGTATTCAGTTACAACTTCACTGGCTGGTGGTTCACCTCGTGTTTTTGATTATTGCTCAGATCCATTTTTTCTGCTTCTGCAAGGTCAACTTTAAGAAATAATAAAAAACTTATTCACACTAACAAATCTCGAAGCAGTCAGAGAGCATGGAATCTTTTGGCAGCATATCTGGAACTAAATATTTACTGAACACATTTCTAATCTAGGGACTTGGCCAAAATGAGAGAGAAGGCATGTGAAGCCAGCATTTTCCAAAGCATGCATAAAACCTCACACACACAATGCCACACATCCCCTGCTGAGAGATCACAGAAACCTGGCTGCCCCAGAGATCATTCATCTGAAAGGAAAAACAAGAGTGGACTGGTAGGCTGGGAGGCACATCAGCCAGCCAGCTCAGCTGTGGTGTGCCAAGGAAAGGCTGCTGTGACCCTGCCCCATGCTCCTTTTTCTCCGGCAAATACTGCTTCTTGCTCCACTGAGGCAGAACTCCAGCAAATGTTTTCACTACGCAGGACTAAGGTAAGGTTTAAGAACACCCCATTGCACATGGTCCTGTTGGTGTGATGAGAATATGTGGTTGCCACCATGGGCTGAAATGAGCTGCTTACTCTTGATATCACCTTCCTTTTCCCACAGCAACCCTTTCCAATCGAGTAACCCTAAATGATCTTGGAAATCAATCAATCTTCTATTATGTTTACATACAATACACCACCATGACTCACTTTCATCTGCAATCCTTAAGCTTCAAACACTGGTTTAAAACAGGCCACAGATTATTATAATCATGTTTACACAAGAAGTGTAATATGCCAACCTGTCAAAATATTGTCAATATTTAGTCCACATAAATCCATCCCCCCCAAAACTGAAGCAAAACTTAATGAAAGATTAAAACTGAGGCAGGCTGGAAAAAATGTAGAAGCAAATATTTGAATCAAGCACTACCAATATAAGGATGAAGCTAACCCCCCCCCCCCCCAAAAAAAAAAAAAAAAAAGAGAGACTTGTCCCAGATAAATTGGGCAGCATCACAGCTAGACCAAAGAGGAAGGATGGCAGACTGCCCTTAAGAGTCAGGAGAGAGAAGTGCAGTGCAGACCTGTGTAAGAAGAGGAAAAAGGGCTACCTACATAGAAAAGCAGCAAGAAAAGCAAGAAAGCAGCATGCCTTGCTTTCAAAGGATGAAAGAATATAACTAGATGGCCAAGCATCATGACAAGATGAGGTATATTTCTATAAAAGTGGAAATTGGACATGCCTTTTTCACTGCCACTGCTCAAGGAAAAATTCACGTGAGAAGGGGCTATGTTATGCTGAAGGGCTGCAAGGAATCTTTAAAAACAAACTAAGCTCATTAAGCTACTCCATATTTCATGTCTCCTCAAAGTCTTATATTTTCTATTACATGTGGAGAAAAACAGAGCTGATTTCCACATCATTTAGTAGCACTTTTTCTGAGAGATTCTGCTCTGTCCCATGCAATGCAAGCTTGGATGGATTTTAGTGGCAGTTAGCAAGTGAAGTTTGCATACAAATGTCAGGAAGGAACTCCATGTTATTTGTACCTAATCTTATTTTTCCATGTGAAGTCATCTGGGGCAGTTTTGTTCCTGCTGGAACAGGGGAGTTTCAGGTAATCCATATCTTGAATTAAACACTGCACAAACAAAAGGGCTGACACATGAAAAAGTTAACCTTCTTTCTGCTTTGCCCAAGTTCAAATCTGTATAATATGGGGTGATACAAAATGGACTTGAAGGGCTCATAAACTAGTTCTTATTTCCATAGATTTTAATGGAAATAATCCATACTCTCAGCTTTGCTACACAACTCTCAGTTTACAATAAAATCCTGAAACTGAAAATGTGACTAAGATGAATTCAGTGGTTCAGAACATGAAAACAAATAGAGTATTAACACTGTTTACTAGTCATCCCTTACATTCCTATGGGCTAGGAAACAGAAGGAAACTTCTCTGTTGTTACAGAATATTCTGAGTTAAAAGGGACCCACAAGGATCATCAAATCCAGATCTTAAGTGAATGGCCTGCATGGGGATCTCTTGTTAGGAGTTTGCACAGTGCTCACTACAGCAAGTAGTGAGCGATGCCTCACTGCACACTTACAGGGTAACAGAAATTAAGGTCTGTTAGAACCAGTTAGTGGTCATCTCAGTACCCCAACACAAACAAACAAACAAACAAATTTGTGGAGATAAAATTGTTTCACAGCATTAGTTATTCTTGTGCCCGTTCTCTGCTGTTACCTTTTCAATTTATCTACAAAGTCCCACTACAAATCAGTGTCTTTTCATTACCAAGTTATTTTAATTGACTTCTGATATCTTTCCCAGTTTCTCTCTCTAAAATTCTTAGGATCTTCAATATCTACAATAACATACACATACCTGTGTTGCAAAAGAGTTTGCAGCATTGATGAAAAATTTGTGGGTTTTTTACTCTTGCTTCAAGAATATGGCACAAACAACATCCATTTTAAAATTTTTCCTTGTTTAGTTTGCTCCTCAATATTCAAGTTTGTCCCAGTTGGGACCTAAAGCCTATCAGAACTGATCACCAATAATGTCAGTTTGACTTTTTGTTGTATCAGATATAAAACAACCTGTAATATAAGTATATATAATCCATACAAAAAATCAATGCAAGTCTGGCCAGTCTTTGATCATGGATGAGTTAATTATCCAGTAATTGATCATGCATGGTAACAGATAAAGGAGAAGAGCAGGAAACTCTCCAGAGAAAAAATAAGATGATAAACTGCACACAGAAGGGAGCTTCCTCCTAACCTCCATCACTCACCATAATTCATGGTCTGAATCAGAGAAGTTCTTCTCTATAAAGTAAAAAGGGGGAAGTTACTGGTGGATATGTTCCAAACCTTGGGTAGGCATCATTTTGTTCAGATCTCATTACTTCTACCAAGGATGCAGCATTACTAGAATGGAATTAGTGACAGAAAATGCCTACTAATAGTAAAGGAAAATATATTATTTGCTGTCCTCTTCTGACATGTGTTCTGTTTGATCACCACGATACAATGAGCTGACATGCTCATTCAGCTTCCCACAGTGGAAGCTCCAGAAATAAATAATTTTTTTCCTAAAAATATTTTTCCACCCACGAACAATGGCTGTTAATTTAAAATTGCCCAACGTGCACAAATCAGTCTTTTTACTCTTTGTTCTGTGACAAAAATGCATTTCATATACCACCATGTCCATTCATTTCATTTTGCCCTAATCTTCATTAACCTCTACAGTTCCCTGCCATATTGAACTACTCCCTATGCTCCATCACATTTTCTCAGTTATATTCATCATGTCCATGCATCGCAACATGAAATACTGGACTTTGTACAAAAGGAAGTATTCCTAAACTTGCTGTATTTCTTGGCAGAATGCTCAAAGTAATGCTACCATTAGAAGCTGCAGCAACTTAGCAAAGAGGATAACAATGTTAGTGAGTAATTTTACCAGCATATTGTGACCTAGGGAACTCCCCACATGTAATACGATTATTGGCTTCAGAAAAATGGAGAACAATGATGTTTGCAATCCAACATTTAAGGAAACTTTGTGCCCTTTGGCATCAGGGCCAGGTGGGTGATGACAACTTCACTCAGCTTTCCAGTAGCTGGACATATCTAAAACATGAAGGAAGTATGGGCCTTTGAATTCCTCTATTCCTTAGCAAAGGGATCCTATGGGTGGAGCTGGGGATGAGTGGGGTGCTAAGTTGGATGAGTATTTGATGAGGAGCTAAAATACAGAGAAGTATTTCTTCAGTGAAAAATAAATCCTGCTGAATGTTCCACAATTCTGTTGGACAATGACCTCAGGCATTAGCCTGGCTTGGGAACAAAAAGCTGGGATAAGTTACAGAGCAGTCTTCCCTTCTCTCCCATGCCAGGGAAACCACATTCTCCAATGTGCTATTTCAAGACAATGTGAGAAGCTTAGAAAACTCCTTTAATCCTCTATTCCCAAGAGTTGGCTTTGGCTGGGCCAGCACTATTAGTGCCCCAACATCTCCTGGTCACTTCTCTGGCTCACACCACTTCACAAGATAGCAGCAGGGATGAAAGCAAACACCTCCTTAAAATTCCCATTGCAATCCAAACAACAGCTGCTATTCCTTCTGAGGATGGCACACATTTTTCAGCCTGGTTATTTCTCTCATCTCTTTTAAATTCACACATGTTAGAAGATTTGGATTTTTCCTCCAATAAATGTTCAGTTCTACCCTGAAGCTTTTCATTTCAGAGCTGGTACACAATAAGGACAGTGGGTCTCTGCTTTTGCTTTGCTGCTAAAGTGGTAACACATTTCATATTGCTCTGGATTGCTGGGTTTGCCTTTCAAAGTGACAGTATGATACATCACTTCAGCTTCTGAGCCTGATCCTTCACCACAGTGTGCTCTGCACACATCCCAGAGCTGCACAAGAGACCATGGCAGCCTTCAGTCCTGCAGCTTTTCCTTGAGGGGTTCAGATCTTGGTAAGACTTTTGGTCATGGATGAAAGATGAGCCAAACACCCATTTCTTTGACTAATTCACCAGTACATAGTACAGATCATAATTTGGCCATAACTCTGAAACTGAGCAGTTCTATGAAGCTTTAACACATGCCCAATTCCGCTTGAGTGCTGGTTGTAATACAGAATTAATGCTTAATCTATTATATCTATATAATTTATCCTATTTCAATCCTCTCTGTGTCACCTGTGGTCCAAAATGCACTGAAGAAGATAAAATCTTTTACAGTTGCTTTCAGTTTAGATCATGAGATCTGCATGATTATCAACCTTAGCACCTATTTGCAGAATTTTTCACTAGGAAACAAATATTAAATTAGAAGTGCTGAAGTAGTTTTATTCTGAGTGATTTCTTAAAGGAGAAGAATAAATTAAGCTGTAAAGAAATACCCAAATGGGAAATTTGAAGTCTACCATATTTTTAAAATTACGCCATTTATTATAACTATCTATTCTTTCCTTCTCTTTCATTTTTTAGCATTAAGATGAACATTTGCATTATGGTAAGCTGTTAGTGAGGTCTAATACAGAAGCACTGTTTGCAGATAATAAGCAAGAACTTCATTAGTCTGAATTTTCTCATTTATTTCTCTGTTTTATTCCTCATCTAAATTTCTATGCATTTTTTCTACCTGAAACTGAAGTACTGTGGGTTTGACACCTTTCACAGTGAAAATGCTTAGGGAATCACAAAAGAAGATGATAAACTGTTAAAGAACAGAGTGCTAGTCATGCAAATTCCCTTTGGAGAGATGGAGTTGCAGCATTCCAGTTGGGCCTGGAATGTTGGTTTACCTGAAGACATCTTGTGTCCCCTAGGTTCAAGATTGCATTAGTTTAACAACACTGCCTAACTCTCCCAAGAGTTTCTCTTTTCCCAGCTTTCAAGCAGTCCTTTATCTCCTTTAGATTTGCCATCAAATAAAAATTTATGGGCATTATATTCGATTTATGGCTGTACACAGAAACCTTAAGTTGTTCATCTTTTAGGACATCTGTGAGGCAGTGGACAAGCTTACATGACACCACGACAGTGCAAACAGACATGAGTTATTGCTGGGCCAAGGTGATATGTCTGGCATGGCATAGTGCAAAGCCATCTAAGTCTTATTAACTCTAGTTTAAGGTGAGTTTATTAGGTTGCACTAATGCTAATTTAAGGAGGTCATTCGTCAGTGACATTCAACCTGACTGCAGCCAGCCAGCTCAGGTGTCTTTGCACTGAATTCCTCAGCATTGTAGGCTGCAAGGACAATAGAGACAAAGGTGCAAGTTGTTGGAAAGATGGAAATTATGTTTCCTCATGTCTTCAGTGGCAGTACTGATAGGCAGTTTTACAGCCAATCTCTTTAAGTTTCTATCATTCTCTCCAAGTTGATAACTCGGGCTGTGGTGCCTTCTGCATTTTTATATTCCAGCTGAACACATCTCAAGAACATGAGGAATACTGAGATGCCATGATACTAATGATATTGCAAAAATGTTCTGATGCTCAACAAAATCAAGATCCAGATTTATGCTGGAAACAGTCCAGAGATCATTGCTGAAAGAATCATTTCACCACATTAAGAATAAAGAAAACCACAATACTACAAGACCCTGTGAGACAGTAATTTGCAATTATTAATGTGAATCAATTCAAAACCAATAAAACACAAGATAAATGGTAAAAAAACATAGTTGCTACAATTTCTGCTAGCGTTCCTCTATTCCAGTTCTTTATTTCTCCATTGTCCCCACTCTAATTTCAACCTCATCTGATTTGCTTTGAACAAGACCTGTTAGGATTTTTTTCCTGAAAACAAGATAAATCAACCATTTACAAAGATGTGAGCAGTTTCTTTGATTTATCGCAGCAGCCACAAGCAACTATCATTAGGACTCTCCTTCCCTGGAGATGCTCTAAAGCTATCTGGATACCATCCAGAGTAATGTGCTCCAGAGGACCCTGCTGAGCAGGGAGGTTGGATTAGATGACCTCCAGCTGTCTCTTCAATCCTTACCCAGTCTGTGATTCTGTGAAATAGACAAGGTGAATATTTACCAATGTTCCCTATAAGAACTAAAGCAAAACTGTAATGTCAGGAAAACAACATTTAAATTACAAAAATACTCATTCCCCCTTGATATACCATAATCCAACATCTTCACCTCTTTTTTGTAAGCTACATGATGCAGTTGACATATATTTCATCACCTGATATGAAATTAAGTCAAATATTAAAAACAAAAAACCCAACAGAAACTCTGGTACTGGTATATAAATAGGAACCTGGTCTGCATGACACAGACAGCAATGATGCCATTCTCCTCCAACAGGAGAACACAGATCATTAAAGTAATACTGTAAGAAGTAGACAGTTGCAAGACTGACATTTTAATATATGAAAGGCTACTGCAAAAACAAGGAAAATCATCTGTTCTGTTCTTCATGTTCTTCAATGTTAGCCAGGACAAGAACTTAACAGCACAAAAAAAAAAAAAAAGCAGATTATCATCATTAGTTTTCTTCTATTTTTTCAATGAACAAACACAACTTTCTAAATGTGAAGATAATTAAGCAGTGAAACAGATTGCCTAGGGAAGCTGGGAAATCTCAAACTCCAGAGATGCTACATAATAATTGAGACAGGTCAAAAATGACACTTAAGCCTTCCATCTTGCTTTTTTTAATAACTATCTTACGAGCATGACTTTTTAAATGGCACAGTTTCCTAATAAATACAGCATGTCAATTAACATGTCTGAGGATTATACATCTCAGTTGGCTTTTGCTAGGAGAATGAAACATTGAATAAATACCAAAATTATTTTATTTATTAGAAACAGTTATTTTCTAATTAAGAGGAAAATGCACTCTTGCTTGTATAACTAAGGAATTCAGCAGTGTTCCCAATGAGGCCAAAACTCTTCCCATTTCAGTGAGATAGCAGTAATTATGAGCATCATCATCTACATAGGACTTTTTAACACAAAATCAAAAGAAAAACCAAACAGAACAGTCTTTTGCTTAAGAAGAGAAAAAGCACCCTCATGCTTTGCCAAAAGAGGTTGGCATGGATGACAAGTTCCTGCTGGATGAGACAGAGAGCAACATACTAGCTTCTCCCTACAATGTGCTTATTTCCTTAATTACATTATATAAAAGGAATTTCATTCCATCTGCTTCATTGGTGACAATTTGCTTGTATTATGGAGTTACTACAAAAGTCAAAGACACAAACATAACAAATGTGGAACAATAAAGCACATGCAAAGTAAGAATGACTCTATTAGTTTAAATGTTCAGGCTGGTTTTCATGTCCAGTTTCACATTATAATAAAAAAAATTCCTCATCTTGCTAATCACATAATTTCAATATGGGTTTTGTTCACTGCTACAATTTAATCTCTTCAGACACTGAAGTCTTTATAGGACAGAAATCATTTATCTGCTTAAAGCAATCTCAGTATTGCAATTTGGGTTCTGATGGGGCTCTGCTTCACTGAAATCTTCATATTTAATCACTGAATATCTAAAATGAGAATTTTATATCAGCAGGGCTTAAGGACAGAGCTGTGGAAAAGGAAACCCATCCATCTTCCAAAGAATGGAAAGTGTTCCCTTTCCATAAAGTTGGAAGAAAGACTTGTTTAAACCAAAGGTTCACTCTCATCTAGAAGACTGAAGCATTCTCTCCATTATAAAAAAGAAAAAAGAACTTTCCAGTATTTATAAACAAATGACAACGATCAAGGGCATGGTAGGAAAAGGTGTTCTCACAAAATGATATGGGAACTGCATACCTGAAGTAAGAAAATGACTGACAGAAGGACGTGCTGTCACAAAACACCAGCAGAATGGATATCAGAATGCTTTACTCTTTCATAACTGAAGTCCAAAGGGTTATTCAAAAGTTTCCCAGGCCCTTAGTTAAGCTTGAAAAATACAAATGATGCTAATGAAGCTAAAGTCTGATTGAGGTTCAAGGAAAAATTGGACCCATCTCTGGACAATTGATCATAGAGATGTCCAGAAATTAAGTTCAGAAATGGCAAGGGGTGAAGGAGTTACGTGTCTAACACTTCAGAATTTATGTTAACCTCAAAGCTATTGACTTTCAGAAGAGCAACTTCCTTGGGCAGAGTAACTGCTTTCTTCAGAGTTCTGTAAATTGACCTCTGAAACACCCAGGACTGGTTACTGTCAAACACTCTGCAGATGTAATACCATATGCTCCTTCCTACGCTTTGTTTTCAGAAACAATGCCATGGAGATGCCCTGAAAATGCCCACTAACTGGTGTTTTTCTTCAAAGAAGAAATTCTTTCTGCTAAGTTTCCTAAAAAGACAACTGAATCATTACCATTTGAGTAAACCTGTGGTTTAAAATCAATGCAACATTACAACAATCAAATGTTGCTCATATTATTTAACCATTAAACAGAAACATAAGAAACTGAAGTTGTAATAACATTTCCATTGGAAGCAGAGTTCACATGTCAAATGACTTAGTCAATTCTACTTTGTGATTGCATACTAAGTGGTGTTATAATATGTTTGGCCACCAACCTCTCAATTATTAAATCCTCCGCACTTATTTCAATATGGGATACTCATCTGCATTCAAAACACACTCTTCCCATGAACTTCCAATTGACTTGTGCTGTGCAATGCAAGCAAACTGCAGAAAGATTCTAGTGAGGAGAAAATTCCTTTCCCCCTCCATTTCTGCCACACAGCAGATTCCCACACCTTGGGATGAAAGGGTCTTTGAAAGCCAAGCCTGTTGCCTCCATGTAGTAAGCAAATGTGACCTTGCAGGAACTAACAGCAAGTCCATGATACCTAAGGCTGTGTATGGGTGAATATTATTTTAACTAGCCTCATTAATTTAAAAAAGAGGCTTTCCATCCTGTGGAATGCACAATGACAAACTGCCTTCTGGGTTGAGTTCTTAAAACCTCACTGCAATAGCTTTTCTGACTGTCTTTCAAAAGGAATTTTAATTCTGCCTCAAATTCATCTGTTTATTAAAGAGGGATGCTACCTCCTCACTTTAAAGAGAAAGCAAAAAGTAGTGTTAATTTGTAGTAGTCCTAATGCACGAACCGTTGCCCTCTTGGGTGCAATACTGCCACTGGAAAAGCAATGTGAGATGTTATCACTGCAGTAATAAAACCAAGAAAACATTTCACAACAGCAGAGTGCCTTAATCCCCCAGGCTTTGCAGAGATACCAGTACAGGAATTGCAGCTCTCTGAAATGCAGTCACACACACTCAACTTGGTGCCATTGGATAAACCTGCTGCATAAGACTGAGGCAGCTCAACCACTCACAGGACAGCAGAGAGGAGGAATTGAACCATCTCTGGGAAATCAACTGGGAAATTCCAATGGAAATTTAGGTAGATTGAATACAACCTGGTACTTAAGCAGATCTAACATTTCCAATTATACAATTTTAATAATAAATATTAAACATGTGCCACAACTCCCATTTTTCAATCTGTTGTTCGATAAACTGGTCTCATATTTAGATGACCTCAAAGAGAATGAAACCCTATCCACTATCAAGGTTAGAAAAGAGATACTTGGGACAAAAACACACCACAAAGTCCTGTAGATATTAACTGGCCTTTGAGAAGTCATTAAATACCAGTATGACTGACAAGCTTTAAAACAGAAAAGTGCCAGACAGAAAACAATCTAAGCATCAGTATCTCAAAGGACAGAAAACACTGTCTGCAGCTGTAAAATACATTGTTCTAAAGCTTTTGTGCATGAATCATGGCTTTTTTGTTTGGTTTACTTGTATTGCAGTGATGAGCAGGAAGACGGAGGAAGGAGACAGAAAAGCAGAAGGCACTCCTATCTTACCAGCAGGCCCCTAAAAGAGCTCTCAGTTCATTAGAAAAGCCCTGGAGAGTCCCCTTCTCTCGAGCTAATCATCCCGGAGAGCTCATTTCTCTGCAGTCTGTCTGTCCAAGACCAACAGAACGACCATTTTTAATCTGTGCAGGCTAAATTGAACCAACGGGGGCTGGCTGAATCATTAAATTAATGAATCATTAAAGTTTGTTTTTTGTGAGAAGCAAGTGTCTGAGTAGAAAAATAATAATAAGAAAGGCTAGAGCTCTGAAGTGCAGTGGTTTCATGCTGGCTGCACAATATCCATCATAGCAGGACTCAGAAATCCATCTTCACATAATGTTTCATCCCACTCTCAGTAAGGCCCTGGATAAGTCCCATCTCTCAAAGTCATATAAGTCAAACTATACTTATTACTAATTCAGGCTGAGCAGTGCAACAGTATTAACTCTAGCATGAAATACAAAAAGCAGCAGATGTCCAGCAACAACTGTTTTCCTACAAATAAACAACCTAGAGTGTTGAATTCTTGAGTAGCATCTAAAGAACACCAAACTTCACTCAGGGACCCAGCAGAGAACTAAAACAAATCAAAGCAAACTGCTGTGAGATGCTGAACTTCCTTATAGGGGCAAAAAATGTCTAAGAAAATCAAATGAAATCAAATTTATATCCCAGAAAGGAGGAGGAGGAAGAAAATATCTATAGATTGAAATAGCTTATTTTATTGAACTTTATGTAAATAAAGATGAGCTTATGTAAGTCCATCATTGTTCACAAAGAAATTCTCAGTGTCAGTTCAGTAAAACCACTTTAATTACTACTTTAAGAAGACACTTTTTTCATGTAATTATTTCAGGCACTATTCTCTAAAAACAGAGTTATCAGCTTCACAAAAGGTGGGGATTAAAAGACTGAAGAATCAAATTATTCCCTTTGTTTAGAGCAACTTGCTAAACTACCATTTTCCCCCAGCTGCCATACATAGCTTTCCCATAAAAGGAAACTACTTTGGCTAACTTGAGTTCAGAAGTAAAAAAGTCATTTTGACCCTGACCTGAGAAGTACCTGCAGCAAAACTTCTAAAGAATGGAAGAAGAAATTTCACTATGAGACCTAATGTTCTCTGCATGATGACACGGTGGGCTGAGGCACAAAGAGGAGTTCTCAGCTAAGAGAACTTGGGTGAATGCACTGCTATTACAAAACCATTCTGGGATTGACACCCACACAGAGACATTGGATCCAAGAGACTTTGAGGCACAGAGTGACTGCTACATCTTCAGCATCCCCCAACTCAGTCAGGACCAGATAAACCTACTGATATTCTGCACCATGTGCCAGAGATTTCTCCGCTGCACCCAGCTTAAACCAGTTTGAAACAAGGGAATCAAGGAAACCCTGTTAATGCTGAGCTATCAGACAAAGTGTTCTTTGTTTTACACCTGGAGGTTCAGGGGATGAACAGCAAAGCTCCTCTTGCAGCATTCCCAGTTTTGCCATACAACACTTTTCTTGGACATTTCACTGTGCCCAAATTTATTGTGCTATGCAGCGGAATAGGCCTCACTCCTGAGGAGGATGACATGTGCTTTGGGATGGTGAGAAACAAGCACATACTGAGCACTACAACTGCTCCCTGCTGATGGAGTTTGGTACCTTCATTCCTTGATACTGAGCCACACTACCATGATGAGTTACCATGAGCTATCTAATGCCACTGCTTAACTGGTTTTATGCCACTGTCCTCACAAAAACAAATATTTCCTTAAATATAATTCCTGTGTGCATTTTCCACAGCTGCCTTGTGAGCAGAGAAAACATTCCCCCACTCAGAAGAACTTTTCTTTGGCAGGGAAATGATGCAGAACTCTATTCCTGCTACAAAGCCATCACACTACCATCTTTTCCCTCTTTCCTGCAAAAAACGGCTCAGTGTTGGCTGAACAAGCCAGCTCCACACGGCGCTGCCAGATACCAGCCACAAACACTTCACAGATTTGACTGCAAACGCTTTCTAGAATCCGTGTCCAGAACTAACTCTCTCAGAAACCTCACCACAGTAGTTTAAGTGACATTTAGACCTCAGACACTAAAGGAGCATGTTCTACATCAGTGGCACCACTATCTCATTTAATATATAGGGCAGCTGTTGAGTTAGATGTCCCTCCACAGCACTCACAATACCCATTAGATTGCCTGGAGCTCCTTGCTTTGAGGACTCTGCTAAAGGCAAACTAGTTTGCAAACAGCATGTATTGTATGTGAAATACAGCCAGGAAGAGAAGGAAAGAATCTAAGGGAGAATATTCTCAAACATAAATGCTAAAGAAAAAATAATCCTATGCTTTTTATTTATTTACAACAAAGATGCTCAATTTAGAAAAGACAGATGTCATCCACATTCACAATCTTAAAAATATATGTATAAATAAAGAGTGCACCTGGCAGCTAAAGTTATTGATTTTCAAATTCCTGTGGTACAATAAATCTGAATAAATTGAATTAGGCACTTAAAAAAAGACAAACTACTTTGTTCCTGTAATATCAGTGCAGGGTATAGAAACGAAAGCTTTTGATTTCCATTTCATCTTGATACAAATAGCAGAGATACTTTCTATCAAAAAGTACATGAGATGTGAAAGCTTCCTGCCGGAAAACACTGCTAAAAGAAGAGATAGATCCTCTTAATTAAGGTTGTCTTGTATTTGTCTCCATAAAACAGACATGATCAATAAGTGCAGAATAAAATTGATTGCTGCAGCACATTTCATTAGGTGAAGCAAATGTCTCCATAGAGATTAAGCATGTCTTTAATATCTGAAGGTGGTACACCTGTCTGCTTGAAATTGTGATCTCTTTGGGGCAAGGTTAAAAAAACCCAAACCAATCTAGATTACTAGTGGCTGCATAATTCCTACTGCTGTCTCCCTCACTCCAAATCACCAAACCCCATTTTACAGGAATTATCTTTAGGGCCCTTATCTAAATGATGCTTTGTACTAGCACTAAATGGCACATCCATCCCTAGCAACAGCTGCTCTCCTGAGCAAGGTCCTGTCTGTCACACATCTGCATCAGGGTCACCCTGGAGCTCCAGCAAAAAGCAGCTGGGGAGACAGGGAATGATGCTCCTGCATGGCTAAGACAGGCAGGGGAGGAGGGATTCTGCATGCTGGAGGGGTGTGGGGGGAGCAGCAAAGGCACCCTGCCAGAGGAAGACAAATGGTGAGGACACTTCCCAAGGAAAAGGCTGAGCACAGATTTACTGCCCTTCCCACCCTGTGTGTGCCTTCTCCCAGCTTCCTCTCACCCTGGGTTTATTTTCCCACGTTGCCAAGTCCCTGTTTTAAAAGGAATGCAGCCAAATGGTGAATAATGAGCAAGTGCAAGGGAATGAGTCTGGCAGATGGATGGATGGATGGATGGATGGATGGATGGATGGATGGATGGATGGATGGATGGATGGATGGATGGATGGATGGAACACACACATTCCACTGCATATGGGGAGTCTGATTTGGTGAGCTTTGCCACTGGTTCTTATTTCCAAAAGGGGTCCTTGGTTACTTTTCTGTTTTCTCCAACCACCTCACCCGCGTGAGGGAATGAGAATGCAGAAGAGGGGTCTGGCACCACAGGAAATGTTTTGCAGCAGTGTAAATGACTAACAGAGGATGGGAAGCCCTGAAAAACCAATCCCACTATTGTTTTATGTTTTATTTTGCAGAAGGGTAAATAAAAATGCTTCTTGGAAGCCAAACAATAGGAAGGATCAGAACAAAAAGCAGCTGAACAAGCATTACCCCTTCATCCTGCACCTTTGCTGAAGTCAGAACTATTATAGGACTCAAGCTACTTGGAATGGCATGAAGTAATTTTCTGCCAGCAAAAGCCCTGAGCTGAGGAATTACTCTGCACCCGGGCTCAGATCCCTCTAGAGCTTCCACACAGCCAAAGATTCATGAAACGTTCCTCCACCCATGTTGAAGGAATTGTTTTCATTGTAACTACAGTCGCACCATCTGTCTGAGTTGCCTAAACAGTACCATGTGCACAGTTTGAGCTGCCCTCTCAGTACAGATATTTACATGCTCTTGCACAATACACTTACTGAAAGATGGATAAAAAGGAGGCATAATCCTACTGAGGCAGCTGCAGGGAAAATTGAGGGAGAGGCACTTGGATTTAGCATGACTTGGGATGTTCAGCAAAGCATTAAAACATCAACAATCCACAAACACATCCACATCCCTGCTTGATGGGAAGGTAGAGGCCTGGGAAACAACATTACCACTTTCCCCATTCCTACTGAAATTTACACTTGTATTGCCAACTAAAAGTTTAAGTCCTGCAAGAGATGACTAAAAGGTGGTGAGTTCTTCACTACATGTGGATACTGACTTCAGAAAATTTCAGTCAACTTCTGACACTGACTTGGAAGAACCATCATTGTAAAAAAGTCACTTGTTAATGGAGCCTTTTCTGAAGTAAGTTTTATAAGCACTTCACTCTTTTCATGTTTTCCCTTCAGACCAGCTGCAAACCAGCAATGAAAAAACATAATTTGTACTTAAGCAAAACCCACACAACTCACATGAAAGACTAAGAGGGTAACTGCAAGCACCGTCCACCAGTTTGTGGGGCTGAGGTTTGTGTCTCCACACTCTCAAACCTGAGAAATCCATGACAAACAGTTTTTCTGGGTCTGGGTTGTGACTAATCATTCCCAGTGAAAGGAGATATTGGCCAGCCTTGTCTAAACAAACCAGATGAGGCATGTTCAGGAAAGGTGTTAGCTAACGTTTTAAACACCACTTAGCTCCTACTTTAGGTAAACAGTTTAGCTAAAGCAGTTGGTAAACACTGGCCATTTTCCTAGTCTGGACAGGGGCAGAAGTTGCTAGGTCCAGTTTTTCAATCTGGTGATTTATATGAAGTATTTTGCTTTAAACAATTCCTCAAATGGATTTGGCCATGATGTCCACTAGGAATTTTCTTCTCAGGTGTGGCAGGGGTACACCACAGCATCAGTGGGCACATCCATGTCTTCCCCTTCTTTACCACCTACCCAGAAACAAAAGGCTTCTACTGAGGTGGGATGAAGTAAGCCCATCCTCTAAGATAAAACAAGGCTTGTAGATTGAGGGAAAATGTTTTGTTGAGCTGACATAGCAGAAAAAGTAACTTTGCGACACATTAACTGTTTTCTTCACTTCTTCTGTCCCTGCCCTTGGACCATCCAACCTCCAACAAAATTTCTTCCTCTAATGAGATGAACTGCTCTAGTGGTACCTGTTACTTACCATTGTCTAGATCACCCAGAAGTACTGCCTAGATGGCACCAAGGTTTTAGGGATCTACATCCGCATTTAAATAATATGAATCTCAAACACGTGGCAATTTATTTAAAGGAGACTCACTTACAATGGGAATAACTCTTTTTTCAAACCTGCAGGAAGTTACAGTAGAGGTGGTTTTGATGTAGTTCTGGTTTACAGGGAAGAACCTTCTCAGGGTTCAGAAGGGAAAGGTGACTAAATCTTCTGAGTGTACAGGCAAAGCATAAAAACAACGAAATGAGGATAATGGGACTTTAAAAAGCTTCACTAAATTCAGGGAACTAGCTTCAAAAGAAAACACTGGAAGGCTGCCAGAGGGAAAGGATAGAAGCAGGACAGAAGCAGAACAGTAGACAAGAAGGTATTAGCTTCTCAGATTCAGAGGTTTTGAAAATCCAACACAGAAACCACTTCTTGTGGCTCAGTATGAATGTGAAGTAAAAGCAAACCTACCTTACCCCAAAATCAGAACCTACATCACAAGAGCAATGTATGTACTGAGGGACATGAAAGATGAAAAGGGAATATTCTATAAATATATCAGAAGGAAGGAATAAATGATTGAGAGAGACTAAAGTAATCCATGCTTTTATTGCTTCCATGTTTAAAAGAGCTTAGCTATGGCCAGAATCTTCACACAATTCCAAAACTCTGTCAAAAATACAAACAAGAATAAGGAAGGAAGCAGCCAAAAAATGTAAGACAGGGTAAGTGCAGTCAAGCCTGCAGTTCTGGTGAAACCCAATACTGAGTTTAATCAGAAAAACACAAACCTGTGAATCATGGCCAATCATCTTCAAAACTCTCCCATTAACATTAAACACTTAGCAAAATGGGAAAGTGAAATGTTGCAATTCTCTCTAGAAAAGGAAGGCTTTGGGGAATAATTAGAAGCAGAGGGTGAAAGATCTGGATTAGCTTAAGAAGAAGGAATGTGAGAGGCCACAGTAACTTCATATATTTTAGCAATATTTAAAAAGACAGCAATTAATCGTTCATCACATTTACAGAGTAAAAGATGAGTAGTTGGCTCTATTTGCAGTTGAGAAGGTTTATTAAGGTCAGACTCTAGGGAATTTTTCCCTAAATATGGACAGTTGAAGATGGGAACATGTCCAAGGAATACTTGTTGACCTGTGTTCACTAAAAATGCTTATGAATTAAAAAAATAGCTTTCAGGAACATCTTGGGATATTCAGCTGTGCCACAAAAAAGGGGAGTGAGTCATGAAAAAGGAAGCTCTGTAGTTTCTTGAAGTCCCTTCCAGGGGCAGATTAAATTTCTGATTCCCAAAGGCTTCAGGAACAAACCTGAGCTGATATTGGGGGGGAAGGAAATAAAAGAACAAAGCAGCAGAAAGCAAAGGCCACCTGCAGGTAGCTGCTAGTCTCACAACGTCTGGCTCTTTTAGAAAAGCTGAACTGACTTTGCAAAAGGATTCAGAAGAATATGCTTTTTTCGGACAGTGATTAAAACCTGAATCTGTGCTATGGGTGCTCTGAACTGCTCCCAGAAAAGCCTCATAAGT
Source organism: Molothrus aeneus (assembly GCF_037042795.1). Lineage (NCBI taxonomy): Eukaryota > Metazoa > Chordata > Aves > Passeriformes > Icteridae > Molothrus > Molothrus aeneus. Next base: position 28,364,549 of record NC_089652.1, read on the forward strand.
TGGCTCTTTAGGCTGAGAAAAAAGCCTTCACACAAACCAACCCTCCTGAACACTATGCACTGCTCTTGACAACAATGACACATCTTAGAACATTAACTACTTCACTTGAAAAACAAGCAAAATCCTGCTTGCAATGAGGGGCAATGTATGTGACCCATATTAGACATGGACTGGACCAAAGTTCTCTTTCTCTAAGCTGCAAGCAGCTCACAGACCCTTGCATTTAACCAACTACTACAGCTGGGGAAACATTTCCTTTGCCTGAGCATTGCTGAAGTGGCATCACTGGTGTGAAGAAAAGAATTTGCACCATGACTGCAACCAGAGGTTTCTGTACCACTGGGGTGGTGTTTAGAACAACTAAGCAGAAAGGCTTTCTTGACAGACATGTGCTGCTTATTATTATCTGCTGGACAACAAAATTTACTGACAAAGTCTTTGCTGAATGAACTCAAAAATGAATGTTTCTTTCCCTTCCCAAGATAAAAATGTCATTCTAGTGAAAATAATTTTTTCTCTTGCTTTTTTTAAAAATCAAAAAATCACAAGTGTTTTTTGCAGGGGCAGGTTCCTACAACAGTAGGAGGCACATCTATGCCAGACATCATACTATTACCATAAAATAACCTTCCACAAGGGAGGCTTCTTCTACCTGAGTAAAGAACAATACTGCTTACACCACCAGCTCCTATCTGCATGCCCTTTAGGACTCAGAGATCATCTTTCCTCTGCCCAGGACTAGTAAATGTTTCTAATTATAGCTAAAAAAACCTCCAGTATGGAGGGAAGTCGCTGTCTGCCATAACATTTAGAGTAGTTATACACATTAAAATGTTGGAGAAACATGATCTAGTGATACAGTGAAACTGGCTCAGTAAGAATTGCTGTGAGATTGGGAGGCTGATACAGAGGTATTTTTAAGCAAGCAGTTAAAAGCAGCCCTCCAATAGTTTGCTGCTCATTAAATTAGTAAGGCATACAAACAAAAATATTTTGGGAAATTCAACTTCAGGATTGTTTTTGTGGAAAGAAGAACACGTTCCAGATAAATGAGGCTTTGGTAAGTTTAATGCTGGCCATGTATTGTAAATACTCTTCTATAAAGCCACACAGCTACAACCCAGCGTGGTGAATACACACTGTGAGCAAAGTTTAACATGTTTAGTTTGTATGCAGATGGAGCATCAAGCTATGAGTAAATCTGCTTTATGTTCCTTTTCTTCTGACTATTCTTGTGAAACACAATGAACTGAAAAAACCTGAATTACAGACTGACTTGAGATCTGTATCTTATTTTGGATTACTTAAGCTACATCTCTGGATTTCTACTGTACTATTCTACAATTATTACAAACATAACAGATGCTCAGTGTACTTCCATTGCCATCAGCAGCTCGGTATATTCCTACAGTTATCCTGAAACACAAATACTTAGCAAAGCTGTCTGAGGAAGCCCTTCAGCTTGTGGGTTGGTTAAAAGGAAAAATGGGAATTATAAGCATGTACCTTACAAAACAGCAGTATAAAAATTAAATTTATCCAAGCAGTAAATGGAACACCTATCAAAGGAGAGAAACAAAACTCAACAAGAAGCCCAGTCCAGTGGCTCCCTACCCACTTATATCTTTACATTATCTCTAGTACAATATTATCTTGAAGAAGTGCCCTCACACTATAGTTCCTTGAACTACAAAATTTCCACAATTCCCACACAATAAACAAAACCCAGTTGCAGATACTCTGAAGGAAAATAAACGTTAAAAAAAGAAGCCCTAACAGGGAAATACAGTTATATTCAGTGAGGAATGGCACCCTGCAATAAACACTTTCAGGCCATTCCATAGCCTAAAATCTGTGCTAATAAAAATCCCTCAGGAGGGGAAGCTGAAAATTCTTTTCTACACCTTCAGCTTGGACTCCACAAATGCCATTGTAGGAGCCACTGAGGCCATCTCTCAGCAGTTACTCTACAGGCAGCACATGGTATATGCATCACATCACCATCACTGTGTGGCCTTGATACTGGACTATTAAAAGACCTAAAGCCAGGCTTACTCTACTATCAATCAGTGTCTCTGAAAAAGCTGAATTTATAACACATTTTTTATGAATGCTTTGTCATCAAATGGCTTCCAATGTTTAATATGAAAGAAGTCCTAAAAAGTTTAGTTTCAATATAAATCCTGTAAATATATTTATGCTGTGTATAAAAAAGCATACCCCAGTGAAGAATACAACATCATTTCCCCAAATCTGTCAGCTTTGACTGCCAGAACTTAACTTTCAAGCCACACAACTGGGAGATGCATATGCTCACTAGTTGTAAAGATTCTGTTTTAACAATTATTTTACTTTTTGTTTCAAAAATAAAATATTGTTTATGAAAGCTTTCTGTATATTCCCCAAGTTCAGGAAAAAAATTAAAAGGGAAGCTACAAACAGAACCTAGATGAATATATTTTCAGTGAAACAGTTCACTTATAAGACATTGCTTATTTTTGCAAAAAAACCACACTTAAACTGAAGAAGAGACAATCCTCTCTGGCTCACATGGTACACAGCATTGCATAGTGGAGTACTTTCTCAACTTTGAAAAAGTGGGTTTTGCTAGCAACGCTGCTCATGGATGGCCCTCCATCCCTTTGGTCACATTGCCATGTCTTTGCAATTTGGGGAGAATTTGGTGGAATCAGCTGCTAAAAGTTTCTGAAAGTGGCAATTGGAAAGCACCTCCTACAAACTTGGCTTCCCTGTGTCCCTTACCCAGCTCAAGGCAGCATGATTCTGGAGACAGAGCTGCACCAAAGTGGCTCCGCAGTGCTCAGAGCAAGCTGCCCAGAGTGCAGAGAAACCCGGGCTCCCACCTTGTAATTGTATCCTGCTTCTGTGTCTCACAGCATTTTTGGGACACATCCTACCTCCCCCAGAGGATGCATCTGCACCTGGACCAACAGGGACTCACGGTGCCAAGGGAGCCACAGGCAGTGCTACAAACGGCAACTTCACTTGCAGTTTCCCAGGAATGTGCAGGAGAGGTTTATGCTGCCTCCCCTGGAAGTTGTGCTGCAAACAGGGCTTTTACAGGACTGTCTCATGTCCCTGAGAAAACCACTTTATTTTCTAGCAGATGTCATGGGAACAGGCATGTTCCTCCAATGCTCAGCAGAAGTTGGCTTTGTGTCCCCTTACCCTACTGCCAGCAGGGAATGGGGCAGGGAGGGAACACAGGGACCTCACTGCACCAAGCAGGATTTTTAGCTCATGAACACAGATGCTGGTTACAGGGTAGCTGGGATCGTGGCCTTTTCCATCATTCCAATGCATTTCCTGCCTCAAAGGCTCTGGTTATGTGAATTAAACTGTGACTGGAGAGGCCCTGAGGTGGTAGAGCAGGATTCCAAATCCCACTGTCCACCATCTCCCTCTCTCATGAGGGCATGCCTTGTGTGGTGACCTAAGTGCCAAACCCTGATTTTTCAGTAAACTCAACTCTTTAGAAGCTCTGTGTAAAAGAAAAGCACAAGTGAATGCAGACATTGAGCAAGTCAGCAGAAGAAGGAAGGGAGACAGCCAAAGTTCAGAACACAAGGAGGGGTTGATTTACACATCCTACATGCTCTTACTGTGGCACCCCATTGCCCTGCCCCCTGGCAAGGAAGGGCTGCCCAGGGCTGGTTCACAGCAGTGGCCACTGGGCCACCACCCCCTTCACACTGGGCTCCCAACTGCTGCTTCTGCCCCCAAGTCTTGCCTGTACACTCAGCAGGCATGAACGTGGATTGCCCCCCTCTCCCCAGATACCATTTTACACAACTTCTGGGAGCCTCAGCCACTTTTGAGACCTCTTCTGCATTGTCAAACATGGTAGAGAACCAGCAAGCTGGTTTAAATCTATCCTTGATGAGGGAAGGAGGTGAATTCACAGACAGTGTGATCACACAGCCTGATTTGCTTGGAAAGCCAGGCTGAAAATCCCAAACAGAAACAGAAAAGCCTGTCAAAGGTTGTTTCTAACATCTGCTGGAATGAGAGTGTGGGTTCTGAGGAAGAGCTCCAGGAGCTGGCCTGCTTCCTCCCCCATCCCACACTCAGGGGTATGGCTGAAGGTGCCCCTCACCAGCACGGTGGGGACTGCACCCCCTTGGCCTGGCCCAGAGGGGAGGGGACAGGAGACCAAGCCCTGCACAGAAAACAAGCAGACACAGTGAGGGAAGTTAAGCAGGCCTTTCCTGAGGTACAAAAAGCACATTCCTTCAGACCCAAAAGCCCCCAGTGGTCTCTCCAGTTGCGGTTGGGCTTTTTTCCTCAATATAAACAACAGACTTTACCTTTTTAGAAATGAAATTCAGAACAAAGCCCATCAGTACCCTGCAATCCAGAAGGCAGAGGGGTTTCCAGTTTTGCTTTCCTCAGCCCTCCACAGTCCCCCTCTGCAGGGTCACCTCCTCCTCACATGTGTCCACCTTTGGCATCAAAAAATAACAGGAAGATCCCCAGCACCCAGGTGAGCCCCGATCACTGGCACTGTGCACCTGCAGTCCAGACAGGACTAAACACAAGGCACAGTGCTGATTTGTTTCTAGTAGTACACCAATTTACTAGAAAAATCCTCACAAGTAAAACAGGGTGAAGCTCCAGGCATTTACAAACTGCTCACAGAAATACGGCCACGCTAGCAGGGCTTCATTTGTTGTTTAAGCATATGCAGTCTTGGTTCCCTAAACTGTCAGCAATTCCACTGGCATACATACAACTGACAAAACCACTCAGCCTCTTCTGCAAAAATTTCCAGTCCTCCCATGATGTTCCAATTAGATCAGCTACTAATAACTGTCAGCTTTGCAAATAATTTCACATAATTCACTTGGGCAGAAATCTTCCTTACAAATCCATGACTGGGGTTGAAATAACCAACCATCACTCACTCTCACACCATAGCACAGCCACATTTCATCCCATTAACTTTCCCTTCAATGCCCCACAGTGCTGCCCTAGTGATGCTTTTCCATGTGTTTGTTGAGTTACAATATGCACAGGAACATGTGAAAGTGGGACGACCCAGGGCAGCAAACATTCACCTTTGGGTCCAGTACAGCTTTCTACACAGCTGAAGGACTGCCCTAAGGATAGACTTTCTTAAGGACCTTTTGCCATATGGAATTCAGGAGAGGATATCCACTCTTTAACTCTGATGCTATCAGTCTATCTTCTTCCTAATCTGGGAAAATTATTAAGAGTTGTGAATCTACCCTAGACCAGAAAAGCACAGATATTAAAACATGCTCAACGTTCCATAAGCATGATGAGGTGCAAATCTGACCTGTTTTGTAATGGTAACGATTTTCTCTACTTTCTAATTTACTTCATCTCAGAGAAAATACGTGGCAGTCAGTGCAGCATGCAAAATTAAATCTTGGCCTAGCTATCAGAGACAAAGCAGTCAACAAAAGCTGAAGAATTTCTTTCATCTCCTGGTTTTTGTTTTAAGAAATGCGTATCTACTTTGAGCTTTAGATTGGGAAGCTTTTGATCTTGCAGGGCAATGGAAAGGAAACCTCTGCAGAAGTTTGCAGCTCATGCTCTGTGGGCAGAGGGCAAACTTTCCTTATCAGAGCAGGCACAGGACAGGAGGACACCTCTTTGCCCCCACATTGCAGCTATGGGCTGGGATACATTTATATTGCTACCTGCCCTGAACTATCACAGTATTGCACACAGTGGTGCAATACTCTTCTAGTAAGTGGCCACATTCCTTTTTAGAGGTGGGTGCAATGACTCATTTTCTATATATAGACTCGTTGAAGTACAAAATGCTGCTGCTTTTTTTTTCCTTGTAGTTGTTCTCAACATATGCTTTTCCATGTCTAATTATTATGTTATTGAAACAGCATGCTGAATATTTATGAGACTGAAATAAAAGCTAACTGTGCTATTCCTCATAAATGTAGATTTTAAAAGTTTCTCATCTTTATTGTGAAATTTTCATGATTCAGAAGTAATCTAACAAGAGCATTCCCAGACAAATAATTTCCTCTACCAGTTTTGTCAGATCCAGTTTAGTTGTTCAAGCATTACAGGATTTAAAAAAATCCATCTATGTTTATATATAGTAGTACATTAAAATATAATAGAATCCAGTCAACAAGGTAAATCTCTTTTGTGTATTCTCCACTTGTCAGTGAACCATCTGCAGCTGGGAAGTTTCATTGTTAGAGGTCCATTAATGAGATCAATACAAGCTATAACCACAAAGGATTACTTGGCTCATATGCTATTGAAAGACTCTTGGGTTCAGCAAACTGTTTTGGTTCTCATGTGCAGTTCAGCCTAACCATGCCCCTCCTTTCCTCCTCCAGCAATCCAAAACCTGGAAATGGAAGCATTCCCCTTTTCCTCAGTATCAACTTACACACACAAAACTCAGGCAACAAAAAGATTCAGGGATTCTAAATTTATACTCAGTGGATACTCTGGGAATGAGGGGGGGTGGGTATGTAAAAGGAAAGGCTCTCTGCCAGATATTGCATCTACTGTATTTATTAACTGACTTTTTCCCTGCTTTCCTTTGTGACTTATCTCAGGTCTAGTTATGCATTCAGCAGTTTTAATTCTGGTTCCTGAGCAAGCTCAGCTGCAGTTGCTGCCACCTCATATCAATAGCACTTCATGGCTCTCCTGTACCCTCTACTCATACCCAAAAAGTGATAATTTCTATTTCTGGACAATAATAGGAGCAGGTGAAAAAAAATTAATAGCAACAATAATTTAAAAAGCACTCTCTCCACTTTCATCCCTTTGTGTAAAGCAGCAGAAGGACAATAAACACAGAGCTGCAGAGAAAAAAGTCTTCTTGTTCCTCTGGGGAAGAAAAAAACCATCAAAATGTGCATTTGCCATAGAAGAAATACTGCCTTTCTGGTTGTGTCTGAACTCACATGACAGATACAAGTTGACATAATGCTGCAGTTATTTATCACACAGATGTATAAAGATGTCTCTTAATAAAACACAGTAATCACACACAGTACCACAAATCCACCAGACCAGGAAAGCTAATATTTACTCAATACTAAATACCTAATGACCATGCAAGCCCCTGAGGAACCAAATTTGGTTACTGCTTTGCTACTTGGAAAGCCAGAGCTTCAGAGAAAATAGATTATTTGGATTTTTTAGCAAGCTATTCAGCTTTACATTTCCCATCAAACAGCCAGTCCCAGCACACAAGTTTTCTGTTCCCAGAAATACTGTGCCTTTCAGCATGTCAAATGCCAGTAAAATGGATTTTTACCTTTGCATTTAGTTTTGCATTGGTTTAGCACTCATCCAGAAGCAGGAGAGAGAAAGGGTTTGCAGAACAAAGCAGACCTTGACCCAAGTCATGTCTGTGCATCAGGAGGTAAGGAAGGAGCTGGAGGAAAGCAGGGTCCCTTGTTGCACCCTTTGTCCTTTGCTTACACCCCTCTTTTCCTGCCCAGGTGGCATTTCCTACCTTGCCTTTGACAGGGACAGCATGAAGAAGCCTTCATCCACTTTTCATCTGTTAATGAATTTACACAGTCATACTCTGGCCCTACATATACCACATCACCTTTAATGGTTTGGGGCTTTTTTTAATGTATTGTTAGCTGCAATTTTTATCACTTAGAGAGAAAAGTGTTACTGAGAGACAGCTTTCCTCTTGGACCAGTTTCTGTGTAGGCAGAGACACTCTAGCACAGTGCAGGGCTGTGTTACAACTCCAGAGCTAGCTTGGATCCCAGGAAAAGCACAAACAGATCAGTGTGGTTTTTTGCTTGAGAAAATGGCTCATTTTCCCCTCAGCACTTGGTGTTGCTTTGTACAGCAGTGGAAAAACCTGTATTTGAAGAAATTGCAATTCAACTGAAACAGGAAACAATCAAGGCAAAAATCTTCACATACATTATTTGCTCAGTTGTACCCATTAGGCAAAGATACGCTCTATAAACTGCAGGAAGGAAGAAGGCTCCTGTGGGATACTGGGAATTACAGTGTCACTAAATGCAATGGGCTATACATGGAGAAAACCCAGAGAGTTTCTGCATACACAGTTATGTGATCTAAGCTACCCTTTCTTACTCAGGAGAGACATCTTGAAACCACAACATGGAATTCTCTGAAAAGCGCCAAATTGAATACTTGGGGATGGTAAAAGGGAGAAACAGTGTCAGGAATAATTACAGAAGAAACAGAGAACATCATCTCTCTGCATAGAAACTGAGTTTTGCTCACATCTTCATTAACGGGTGCTGTTCTAAAATAGATTTGGGATAATTAGAAAAAGACAGGGAGAAGGAAGACATAAAAAGCAGAGGTAGAAAACAGTCTTTTTTACAAGAAGAGATTACCCAGATGAGGACTTTGCAGCCTGCAAGAGAGATCACTGTGGAGAGGAATATGATTATGGTTTAGTATCAGGAACAGCACAGAGACAGTGAGCAGGAACAACTGTTCTCATGATGCAAGAAATAGGGGGCACCAAATGAAATGGTCAGACAGTTTGCTTAAAACAAGAGGGGCCAATTTTATTTTTTTTTTATTATACGCTACATAATTAAGTTGTGGAACTTATTGCCACAGGATGTTTTGAAAGCCAAAAGCATAAACGGATTAAAAGAAAAGCAATTAGAGAAATTCATGGAAGAAAGGTCCACCATGGGCTATTAAATACAATAATGCAGATACAACCTCTGGCTGAAGCAGAACCCAAATGGCTGGCTGCCAGAAGCTGGGAAAAAATACTGCTGATGCTGCTGCTGCTGCTCTACACTGGCCAGCAGCAGATGCTTTGGGAAAAGAAAGTGAAGGGCTGAGCTCTGGTCTGAGTCATAGAAGGTCTTTTCTGTGACCCAGTGTAGCTGTTTCAATGCTCTTCTGAAATGGACAAAATTGTCTTTGATAGTCTGATGTTTATTAATATCCAAATTTAATTCCTTCCCTATACCACAAATTAACAGAAATATTACAAAGAGCAATTATTTAAACTAATGCGATTACTTATACTTCATACTTTTAGATTTTCTTTTATCTGGGCATTGCTACATGACTTAAAAGCCACTTCAGCTAAACCTACTGCTGCATGAAATTTCATGTCCGTGACAAAAGGTTTCTATGCCACTACAATAATGCTTCCGTGTTGAAACCAGAAAAAACATCTTGCTAAATGCACAACAGTTATTGCTTGGAGGAAGAGGAATGTATCAAAGCAATGAAAGGCCCCATTTTCACTCATATATATATCAGTATAAAGTAAATCCAGTGCAATGAATTTCCATGGATCAGCAGTGCCATAGAAGGTCAGGATCACCTCATAAAAGCCATTAAAGACATGCTAGATTGTCTCAACAATACAAATGAACAATTGTGCTCTTGCAGGTTTCTCTAAGGGCAGTGCAAACATGCAGAAAAATCAATTACTGAAATAACAGCTAATCAATAATTCAGGGCTATGCAGAAATGCATATGCACGAAGCAATACAAATCACTGTCAGCTTCTGGAGTTCTTTGTCTGTTTCTGCTTTAATGTTTCCCTAGCATAGTTTTAGAATACTGAGTTATTCAGGTGCTTAAGGACCAAGATGAAGCAATTTTATCAAAGTGAGATTTGTTCCTCCTCTGCATTTTCAAAAAACAGGGAAGATGAGATTCAGGTAGGTGGACAGGTTTGAAGTGAGAGCAATTTGCATTAAACTTTTTACAACTTTGTAAGAGTTTTCTATATTTGAAAAGTGTCCATTCTACTTACCTTTTAGACACTCATCACAAAACAGGCTGGAGAGGGCCCTGTTCTCATACATTTGACAAAATATTTTTTGGGGATAAGTATATACTTAGAAAAATTGTTAAACAAAGGAAAATGTTTTATCACCCTAAAGGGATAGCTCTTAAATTCAAGATTCACATTCAAAAGACTTAACATGGTTGGCTTCTAAAGCAACTCCCTAAAATAAGCTGTAATAATGAGCTATTGGATATAAAAGGCACAGCTTAAACCCAACTCCACCTTCTCTGGTTCTCCTACCTGGAGTATAAGGTCTGTGTGAGGTCTGTGAAGGGATGGTTGTACACTCCTCTCCTTTGAGAGGAGCAAAGGGGAGCATTGGGGCAATCAGCTCCCAACCTCCAGAGGCAGATGCCAGTCTGACCCAATGCTGTAGGTTGTCTATAGATGATAGATGCTCTGTACTCACTCTGGTAATGGTGTAGAGCTCATTCTCAGAGGCTGCACTTCCCAGAGTGCATGCAGGGGAGAACTGGAACCCCACAGCTGCACTGTCAGTATGGTCCTATTGCTAAAATTCCCAATGCCCACAAAGCTTCATGGGGTTTCTGCAGCATCTTTGCAGCTAAGAGAAACCAGGTTCTGCCTCGTGCTGAAAAATCTCTTATCCACACCAATGTGATTCAAACATAATGAGCTCTTAATGCTGGATGAAAAACTTGTAGTAAGGGACCATAGGAAAGGCACAGCTTCAGCTCCCACTCCATCTCTGGGTAAAACAGCTCAGTTACCATGGGAACACATCTTCCCACAGTACCATAATCTCCCATCTACCACGATGAGTGCAATCCAGCACCCCACAACAAGCCCTGCTTGGAACAGTTCCCCCTCTCCTCTTGCACAGGCACACAGAAGCATGCATGCTCATACAGGCACAGAATGATTCTGTGCTGCACTGGCTGGGATGCACAAGTACAACAGAGCCAGAACTATGCACTGAGGGAAAAGCTCAAGGAAAATGCTTTATATTTTCACCATCTGATGTCAATCTAAGGCCACCTCAACCACAGCTTCTACAAAGAAAATCAAGAGATGCTAGCTAAAAAAATGCAGCTTGATTGCCTTTTTCACCTACCAACCTTGTTCTTGCAAAGGAGCCTGATACTTTCTCAACTGACCATCACCATAAGAATATGAATTTATTTTTTTAATATCTCTACATAACTAGGGTAAATTCATGGCATTTGGGAGCAGCAACCTTCCTCTGAGACTGTGACATACTACAGCAAGAATCAGTGAATTATTTAAATCCATACCACCTCCTGCTTTAAACACACATCGAGCCCTATTTGTAACAAGCATGGTTTACCTGGAAGCTTGGAAATGCCTGTTGGAAGTGGGAAGGAGAGGTAATCCATGGCAGGCTGGATGCAGTTCATTTAGGGCTGTACATCACACGTGTGATTAGGTCAAGTGGTGAGACACAAGAGATGGCCTATGCTTCCAGTTAATCATCACAGTGAAACTTTTTCCAAAACTTTTTCATGCCAAATGGTAATGAAGTGTGTGGACAATTCAAATGTAAAAATAAGCAATTTCGAGGAATCCTTACAGAAAATGATGATTCCATATCAGTAATTGTAGTGATATGCAGTTGATTAGCTATCTATCTCCAGACCTACAAACACTGAAACTATTAAGGAATCAATATGATCCTAGACAATAGGGCAGGGATCCAATGACTGAGGGAAGTAACTTTATCAACAAATAAATGTCAGATTTAACACCAATAGTCTATGACCCCTTTTATCTCTGAGCCTTAGAGCACTTTAACAACATTAATTAGCCTTGTGAGATAGCTCTGACACTCATTTTATGAGCACAGAGCAATTATGTCCACTTTATGGGCAACAGCAGTTAAGTGGCACCCACGAGGTCAAAGGAGAGTTCCTGTATCCAGCCACCAAATCTATCCAGCAACTCACTCCGCTAGGAATAATTTAACCCCTATTTATTAGATCAGTTCTCATGCTTGGGTGGACAATCTGAGTGAAGGTTCAAGGATCTGATATTTCCCACAAGCAGACAGCCAGGAGCTGCAAAGCATTCCCCATAGTGTAAATCTACACCAACATCCCACTGAATGGCAAGTCTCAGATTGGAGCCTTAGAAGTCTTGTTTTTCCAAGAACTGAAGTCAGTATTTAATGGAGATTAAATACTAAACTACACCTCTAATACCGTACAGATACCACAGTGCATTCATTCCCTCCCTAACCTGCAACCACTGACTAGAACAGAGAGACCATAACCAGTCAACACCACTGCAAAACTCAGTTTGGCATAAATGATTGTCAGTGAACCATGGCTGAGAGGAGCAGGGGTGTTACCACAGCACGAGGAACAAGCCTTAATGCCCCACTTTGCTAAAGTGTGGCACAGGCACAAGGAGGAGATAGCTCAGTCTGTCAGCCATAGGCAGGTGTTTTCCTCTCCTGCAGAGCTGAGAGGGAGCAGTGATCAAGGCACCCAAATGGGTAATGTGTTCAGCTCTGTCACCAGCTTGTGGTGTGACTTTTGGCATGCTACTTCACCCTTGTGATTGCTCCTTCTTTAATAAAAAACTGAGAAATCATCTAGTTTTTTCAAATTCAGCCTCCTCTGCTCTTAAGTTTGGGAAATAAGCCCCTTGGACATTCAGCCACTCAATGTGCATGGAGCTGCACAGATCAAAGACGTCTCCTTTTTTTGAAAAAGCTGTAACCAAATAATCAAAAATCATACCCAAATAGGTTCTTTTTCTTGCTTGGGGATGTTTTTAAGTTGTTTGGTTGGGTTTTTTTGTTGAGGTTCCCAAACGGACTGCTTTAATATTATTGTTATTAGTACTATTAGTATTATTTTTATTAGCTTCAGATATCCAGATTTCTTTTTAGGGTTCAGATCAATTTAAAGGTAAAGACACGGCTTCAAAACAAAACAGAAAATGCAATTTACCTCTCCTCAGCTGTTTTTCTTCTTAGACAAATCTGAGTGAATGAGTTCATCAGCTCCATCTCAAATCCAGCATTTTTATTTCTCCTTTTTAAGTTCAAGAAGCTAAGTAACAATTTGTCTAATTTTACCTGTCTACTTACAAAGAAAACAAATCAGTATTTCATTACAGAATCACAGAATCACTAGGTTGGAAGAGACCTTTAAGATCATGGAGTCCAACCCACGCCCTAACACCTCAATTAAAGAAAACCATGGCACTGAGTGCCACATCTAATCTTTTTTTAGGTACCTGTGATACAAGAACTATTGTGTGGTTGCATCATGTGGAGATTAAGAATATCTTAATGCATCACAGCTACCCCAAGCTCTCTCAGAAAGACTTAGATGCTGACATTTGGTAATTGTAAATACATGACATGCCACAATCCCCCTTCCCCAAATACTGCCTGTAAGCACTGACTAAACAACAGGATCTGGGGCACATTTGCAGGTATGCAGAGTGCAGAAAGTGCTCTTGGATTGACACATTGGAGGGGGGACTGGATACTGCTATATAAGAACAGAGCACCTTTTTGTCCTTGCAACTGCATCTCAGGTTGCTTAACCAACAGGACCTGCATGGGAAGATGATCTGTTTATTTAGCCTGCTTAAATTCTGTAACTGGCTGTGAATTATAACTTCTCAACAAACATACAAATCGATGGTGTAAATACCAGGCAGTTTCACCCCAAGAAGAAAGTGTCAGAAAAAGGGGCAAGGCTTGAACAAAACCTTTTTACAAGCACAGTGACAGCCCCTCTTGGTGAAGAAGCTCAGGACTTCATGGACGCCATCAAGCTTATCAACACCCAGGGAAGAACAGCTGTGAGACCAGTGATTTGAAGAAAGAAAGGTTAGAGAAAAACTCATTACAATAAACAACTTCAGTTCCCTTGGGGGAACTGTCCTACCCCTTCTGTCCTACCCCTGCTCCACACTGTCCTGCCCCTTCTCAGTTTTTTTTCACACTGTGACCACCAGTGACTGTTCACCCTGTCCTGGTGACACCACGCCACAAGGTTCAAAAGCCACCCCACTACTCTCAACTGGCACAAGACATCACACCTGAGCTGTCATTTTCCCCAGATTAGAGAAAGGCAGGGAGGCAAAAAGATGTGTACGGGGTGGTAGGTGCTTCCAGGATTTTCCTGTAGCCTGGTGAGTGAGAGATTTTAGCAGATGAAAGCCATTCCCTGCTCGGCACTGTCATCTTCTACACAAATCATGCACAAACAAGGGAACAAAAGAGATGTGTTTGTTCCAGTTCTGTTAGAAACACAAAGACATTGTTTTGGTGGACAATTTGTTTGCTCAGGAAAGCTCAGCTCAATTGCAGGAGTAGCAATTGCTGTGAGGTCCTGCAGATGATTGAAACAGATAAAGCTAAAAACCCCCCCTTCAAATATCATAGGCCTTATTTTTATCATCACAGAGAAGTGACCCTGGTCTGCTTGTGCAACTTTTCCATTAAAATAATAAACATGAAAAGACAAAGCTTCCCTTTAGATTAACTTGTACAGTCATTAACTGTATTCATAAGATGCTGCACCCACAACAGATATTCATCCTTCTTGGAAATGGGACTTGCACTAATTCTTCGAACGTTTTGGTCATATACAAACAGCTTCCACTGGCTTGGCTTTGTTTATTTTGTTGCTTAATCCTTAGCTGACACATTATGCATGGATGTTTTACATTGTTTATATTCCAGACTTTCCCAGCAAAAATGCACAAAATCTAGAAAAACAAGCACATTTTTTTAGAAGTTGTTAGATGCATTCACTTATAAAGAAAAAGCAGTCACATCTGTGCTACATAAGATGTGTTAGAAGGCCAAGATGTAATTATCTCATTGGTGGTTTAAATATAGCTTTCACCAGAGAGAGTTCATCTTCACCCATGCTGTAAATTGGGTTAATTTTTCAGCATGCCAAATGGCAATTTGTTCTCTTAACATGAATGGATTTAGTAGCATCAGCTGCAGCTTCACAATATTAACATGTACCCTTTACAACTCTGAAAAATGAATTATTCACCCTACCTTCAACAACTGCTTCATTCTCAAATCAAACAGGCAACATTAACCCTAAATTATTCTGCATTAGAGTAAGCAAGAGCTGTCTGAAACAGAGATGAAGTCAGTATTTACTCCACTGAAAAATCAAGCATCTGTTTAGACATGCAAGTCTGTGACAGTGTTACCTACGGGAGCGAGAAGTGCTGAGTTGTGAATGTGCAAAATTTTGCAAAGGGACTGCTCAGTTAGAATAGCATTGCCTTAGCCCACATAGGATACAGTAAAGTATGTATTTATTTAAATGAATTGCAAACTCATGGTGGAATAGTTGGCACTTGCACAAACATAACAGAAAATTATGGAGAGTTTGAAGAGACGTAGCTAGTCTGCATTTCTGACAAGGCAACCTTAAAGCAAACTTTTACTGATTGCAGTGGAAGTTCCATGATACAACAAACAAACAAACAAGCCAACAACCGCCCCAACAAACAAACAAACAAACAAACAAACATCCCAGAAATGTTTATCTTTTTTTTTTCCTCCAGTGGCAAACCAGATTCTAAAACACTATTTTCTAAAACAGGAAGATTTTCTACATGTTTTACTTGAAGCTCCCTATTCTTTTTTTTTTTCCAATATTTTATCCTGGTTTAAAAAAATATATTTATATTTGAGGGCTAGACTACTTTTATGTACAATAAGCTGAGATCACTTAACTCTACATAAAACAGATAATAATCCTACCTCCAGCTATATGATGTCTTAAAAATATGTTTGGAAATTATTTTCAAGGACAATCTTTTCTGATGAAAAAAGCTGATGAAACTACTAGTGTTCCAAAGGCACTATTTACTATCAGGTAAACCTGCCTGGAAGAACTGGGACTATCTAAGGTATTCTTTTTGTAAAGCCACCTTCATCCGGGAAGAAGGGGAATTAATTCTACAAAAAGACAACTGATAACATGAGGACAATTCAGTGCAAAGCAGCAGTGCAAACGTCAAGGATTATAATTGCTGCAGTGAAATATCTCTTTCAGAAGGATCCCCTATGAGCCCTGCCTCCTTACACACAACACTTCACTCTTTCCATGTTTCTTCTGCCCATCTTTCCCTGACTACAGGTACGTATATATTTACAAAAAGGCTAGCAACAAAAGGCCCTCACTGTGACTTAATGAAAGGGAATTTAACTTTAGAGTCTGAGTAATTGCCAGAAATAAAATCTGGTTTAAATATTATGGCTTATTTAACATTCCTCTTATTCAAAATGTAGTGCCCTATTTACAACCTAATTAGAAAGTTTTATAGTGTTTAAAGAAAAGCTATTCCCATTAGGAAGCCATCAACAACACAAATCTTGTGCAGATGTCTGTAAGCCATCCAACAGAAGCTGGCAGCATCAGTCACCTGTCTTCACTGTCAGTATAGTTATAAATTATTAGTATAACACACTTTTTGAGCAGAACCCCCTCAGATTTTACCTAGAAAACAAGTGAAAGAAAACAACTGAACCCACGACCATCTTCTCCAGACCCCTGAATATCGACTCATTTAACAAAAATCTCAAAGTTCTACTTTTTATCTTTTGTTGGCATCGTTTGAGATAGAACAAATTAATGTAAGATACTGACAGGTCTACAAAATAAACCTGCATTGTCCATCACAAACAGAAGCAGTTTTAAAGCCTCCCCTAAGCTATCTTGACTTTGCAACTGACAGTAAAAACATTTTCAATACATAGTTCCTTCTAGGTCTTTGAAAAATATGTCACCATAATCTACTGACCTTGGAAACTCATCAGGAACATGGAACATGTGTGTGAGTGAAAAGCCAGACTCTAACCTCTCTGTAATGTATCTTTGGGTTTGATCCTCCCACCCAAAACCATCTGAGCACCCCAGACATAAAGCCAGCCTGGCTGCCATGCATTTTCCAGCCTGTTTCCTAAGGGATAAGAAACAATCTTTGTAGAGCCTGACAGTGGGGCTCTTCCTGTGAAAGGTCAATTTTACACTGATAAAGGTGTAGCTGCTTGGGTGCCATTCTGCCCTCTTCTCACACTCTGCCTATGATGCTAAAAGGGCAATCAGATCAGGCATCTGCAACCCAGCCCCATCCTTCTTTTGGGTCACAGAGCTCAGCATGCACACAGTCCCTACAGGCAGTAAAGGTGTGCCCAGGAGCTCCCTGATTAAAATCCTCTCAGGCAACACACACATTTCAGTAATGTGAAATGACAGACCACTGCGCTGTAGCTACAAATCATCTGCACCACGCTGAACTGTGATTTTAGCCTATTTGTTTGCAATGCAATCTGGGTCTCTGTAACAGAACCATTTTGTATCAGCAATTGCATGTGGGAGGAGGTGTGGGGGAGTGGATGGCAGGTGCAGTATAATAAAGCCACAAGCTGCAATGATGAGGTTGCCCATAAATAAAAAAGGCCCTCAGGTAGCCATATTTCTCAAGAGCACTGACAATCAATCAGCCTTAATCAGATGACCTGGAAACATCTCTTGCATTCCATTTTATCTACACTTCTCTCAATATTTTTCTTACCCCCTATTCTGAAAAGGAAGACTTAAAATCCACTGTCCCAGGATCATCAAGCTTTCCAGTGAGTAAATAAACAGTGACTTCACATTCAAGAGATAGAAGTGGAAATAAGACAAGAGGCAATGGGCAGAAACTGATGCACAGGAAGTTCCGCCTGACTATAAAAACTTCTTTACTGTGTAGGTAACTGAGCACTAGACAGACTGCCCAGAGAGGGTATGGAGTCTCCCTTACTGGAAATATTCCAGAGCTGTCTGGCACAATCCTGTGCCATGTGTTCTGGGATGACCCTGCTTGACCCAGTGTGGTCCCTTCCAACCCTACCCATGCTGTGATTCTGTGAAATGTGCCCACAGGGCCTCCAAAGAGCAAGATCTGCGAGCACACCTTCACACAAAGATGATATTGCAGCTTAAGGTGAGTTCCCTATCACAGACCCAACTGCATTATTGATTGTTGTGGCTCTCTGTCATCACTGTGTTACAGAACACTTGAGAGACCTCCTAGTGCAACCTGATCAGCACAGAAACTGGAATGTGTCCCACTGAGCACTAGGCTTCCAGTGCCAGGGACTGCTCTCCCAGTCTGTTTCACTTTTGTTCCCAGCTTGACTTTCTGTCTTTTTGGTTATTCCAGTTTCAGTATTTCTAAGGTTATTCTCCCTCAGAAGGTTTATCTACAACAAGCCTTGATTCTGGAATGAGGCATAGTTTTAAAGTGCAATATTTCAGAAAATGAAATAAAATGTTGCTCTTGCAAAGTACTTTATTGTACAATACCTGCTTGGGTCAGCTTCCTGCAGAAGAACTTGCTGTGGTTGTACAGGAAGGAACGAGATGAAGGAAAGCATCCCTTCCCTGTGCCAGAACAGATTTCTTTACACCCCAGGTCAAATAAGTTCAATTTTGAGTGTCACAAAACTTTGGCTGTGAAGAGATATCAACTCTTAGAATCTGCTTGTTGCAATGAGAAGCATCATCATCCACAACTACTTGTCACCAGGCTTTTTCTGGGTATCACAGGAGAAATACCTGGGAGCAGTAGGGCAACAGTCTTGCCTTGGACAACAGGATGTGCAGCCCACATAGATGTTTTCTACACCCTCCATGGCAAAGGTGGCAAACAGGCAGGTGGGAAAAATCCTGCATATTACCTTTATACCATGTTGCCAGCAGCATGTGCTGTCCAGCCCCTAAAGTGCACCTCTAGAGAGCTGCAGGGGTTGCTGCTGTGCCTTCCCTGAGGATGCATGCCCTAGTCTCAAGGCAGGAGAACTGCATGGGCAGAGCAGTGCTGTCCATGAGCTCCAGCCCTTCCAGTGCTGCCCGTGAGCTCCAGCCCTGCCCAGCGCTGTCCGTGAGCTCCAGCCCTGCCCAGCGCTGCCCGTGAGCTCCAGCCCTGCCCAGCGCTGTCCATGAGCTCCAGCCCTGCCCAGCGCTGTCCGTGAGCTCCAGCCCTGCCCAGCGCTGTCCATGAGCTCCAGCCCTTCCAGTGCTGTCCATGAGCTCCAGCCCTGCCCAGCGCTGCCCATGAGCTCCAGCCCTTCCAGTGCTGCCCATGAGCTCCAGCCCTGCCCAGCGCTGCCCATGAGCTCCAGCCCTGCCCAGCGCTGTCCATGAGCTCCAGCCCTGCCCAGCGCTGTCCATGAGCTCCAGCCCTGCCCAGCGCTGTCCATGAGCTCCAGCCCTTCCAGTGCTGTCCATGAGCTCCAGCCCTGCCCAGAGCTGTCCATGAGTTCCAGCCCTGCCCAGGGCTGCCCGTGAGCTCCAGCCCTGCCCAGCGCTGCCCATGAGCTCCAGCCCTTCCAGTGCTGCCCATGAGCTCCAGCCCTTCCAGTGCTGTCCATGAGCTCCAGCCCTTCCAGTGCTGTCCATGAGCTCCAGCCCTGCCCAGAGCTGCCCATGAGCTCCAGCCCTGCCTAGGACTGCAGCACTGCAGGCTCAGGTGGTGCCATCGGGTGTTAGCCCAAGGTACTGTCCATCCATGGAGCACACTGCACACATCCTGCCCTGCAAAGCAGCATCACAAGGCCTGCCCAGGGAGTCAGTGCATGGAAAAAACAAAGATGACGCCTGGCAAAGTTTCTGTGCTTCCCACAGGCCTTTCCCCTGCACATCAAGTCACGCTGCCCCCTTCAGAAATCAAACAATTTAGTTTTTCTGACACAGCACCCTGGCCGTTCATCCCACCTGCGTTATGCTCCCATTTATGTAAAGCTGGTCTTTTGCCTATTTTATTTCCCTCCAAACATTCCCTGAAGCCTGATGAAATCCCAAGCCCTCACCCTTTCAATCACCTCTTTCTCCTCAGCAGAGAGGCTGGGATGTCTCTCACGTTTGACCTTGCCCCTACACAAATATGCAGAGCTGCTTCGTTTCCCTTTTATGGTGTCTCTGCTTATTGCTGACAGTGGTAATTTTAGTTTGTATCAAATCACAGCTAGATTGCTATCCCATAATGTTTACAGTCTCCTATAATGTATATTTTGGAAATGCTAATGAAAACAATTTTTAAAGAGGAGAAAGGAATGGCATTCAAATTGCTCACAGAGCATGAAGAAAAAAAACCCATCTTGTCAAGATTAGCTGTGGGTCTCTAACATTACCCTTTATTATCTAATGGCAGTCATAGGCTCCCATGGGGAAAAACACACTTCTGAGCCTTCTGAAAATCCCAACCCATTGTTTAGATTTGAAGTTTTATAGGGTGTGGGCTTTGAACCTGTCCCTCACAACAACTGTTTGCACATGAAAAGATTGTTTTAATCAAAAGCTGAAATTGTCTTTCCAAGAAGCAACACATGCACTGAATAGAGAAGCTTTTCCAGGGGATGCCACTAACACCTGAGAAGAAGCAAAAATTACAGCTATGGCTACAGAATATCTGGATCCTGCACTCTGCTGCCTTTGAAAGGAATGCCCCACACAAAGGTACAAAACTGGTTACATTCTCCTCTGCACAGACCTCAAAACTTATGTTCCAGACTAAATTAACATAGATCTACAGTATCATACTCTTGAAGAAAACTAATGAACTGTTCTGTATTCATCTTTCTCATTACAGATCTGCTGCAGATTATCACATGAATAATATTCCAGCTCTTAAGGGGGGAAATCCCCCCCTGTGCCAGAGAAAAGTATCTTAAATTCTCACATGTACTTAAACACTAAGTTAATGAAATAGTAATAAGTCATACAAGTTACTTTTAAGCTGCTAACACAAGATGAACCCCAGCTTTGCTGTGCACAGGATGAATTTTTTAATGGTATTCTCTCTAGCTGTTACCACTGATAAGGTTTTTGCAACAGCTTTAGAAAGAAATGGATGTAATTTTGCAGCATTATGCATTATTCTGGGAGTGAAATAAGGGCAAGATTTCATCCTACATCCATGGAGAGAAGCAGTTCAGAATTCAGAGCCTAAGGGTAGGACAAACCAGAGAGACTTTGTGTCACCTGTTGGCACTTCTGCTTGTGCTCTTCTGGCTGCTGTGACCTTTGGGCCTTTCTGAGTTATGGTAATCATGTGAGGATGCCCCATGGGCCACAGCCCTGCTCAGAGGCTGTGCTGCATTAGGGCTTGTGGATGTGTCTAATCACATCAGCCCTGCCTAGAAAATCACTGCCCTCTGAAGCTTTCATGCTGGAGGGATCCTGCTGCAGCTGCACATGGAATTAGAGCATTTACAGTCCCTGCTAGCAGTTTAAGATTGGAGGAGTGTCAAAGGGCAAGGATTTCACCCAAAAGAGCCAGCAAAATGGCACTCACAAACACCATGCAGAGTGCTCAGGCTCATTCAGTCTGCCACTCAAAGAATAACATGAGGCTACAGTTAAAAGCTGATAACTATGCATTAGGGAGTACAGCCAGACCTATCCCGATCTATGCAAAACTGACATGTATGCAAGCTACAGGTACACAACCACAGCCTTTCTGGCCTAGATATTTGATTGAATTTATTGTTAATGTGGTTAAAAATAAGAGCAGTCCCAGAAAATCTTGTCTCCTGAGGCAGGCAGATGCTGAATTCTCATTCTGAGTCAATACAGAATTTGGAGAGCCTGTAATCAGCAGGTTTCAAGTCTGCTGCACCAGAACTAGCTGTCACCAGAACTTGAAAGTTGCATCTTCAGCAGAACAAGAAAAAAAAACTGAAAAGGTTACAGCTAAATACATTAGACAGGCATCTAGATCTGGCACATCTGAATGCATTTCACTGTCACCAAAGTTTTTGGTATACCAGTGGTTGCCATCTGCCTTCTGGAGAGAAATACAAGCAAAACCTTCTCCTGTGGCCACAAGAAGCAGCTCTGACAAAGGAGGAGTAGACTGTGAAAAAGATCTTCAGAGGTGTACCAGGACTGAGCTGGCTCTGGACCTCACAGGCACCAATGAATTAGAGAGTCCCACTACAAATAAGGCACTGGACTGGTCACTGAAGATGTGCTACTGAATATCAGCTCTGCCTAAAACTCCAGGCAAATCACTCTGCTGATCATACCCTACTCTATTTCAGGTGTAAAAATGACAGAACATACACACCTTCTTTCTAAATTTAAATTTAATTTGTTGCTGACAGTGAAGATTCAGAGCCTAGATTTCAGTTAGGGCCTTGAGGCACTCAAGTGACAACAGCATGGTGTTTAGAAATCATCCTTGAAGCACAATAGTGATAGTTTCTATCCCAGTGAGCCCTTAACAAGGCTTCAATATGCTCAATAAGTTTACCTGTCCAAAATTGTTACCATCCCTGCGTTATTTTAGATTCATGGACTGTCTATGAATCTTTGCTATCTTGATCAGCTGAAAGGCTTGAAATTAACAAGATTGGTATTAGGGGACTAATATGGATTAGAAATGGATCTCAGAGTCTACTTCAAATACCGTGGCATCTTTTCTAAATACAATAAATGATTTCTAACCCTAACTTTTTCTTAGGTGTCCTTTATTCAAACAAGTAGTCATTTATTAAAACTTCAAATACACATTTTCCCTGACTATCAAACAATTTCAATTCTCTAGTCAAAAGGAGAAACACATTCAACATATAGTCACTGGTTTTTGCCCACTCTGACAGAGATGTAGCTAATTAGATCACTAGAGCAGCAACTTCTTCAAAGTCAAACTAATTTCTCAAAGATATCAAACAGCAATTTCTAAACAATATGAAGACCACAGCTTTCATCTCCAAAGATCATAAACACAACTGGAAAGAGAAACTGAGGGAGATGCAGGGGTTTTTCAAGTGTTCAAAAGTTGATTGATGATGCCTGACCTTAGCAGCATGGATCAGTCAAAAAATGATAGTATTTTTAAGTTTCCTTTTAAAACCACAGACCCATGAGAAGCCATAAGAAGTCTCAGCTGTGGGACTTTTCCAAGGTGGTTAAGTTTCCATGTTCATTTAAAGTGACAAGCAGCTACAAGATTCCTAATGTCCGAATACATTAAGTCAATCTACTTTAAGATATATAAAACTGACCAAGGTGCAAATGGAGTGAAGCTCCAATAATTTTTTCTAAACACTACTTATTTTCTAAAACTTCAGAGGTTTTAGAATTTGTGACTTCCAGGTTGTTTTAGTGTCTAAGAAATTCATTCCCAGAACACCAGTAAGTAGTAGTAAGTAAGTAAATAGTTTGCCCTATATAAATAATGCAACTTGATACAGCAAGCAGCATATACCAAAAAAATATTTGGTATATTCTTCTAAAGGTTTTATACATTTAAAAGTTCCAACCAACTCTGTAGGCCACCACAGTGACCTCTCTAGTATTGTTTCTAGAGAGGTAAAAAATTGCTTCAAGATATTAGAGATCAAAATGAAGATTAATCTATACTGAAATACATGAAATAGGCTTTCTGAAGACCTGTGAAATCTTGACTGTTCTGTTTATTTTAATGCAGAGTGGATCTTTCAGTAAAATGGGAACTGCAGTGTTAAATTCCTGCTTGCTAGTTTGAGGTTTTAAAGGAGATATGTCAACTATACTGCTATTTATTTAGGAAATACTTCTTTGAATGAACACTAAAAGAAGCTTAAAAGGCATTACTCCATTTTGTGAATTTGAATACAGAACATTACATTTTCAAGATTTATGGTAGTTACACCCAGCAGTAATATACTTTTTACTGCGTGCTCAGATAACTCTCTTCCCTCCTCATCTTTTTCCCTAGTCACCCCATTTCTCTGGACTAAGTTTAGTTTCTGCTTGCCCCGTCTTCAGATGTCCTTTTTTAGTTGTCTGCCCTTTCTTCATAACCTTTTCTTCTTATTCTTTCACTTCCTTATGCCAGCAGTACCAGTACATAAGATCTTCCCATGAGAAGTACAGCTGACTGAAAAGCTGCTAAAAACCCAGAAGCTCACAGAAGCTGAAAACCACAATACCAATACATTCATAAACAGATGATGTTTTGGACAGTGGGTAATGTGAAAATCTGGGAGTAGATTCCAATCCATTATCTTTCCCTTGGAAAGGATAGAATAATAATGATGGAGCTTGAATCCACCCTTAACATTTGCCCTCAACTTCTATACTTTAAAATCACAATCATCACAGTTACCAGAGAGTATTGCTTTAACTGCAGCCTTGAAGAGTGCTGTTTCAAGCTCATATCATACTTTGAGGCAAACCACTCTACTCTGGTCTCCTTAAGTTTGACAAAGTTGCTTTTTCCTAAGCATTTTCTGGAACTCATCACTGGGTAAAAATAGTAAAGAGCTGGCCTGAGCAGCATTTTTTCCTGCCCGTTAATGTATTTCCTGCTAGCTCTGTCTTGTGAAGTTAAACATGTCTCAGAAAGGAGTCTGTGCTAAAGAATCTTCCAATAGCTCACCAGTTTGAAGCAGACAATTCACTTCATCTGACAAAGTATCACCCCTGCCTTGAGCAGCCCAGCAGCCTCTTTATCACATGGTGTATGAAACATCTGTACAGCAAGGCCGAGCTGCTCCTGCTGGGTTCATTATTCCGGTCGCTTCCCAGGCAAAATTAACTGCTTTGTCACCATGTTCGTTTTGGCTTCCCCACAGATTAAAGCCATCAGTAATCACTCCCCATCCCTGCAGCGCTTTCCAGGGCAGTGGACTGTTTGTTCCCACAATATCTTCAAGAGGTGGGGTTGTGGCGCTGCTGATGCAAAGAGCTGGTCAGTTTTACAGCGGGGGTGTTATCGTCTGCTGCGCAATCCGTGACCGCCCTCCCTCCTGCCGTCAGCACAGACCTGCCCATCACACTGCCCACGCCAACTTCTGATTAGAAACACTTCTGCTGCAAAAATTAGATGATAAAGCATCATGGCACAAGATAGACTGAGTAAAAGACAAGTCTTATAATATGCAAGACCATATCTAAATAAGACATTTAGCCAGATGTTATATGGACTAATTTTCAAGGATCCTTAACGCTACCCACAAGTGAAATGTGAAGCAGTGTTTTGCAGAGAAGCCATTAGCCAGGTTGGGATCTTACTGTACACTCCAGGACTGTAAAATAATAACCCTGTCTAACTGAAGTAAATTATAGTTTAATATCTATGGTTACATGACTAACAGAAGAGAGGTTAGTGGGCAAGAGGGACCAAAGTAATGCCATGATGCTTCAGTACTAACACAAGTTTAAACTTACTAAATTTCTTTTCATTTCAAATCACTGTATCATTTGAAGACCCTTATGGCAGACAGCTCGCTCACCTTGGATGCTGGTCCTAGGAGCTGGCTCTGTTTCCCACGTGCAGTCACCATCCCATATCATCCTTACACTGCACGGAAATTAAGTTACGGAGATCTGTTCACACGAAAGTAAAGGCAAAGGAAAGTGGGGAAGCAAGGGATGAATTCTTCAGAGACCAGCCTCACTGTGTGGTGCACTGCTCATGAGGGCAATCTGAAAGCTTTACTCAAAGTCAAGCCTACCAAACAAGCTGGGTACCTTTTGTGTTGTGGCAAGACTTGAATCAGCACTTCTGAGTCTATCCTGAAGATTTATGTAATCTTAACACAGAGACCAGTCCATGTAACAGTGGCTGAGTCAAGGAGCTGAGGACCCTTATACCACAAAACAAACACTGCTCTGTGGATCAAGATCTCATTCAAGTAGTAGATGAAATAACACAGCAGGACACTGGCTGTCAGCTCCAGTGCAATCCACAGAAAAGGATGCTTTTAGCACAGATTAATGAAAAAACACACAAAGGAGGAGTTTGGCTGAACTCCACAGGCATAAGCAGAGTTCTATTAAATGAGAGTCTGGTCAAATATAGCAAACAGTTATTTGCAGCACACCCTTGCAAATTAACAACCCAGAGAAGCTCCAACAATTCTACTTTTTAACTTTTTCTCCCATGTTTCCAGTCAAAAAGTTTCATAGGCAAAGGTCACCAAGAAAACTTTTTAAAAAGTAGCAAATGTATTTCGCATTTTGATATTTCCATGGAAACCTTTAATACCTTGTGTAGCACAATATGTTCTTTAAACCCACTAAGCTCATGAGAGACTGCATTTTGTCAAGAGAAATGGATAGTCTTGTATTACTGCTGGCAACACTCTTAAAATAAACAATGTCTTGCACTTTGCTTCAAGTGTGTTTATCCTACATTTTCCTCTGAAAGAAAATGATCCCACAACATAGGAAAAGGATATCGAAGCCCAGCAAATGGTTTAGGGCTGCCTCGTGCAGCAGAACTGCCCAGCACAATTCCTCTGTGCAGACTGCTGCAGCATGGCTCAGACAGCTGATCTCTGACATTGGTCTGGTGACAGATTTCTCCCTGGCAATTTGTCCATAAAAATAACTGGCATTAGCAGTTATTAGCATAAATAACTTATTAGCATGGCTGGCCAAGGCCTGGGTGGGTGTGGAAGCTGCAGGGCTCCTTGTTCCAGGTCAAGGAGCAGACATCTGGAGATGGGCCTCCTTGCTCCTGCCTCATGCTGCATAAATAGAGTTAAACTTCACTTGCCAGAGGGCTTGGTCCAATGCAAGTCACAAACATTAAGAAGTCATCATTGTTATAAATTACAACCAGAGCTGCCAACTGGAAAAAGCTTTGCATAGCTGTAACTGATAATTGTGCAATGCTGTCAAAACTCTATCAGAAACTAGATTATCACACACACCCTAAAAAAGTATCCTGTTCCACCTCATTTTTGTTTTAAATGGTGTGAAGAAATTGCAGTTTCCAAAGAAACACATACTTTTTCCTGTTAATCTCTGCCATGTTTAAACACACACACATTCATGAATACCAAGGATTTTCTGTTTGCTCCTGTAGCACACCCACTACACACAAGGCACATGCTGCTACACACTGCACTTGTACTCTCACCTGCTGTAAATAACATAGTAAGTTTGCAACACAAAAGATCAATAAAGACTACAACTAGATATTGCAACTAATAAATTTAAGCATAATGAGTAAATTTAAGCATTTAGGGATAATTTAAGCAGTCTGTTGTTTGTCACTGGTAGAAAAATGTTTTAAAATGTCACTGGTATAAAAATGTTTTAAAATGACAGGAGAGTTAGAGAGTTAGCTTTTATAGAAGCTGTATTCCTAATGCAAGTACTATTTGAGGAACTGTCTAATCAGCATTACTTCTTTAAAACCACATTTTTGTAACCTGTTGAAGCTGTCTTCCAGGCACAAGGTGAACCACCAGGACTCTTTCTATCTTGTTTTAAAATTCACTCCTCTTGAGCCTAATTCTTCTATAGGTAAGAGGCAACGCCCTTATTGACTTCTGTGGGGGCAGAATGGGGTCAAAAATGAGTGTTTCTGAAAGACTTTTCCATAGATACAACATCAAGAACTTTTCCTGTCTAATATACCATTACAATGAGATATTAACGGCCTGTGGGATTCACTATTTAATAAGCAGAAAAGGTACAGATTTTCATGCAAATTGTCCAAAATGACAGAAGGAGCCTGTGGCAGAACTATCACCACAGATTTCTCCAGTGCTGTAGAACCATGTTCAGTCTTGCTGTTCCACCTCCATCAGCATTTCATGCTCTCTGCCTTGATAAAAATGTTAACAACAACTTCACACTTTTTCCTGGTAAAAACTAGGAAAGCTCCTTCCAGAAAGGAGTTTTAGCACCAAGACAGAAAATCAATCTGATAAAAGCTTGGGGAACCCGCACTGGTCTGCACAGACACACCCCATAAGGCATCAAGCCATAGTTTTTATCGCTATCAAGCTCTAAAGCCATCAAGCTTGGGCAGTCAGGACTATTTATATGAATGACAGCTCTGTATCAGATCCTTCGATGCTTCACCTCACCCACACAGGGTCAGTTAGCTCAGCCTCACTCCCAAAACTACAGCCACAGATAATACACAAGGAAGTAAACAAGGAAAAAAAACCCACTTAATTTCTTTTTTAAGGAGGCTTTGTTAGAGAGGCTCCTAATGAAAAAAAAATGGCAGCAAGAACAGAAGTTTATAGGGACACAGTTTTGTTCCATCCAAAGTCTTCAAAGGAGAGCTTTGCAAAAGAGGAAAGAGTTTAATCACCAAGTCCAGTATTGCAGTTAAGAACATAAATCTACTGTATTTATACCCTAGAGACTTTGTGTCTTCCCTTGTAACAATGTGCCAGTCCATTCCTTGGATGCTTGTTCCTGTTCAAGATCCTCCTTTCTTAAGCAATAAATCCAGTGGGCTTTGCGCTGGCAGACGCTCAGGTTTTGTGTGTTTCCAGACACAGACATGTTTCTGGCTTGTTTTCCTGCTGCCAACATTCTTGTGCCTCCAAGGAAGCCTTTGTAAACACAATGTTAGGAATAGCTTTTGAGACACTTCCCCAGGTAGAAAATGACAGATACAGACCAAGTGAAACACTGGAAAACAATTACCAAACTAAAAACAAACAAACAAAAAACCCAAACAAAAATAGGGACTACAAAAGACTTGCTGCACTGATTAAACTGCCAAGTGAGACAGAGGAGTCCATTATATGACTTTCTCTGTATCAGTACTTTACTGTCAGTTTTCTCTATTTTGTGTGAATTTACCTCAAAAGCAATAGAAGGTGAGAAAGGCGAACTTCTCCACCTTCTGAATCCTACATATTTAAATGGAATAAGACTTATATATGTATTTGTATCAGTCAGATATGAGACACTTACCTCTATCACAGCAACACAGAACCCACTAAGTACAAACAGTCTCATGGAATAGTATATTCCTTTGTATTTTCACCTACCAAAGCTTAATCATTGAATGTACTCATTTCTCTGATAACAGGTTCCCTGACTCATTTTCTTAAAAATAGCCCAATACAACTTTACACACTGGCATGTGTACACACACAGTGACTAACTGATCCAAGAAAGTTCCCAGGATTTATTCAGTCCTTTCAGATTCATCAGCATCTTCGGTTTTCAGCTAAACATAGTAGAAATTAATAGGAAACCAAATACCTCAAGCTTCACTGAAGTACTATCAAATGATTTAGCTCTCTGCTTCTCCAGCTAAAAGAGTATCTTCAATAAAAACTTACTCCCTTCTACTGTTATCACTTCAGTGCCTTCCATGCTACCAGGTGATTTGGCTAAATCAAATTAGGTTTGGTTAAACCTAAAAGAAGTTACCAGCTAAGACTGATCATGCATGGAAGACAATTCATGTATTGAAAAAAATATGAGAAGTTGTATGTTTTGGTTTACCTCTCTAGAGGTAACCTTCAACAACCTCTCTCTAGGTAAACCTTCAACAACTCTAAACCTGATGGAGACAGGAAAACCAATGGAGAAATAACATACTAAACATGGAGAGATCATTGCAGATTGTATTTGACAGTTCACTGCATCACATATTCTAACTGCAGCACTGTACAGCTGCATGCATGCACACTCCCAAAGGTTCACAACTATAGTTTAGTAACCCCCCAAAATGGATATATTATCCTCAACATCATCTCAGTATCCAGAAGTGTTGTCATTTTAACACTATTGATGGTCTATATGACATCTTAAGTCATATAAATTAACTAAATCTTTAGTCATTAACTAAATCTTAAGTCACTTTCAAGCAAATCTACTCAACCTCATGACTTTAATATAATTTTAAAGATAATTTTAACTCCCTGTCTGCCACAGTAGTTACAGGTTTGATCTTACAACCTTCTCTCCTGAGAAGTAAAACTTCCAGCAGAATATGCTGCTGAACATCCCAGGGAAGTCTGCAGTACTTCTCCACTCTCCTGTGGAAATAACTCCTCCAGTGTTCACTGTTCATTCCATTTCACAGCCTTCCATCACAACCAACGCAGCACCATCCAGGCATTTGTGCAGGAGCTGTATTCCTAAGCCTTTGAAAAGAAACAATAGAAGCTAACTGTACCTCAGAGGAGTCTTGCTTTACAAGCTATTCTTTTCAAGGCCGTGCTGCAGAAAATTTAGAGAAGATTTTAACCAATCTATACATGTTGTGACAAAACATATAGAAGCAGACATAGTTCCATATTCTTTGATAATAGAGAGTGTTTTTCTTCCTACCCATCATTCTCCCTTTTCTGTATTCAGAATAACAGTGAAGCATATGTTCCCAGTACCATAACCACTGGATTTCTTTAAATCTTTAACATATGAAAAGCCTGGGAGGTACCAGCTTCTCCCAAAATGACTACAGTGAATTATTCTCCAAAGAGGATCAGTCCTGTTTTATGGCTTACAAGCAAACATCAGGATGACCTGTCACATGAAACAGATAAAAAATTAATTCATCGTTTTTCATACCATAATTTTGACCTTTTAATTTTCCAATTATTTCTCACAATAACTGAAAAGATTTTTTTTATGATACTCATAATTTAGGAGACCTTGGCAAGTGCATACAGTATCTTTCAGCATTGCTGCCAAACAACTTGAGTTAAAGTAATAAATCAAGGCATAACTGTCCTGTGCTGATAAGCAGAATTACCAGCAACACATGTTTTATAGCTTTAGGATATCAGTTATTTGTATAATTGAAGTCCTACCATCACCTGAGAGAAATGCACACAAAATATAGTCATGAGGCATCAGTGACACATTGCACAAACATGGCTAATATTTTAACTTTATTGCTGCCCTTCCCATTGTGATTTGGAAGAACACTGCAGGTTAGCAACTGCAAGCAATGATACACTTCATTCAGAGAAAACTGAGGTAAAAAATGAGTTTTATTCTTCATCAGGACACAGCCTATTCCTTTCATGCAATTTGCTTTCATTTCAGCTGCTTGAACTTTGGAAAAGCAAATACTTTAATAAATTGGCACAAGGGCATTGTAGTGACCTCTGTAAGCCTCATGCTAAGGTCCAACCCTGCACCAGTTTTCTCCTATACAGCTGTATGTACTTCAAGTCATCAGTCCCTTTTTCAGTGTCACTTTTTTGTCTGAGCAAACTCTATAATGGATGGGAAAGAAATGCATCAGCAACTACCTGCACACTACCACGACTTCTTTTATTTTGTGTGCAGTCAGGGTGAAGGGACTGGCATTGATTTGTATAATATCATAAAATACTGAGGTATGGAACAAAACCCAGCATTGTGCATCCTTTGCTGTGCTCTGAGGTGGACACAGCCAGCCTGGAAGAAACTGATTTAGAAAAGCTTTACAAAAGGAAAGATATTGCTTGTCTTCAATGCCTCACAAGGCTGACTTGGTGCTTTCCTTTGGCCATCCAGTCTCTGCCTTGCTAAGGTGCCCCTGGTCAGGAAAGAGCAAATGGGGCTGGCTCTGCTCATTAAGAAGTGCAATTTAACCATGTGGATTTTTTAACTTCTCCCACTAGCTGGAAGACCCACGAAATGCAAAAGAGAGCAAAGCACCAGATTCTATCTGCCCTGGAGGAGGTGAACTCCTGGGCCAGCAGCAGGTAGGAGAGCAGCCGGTTGGTCCATCATGACACCTCCCATCTTCACGTCCCACGGTGCCAGCTGAAGGCAGGGATGTGCAGACTGCGTGTGCTGGGACCTCAGGATAATCTGAGGAGCAGATGACAGCACAGCTGTACCTACTGCTCCTTTCCCTCTTTGCCAGTCCCAAGAGCTCTAAGCAGACATGCAATGTAGCCCAGGGACAGTGCAGTGACCTGCCAGCAAGGGCCAGTAGCTCCCTCCTGGGAGGGGTTTTAGTTGAATTCTCCATTCCTACTGAATGACCTGTGGGTGCTGCCTGGCCTCCTCACACCCTTACATATCAACCATGGCTCCAAGGGAGCAGTCACATCTCCCCTGTGGCTTGTCTTCTCTCTCCCTATCTTACAAGAGAACCATGGCAAGAGGGGCACTCATAAAAGCTGAGAGGGCTGTGTGCACATCTGGAAAGGTTCCTGTGTTTTGTTGGAAGATGAATACAGGCGTGACCATAAAAGGTATGGAGTATTTTTACACCTAAAAAATACTGCAAGGATTCAGATTTTTATTTGCCAATTATCAAGACATTTATTTCTCTCTCTAAACTCAGAGCAGTGAGATTCTGCAGCAAAAGGCATGCTATTTCACTGCCAGAAAGTTAATTTCTCTTCTTCCCTGTGGAACATATTTTTCATTGTGGCAGTTTCTGAATACAGAAATGTGAAACAGAGGAAGCCTGGAGATCCAGTGAAATTCCCTAGGACTGAAAAAGTCTTAGCCTCTCCCTGCTGTGTGGTTCCCCATGAGGGATACACTTATCTCCATGAGTGCCCAGGTGTTTTGCCACCACAGAAAACTATCCATTGTAATGAATTTACTTCTAAGCAACTCTTTTAACTGGAGACAGTAAGCTGCTATGGACAGAAGGGAAAAGATTACCCTATTCAGAGAAAGATTTCCTTTGGGGAAAAGTATTGAAACATACAGTCAGCAAAACAGTCACCAAGCACAAGACAGAGCTGGAATCTCAAATGTAACCTTGAGTTGCTGCAGGGCTTCATTTGTTCATGTCTCTGTCTCCCCTCACCCGTAAAACCAGTATTAGATCTTCATTTGCAGAACTGCTAAAAATGCACTGCCATTTACCATCTGTTCAACATCCTACTGACCTAGTCTTGACACAAAACACCTTTCTCCTAGCTGTCAAAGTAAGAAGCAGAGCTGCAAGAGTTGCCAAAGAGTCGCCTCTTTCTGAACATTATCGTCTTTACAAATTATATCAGTGCTTTAGGAAACTAATTTCAATTAGCAGGCCTGGCAGATCACTTGGAATGAAAGGCAGGAGGGAAGAAGGTGATATTTAAAAAAAGGCATCTCAAATCACATCAGGGCAAAAAAGCAGTAAAACTACACATTTGTCTGGCACATTTTGTTGACTCAATGACAATTTCGTTGACTCAGAACTCTGAAATCTGACATCACCTTGTTACAAAAGAAGCATTTTCAGACGCATCTTATTTTTCTACAGGGATTTGACTCATTTTCCCAAACTTTAATTTAGAATCAATTGTTCGCTGTGTTATTTTCACACATAAAAGGCAGCAATGGCTCTTATTACCCCACAGAGATTTTTAAAAGCCTAGAATACAGTTGTGGAATAAGTTGCTCCTTTATTTAGGGAGAGAGCAAAGAGGGGAAGGAGAAGCACAAAAACACCTTCAATTGCTCGAGTCACTTAGTTAGCCAAGTATCCTAATGTCTTTCTGTTTCAAAGAGCAATTCTCTAAGCCACTAGGAGTTGCAAGTTTGTAAGAATTGAAGGCTAATAAAACCATGTGACTGTAATTTCTGAGTGGGTGGAAGCTCTCTTCTGAATCCATTTGGAAATGAAATCACCCACACATTTCCATACTTGATAAAGACCATAGGGCAAATGACCACCTGCCAGCAGCAGAGAGAGGAGAAGGGAGGAGGGGAGAAATAGAAAAAAAACCAAACCCTAACACGAGGTTTTTCAAGCTGTGTATTTGTGACAAGATGCTAGAAACTAACATTGAACTGGTTTTTGTTCCTCTGTAAACCTACAGAGCTATGGAAAAGTATTTTTTTTATAAGCATTTTTTTTCTACTTCTCAAATAGGGCTCAGAATTACACACAAACTTAATATAAAATAGTTCTACAAATTCCCTAAGATCAGTGCCATGCCTTTTAAGACCTGTCTCAAGCAAGGTTTTGATCTGTGAAGCAGAACTTTGCATGAAAAGGGTGTGGAGATAATGCTGCTTAGAAATCAAGCATCTTCTCCAAGCTGCAACAGCTCAATCAATCAACTTGTTATCATTATGAGAAACATGTACTGTCTGGAAACCTGCAGTCAGCTGAAGAAACAACATTACACCCATTTGTATGCTGAACTTATAACGCACAGTCCACATTTCATTAAAAAGAAAAAAGAAAGAATGAAAAAACCCAAATGTAACTAAACTCAAACCAAACAAAAATACAAACAAACAAACCCCCCACCAAAACAAACAAGTAAAAAACCCCAAAACCAAACCAAAAACCATCACAAAAATTCATACAAACTTTCCTGGGAATTTAGGATTCCCCTCTCTGTGTGAGGATCTCAACCCTGACAACAGTCCTGCATTATCAATGCAATAAACTACAATTTGGGGAAGTCTAAGTCCTGTATCTGGCCTAGTGGCCCCTGGTTGCCTTGGCAATGTAGAAGGACTGTCCTGGCATGCCTTTTACTAAAAGTCCTCTCCTAGTCCAGCCTGCACAAAAAAAAGACAAAGTCTGAAAAGGTTTCAAGGAAAAATTATGAGAATGATCTGATCTTGAGAACTGATCATAAGGAGCTCATTTTCACAGCTCAGTGAAAGCAAGAGGGAGAGACAATTATTCATATGCAGAAAAGAGCACTGATGCCACAGAGTTTTGAGTCATGCAGCTAAAGGCAGAACACGATGGGAATGTTTTCCATTGAAGCATCCCAATCATCAGAATTTTAGAAACAGGATATTCAAGCTGGAAACAGAAGGCATATTTTTACCACACAGGTAATCCCTTACTGTGATGGCTTAGAGAGAACAATGGTAATTAACTATCATTTAGGACCCACTTTAATCTAAACTGAGTATTTCACATGAAAATTCTCTAATTCATCAGTACACATCCCAGCCTAAAGCAAAAATTAGTTGGGACTTACACAATGTGTCATTTAGGAGTTAAAGCTGTAAGTCTGAACACAACTGTGATAGATGATGGCTTGCTCTTTGCAGGGCTTCCCCAGCTGGGAGTTTGCAGCAATTCAGTCCAGTCCTTTTGTACAGATATGCAAACAGTTATCAACCACAGGCACATTCCCTTCACTGTGGAAGGGATGGCTCCTGAGCAAGGCTGGATACTGGCACATGCAGGGAATGAGGTGAGCTGGTGGAACTGAAGGCACAGCTCCTCTCTCATGGAGTCCTCAGTGCCATGCCCAGGGCAACCCAGGGTTCTCTTTCGCTGCACTGGTACCCACACACGCTCAGTCTGATGTTATCAATACAAAGCCATACAGGTTTCTAGAATATCCCCATTTTACAGAATAAAAACCATTTCCCCTCCTGTTTTCTACACTCTTACTAAGCACACCCACATCACACCCACTGGTGGAAGGTCAGATGGACAGCTCTCGTGTTTCTGAAGGTGAGGACTACAACCTCTACCAACATCCTGCGGTCAGAAAAATGTCTAAAATTTACATCAGGATGCAAAGCAGAAAATGCCAATTGCACGTGAACAAAAAGCCCAGATTTGAAGACTTTAGCTTAGAGCCTCTAAAGCCTAAACATGTCATAGTGGGGTGCAGATTCCTTTTATTAGCAGTCAGAATATGCTACACTGAAGTGATTTTTCTGCTAGCAAATAATGCACTACTCTTAAACTATCTGCAATACAAGCTTTATACCACATCATTATTAATTTATCTCCTAAATGCTATTATCTTCAGGATGTTCTCCCTAATAATTCCTTCAAAATTGTGAAAGCTGGCTGAAAGCCAGCCATAGTGACACTGAAATGAAAATAAAAGGTTCCTCAAATCTGAAACATAGAGTGATACTCATCTAAAACTAAAGCAGAATGTCAGTGTATTTTAGATGTTGACATTTTAAGTAAACCATGACCTTTTGCCTCTGAAATTTCAGTGTAATTGTTATATGGAACCAATTCCCCATTAAAACTTCGAGAGACATAGTCATTAAAAAAATGTAGAGAAGAAACATCCAGCTTTTTCAGCCTAAGAACATTGCATTTGGTAAGTTCTCATACTTAAATACACTACACAACACTTTACTGTGCACCTTGTCCTGAGCTCTATGCTCAGAACAGCTGAAGAATGATGCAGAGCCAGAGAAATAAATGCCTTCATGTAAACTAAGAGCAGACAGCAGTTATGAAAAAGAGGATAGGCAGCCAACAAGGTGTGACAAAGACTGAATTGCATGTAGGTCCTTATGTAAGGCTGTACTCTAGGCACCACCAAGATAAAACTTCAAGTGAGGACATGCAATTTGACAACACATAGCAGCTCTCACCACTAAGCAAAGAGAGAAACTGCAAGCCAGAAGACTTAGCTTTTCTCTCTCCTGCTGCTGTTCTGTCACAAAAACACAGGAATCACAGAACCTCCCCAAGTCACAGCTTCTTGCCAATGGAAGACAGAGAAAAAACATCTCAATAATTTTTTTTTTCTTTTCTGGGACAGAAATGGCTCATGTTTGTACAGTGATACAAAGCTGAGCAACTTCCACAGCTTGCTGAGCACATGCAAGCCCAGTTCCATGTGCCTGGGCAGAAACACCAGTTCTGTCACTCTGATTTCAGGACATCTCTGCTGAGCTACAGAGAGCACACACAAGAATGTAACTGGGGGACAGAGTGAAAGTGAGACTGAGCTTTGTCAGGGAGCTTGCCAGAGAGGCCCAAAGGAAGAAACCCATCTGTTCTCCTGTTCTGACTAAGAGCATAACATGACCACATGACTCGTCCAAAACACTGTGATTCTCCATCAGCACAGCCTTACAAAACAGGGGAAGCAATGGATAAGGCTGTGCAAGGCTGCTAGTGTCCAAGTAGGAAGAGGAAAAGCTGTTCTGGTTATTCAGAATCTGGCTCCCATTCACTGCTCTGTGGGGATAACTTTTAAAAATATGAGGTTCAGGGAATTTGATTTACCTCGAGCTAAGAAGCAAAATGGTATCTCACCTCATTTAAAGTAGAGCTAGATTGAGAAACTTTGCCTGTCTTCAATACAATTATCAGCTGGGGGAAGGCAGGGAGGTAAATCACCATAAAAAAAGTACTTAACCAACAAATATTGATATTCTGAGTGCTTTCCTTCAACTTCCTTCTCTTGAGGGAGAAGGTAAAAACTAAGGATGCTTTGTAGCAACAGTGCAACAGGCTATGAAGAATCTCCCTGCTGAATAATCCTGATACAGACCAGTCTTTTTTAAGACTCAAATTTAAGACAATCCTGATATCCCAATTTCATCTGCCATAATTCAACTTCCTATTATTGAGGCTTTCATTTTTACAGAAACAGTTTAATTCCATCACAGCCAGGACATTCTGAGATGGTTCTATGGATCACATGAAGAGTACATAAGGAAACTGAAGTCAGAATGGAAAAAAGAGACCAAAATACATTTGATCAATGTGCACTGTGAGCCAAGATGAAGTAGAGATCAAAAAAAGAACTGGGATTTCATCAGCTGAAAGAAGATGCTGCTTTTTCCTTACTGTAATGCTTTCCTTACTGGATTCAGGCTGTGATGCACGAGGATGGGCTTAGGTCTGTATGATTTCCAGGTGTCACAGCGGTGGGTGTGAAACAAGGCTAAAGAAATAAAGTTGGGTCTGAGTAAATATGAGCAGCATTTTTATTTAAAGACCCAACTATACTGTATTTGGTAGACACTAAACACTGGCTTAGAGCTGCTCACATCAGCATCCCAGTGCACTATCAACACTGTTAAAATGGAAATCCCTCCAGACACTGCCACTGAAACCAGCTTTTTCATCACAAAGTCTTAGTTTTACATAGCATTTTAGGCCTGAAGCAGAGTACAGTGAAAACAGCTCTCAAAGTACTTAAAATAATTAGAGACTAAAGGAAAAATCAGGAGAAAATATCTGGTTGAAAACCTCAAGACCACAGGAATTATTTAAAATACCAAGTGAGGTGAAGAGCAGAAATGGGATAAAAAAATCACTTGGAGGCTATGCATCATGGAGATGAGACTGTAAAGCTCAGGAGTATAACTAGGATTGCTTCTGCTTTGAAAAATTGTTCAGCAGCATTTCTATTTTGCAAAGAATAAAGATGTCGTAACAAAAATTAGAGATTTTAAACAGTAAGAACAACTGAAGGAAGATTTATTTGTTTGTTTGAATGAGACAGAGACAGTACACACATACCCAGGAGGCCCTTCTGAGATCCTAGCCTTGGGGTTAACTGGTTTCCAGTCTAGTCTCCAACAGAAGGTCCTCGTGCTGCAGAGCACTGCACATAAACACAATCCTAATGAAAGTCAAGCCACAAACACTGGTATTGCTGCCAGTTGGTATTGAACATGTAATTCCTTGAGTCCTAGAATCAAGGAGGTGGTTTCCTGAGAATCTGCAACTCCAGCTCAGTGATATCTCACAGCACAAGCTTCCAGCAAAGCTCTTCCCATGGCTGGGACCATGTTGCAAGGCTGTGCCCTGGGCAGATTTTTCAGTGCTCACAGGAAGAAGCTCATCTGTAGTAACACAGTTATCCCTGAGATTTCCACCAGGCTGTAAAATTTGGCTGTGATTGGCCAATGGGTTAAAAAAGGGAGTGGAAAAGAAAAAGGAAGGAAAATATATGCAGAAGGAGCTTCATCCTGCATGCTCGTTTCCTATGGAAACAAGGCTAAACCCAACAAATTATGAAATGAACACTCAGTTTAGTGCCAGCTCTGTTTCAGAGCATAAGATGACAGAGAAACCTCAAGCAGCAGAAAGTATATGCCCTTCACTGTCTTAAGCAAGAGTGTCAGCAATAATTGCACTGATCCATTTTTCATGATGCATCGCATTATGGCAGTGCAATGGGGAAGGAGGGAAGGAAGGAAGGAGAGCGAGCAGATATCAGTAGATTTTGAGCACATGGTTAGCACACAGATACTCCAACAGTGAAAGGCTGCTAAAGAGCCAAATTAATGATGTCTAACTGGATGGTCTGGACTCTTTTTATTATCACATCTCCTGTACACAATTCATGGAGCTTGCTCCTCACTGACGTGGTTGCCATATATAAACAATGCATAGTACACATAAAGGGAGGGCAAAATGAAAATATACAGCCATCCGTGCATTTAAGCTTGCCAAGTGTTGCCATTTGCCTGTATATCCAGATCTCAGAGCTACTAAAGAACAGAAAAAGCTCAAAACGCCTTTGCATTTCCAAGCATCGTTCTCTTCTCTGTAGTGACTCCTCTTTTAATGTCAAAACGAACATTCTAAGTTAGCCAGACACATTCCAATCCAGCAGAAAGGAATTATTTTCCAAGCCCATTCTAAGTCACTTGCTCTTAGTGCCATGTAAAGCTCTGAATCATCAAGTAAATATAACTTACTTTTAGGGAGGCAGCTTTGCAGAATAACTTCTGTTCTTCAGCACCCACAAGGAGCTATCTAAATTACCCACATGCAGAAAGACACTAACTCCACCAGGCACATAACCAAGCTAAACACCAAAGGCTCAAGCACCTTGTACATTATCTAAAAGCCTGTTTAGGTGAATCCACAGCAGAATACACAAAGTATTTTAAAATCTCTCAGTCTGATTCTACTCAAATTCCTTACTGGCTTAGCAAGTGCCTTTTCCAGATCTACCACTCACCTGCTCATCTGCTGAGGATAGAGACCACCGTCTACTGCTTGTTTCCCTGGGGCCCAACAAGGCAGCTTTGCTGGTGGCTTCTTTCAGAGAGCAGACTCTGGGATTTGCCACTAGACAGATAAAACAACCTTCAGCTTGCATGGAATTGCTTTGTCACAAAAGAAATCTTATCCAAGAACAACAGCCTTTCAGTTCTCTAACAGGGTTGCAAAATCCTCTGGAAGAGGAGCTTGCTGCATTGGCCCTCGACACACAGTTCCCAGCACATGAAAAGAAAGGCTGCTCTTTGGCACTGCTCTGAGGGAAATCATGACCTTCACTCAGCAGCTACTGGGGAATGCCACATCACCCGTCCTTCTTCCAGGCTTCACTTCACCCAGCACCACTGAGATACAAGCATAACATTTTCCACTGCAAAACACTGATGCCTCCTCACAGCCAAGTCTGCCATCACATTTCCGGGAGTACTCCAACCTCTTTACTAAAGACTTCATGGACACAGAAGGCTCCTTGTTGTCCCTTTTTTTAAATTTCAGATTCTTTATCATCAGACACTATCCTGTACTCATCGAAAGATCTATTTGACCTACCCACAATTAATAGTTATCCAAGACCTTGTCTTAATATCCCCCTTGGAAAGTTAAAGGACACCATTCTGACACATAAACACTGCCAATTAATTAATTACACAGGGCCTTATTTTCCAGCAGAAATAGTCATTCACGTATTCACATAACTGTCCCTAAAGATCAAGCCTTTTTGGAGACATCAAAATGCACAGACATTTGGCTAGTCCTAATTTATTCTAGCATTTTACCAAGGAATTTTGTAGCTGTTATAGTAAGTAGGTTTTCCTTTAGTCAGACAAAATGAAGATCTGCACAAAATTAATTTCTTTGCCCAGCAAAACACAGTTTTTAAGAGCAGTCCTTTTACTCAACTGGTAACAGAGAGAGGTAAGCCAAAGGCAGTGTCTTTATTGCAGCCACCAAGACTCGATAACTCAGAATAAAGATAGTTTAGGACAGGAGTAGGACAGTCCATTTAAAATATCTGAATGTAATAGACAATCAATTGTTGATTCTAAAGCACACTTATCATAATAAAAGTAACTTCCTTTTCCCCAGGTGATTTTGAGACAAACAGCAGGTCCCTTGCTGCTGCCCGTTCAGAAATACAAAGCCAAAGTTTCCATGTCATGTAGCAGGAAGGTGTCATCTTTCTGTGGTGTCACTTACTCACCAGCTCGCACCACCCACACCACTGCTAGAGAGGACTCAGCTCTGTGATGGAGCAGGTTTTCCCCCAGGCATGGATGCAAACAAGCCAAGGTGCTAAAACATTCAGAGGGAGAGAGCTGATATTCAGGCTGCACACTGCCAGTCTGCTATGGAATGCTCAGAGTTACCTGCAAACTCATACCCAAACATTTCAGGAAGCCCAAACTTCCTGAAATGCCATGCCAGCCTCTGCCCCTTCTGATCCTCCCCACCTAATGCTAAGTATTATTAGGTTATTTCACACGATTTCCAAGTCCCTCAGGACTGGCACCATAAAGTGATGAAGTCAAGTAAGTAATGACTAGCAGGAGTTTCCTTTATCTATTCCTTTTCTATAATATCACCACATTTGATAAGCCCTAGGCCCGGCTCAGGCAACTCAAAGTACAGAACCAGATGTTTGGGTTCCCAACAGGGTCACATAGGGAGAACTGGATATTTCAGAAAAGGGGTGCTCCAGGCCCACATGCCATAACAGGGAGACACCTACATCCCACTTAAGTTTTGCACATGAATGTCTCTGAGCCCCCATTTCTCCCTAGGATATGGGTACTGGAATGAGGGCTGAGCACTGGATGTCTTCATGGAGCTGGACATGGGACCCTGACTGAGAGATGCCCGACTGAGCACTGAACATGAGGTTCACTCTGAAGATTTCTCTGGCATATGTGTCAAGCAAGAAGGAGGTCATGCTGTCCCTGCTCAGCTTTAATTAACAGTTTATTCAGCCAGGAAAAATGAAAGATGCCCTACTCAGTTAAAGAACACTTAAAATTATGGTACCCACCTTCCTGCACTATCTGGCTGATCTAGATGAAGGCACTCCCTGAATGCAGTCAGAAAGCAAACACCATGGGAGCAGAAGGAAAACATGACATCACAGCCCCATGGTTAAAACACTTTCATGGATGTGGGAGAGCTCAGTGCGAGGTATCATTCCAGGCAACATTAAACATCTGAAGTGCCTGGAACTGCAGCTAGGTTCAGCCAGCTCGCCTCCCTACGGATGTGGTTATTGCAATAGCAGAGGCTGTTGAAAAATCAGGACTGCAGCATGCAATTCTGATGAATGATGGCAATAAATTAGCATGTGATGAGTCTTCATCTTTTAAAGGCAGCTCTCTCCACTCATCTCTAGTGCTATGGATCTTTACATTACTTTGAAGAGATGGCAAGATAAAAAACACTGCAAAAGCATTACTGAATACTATTTTCTCCTCTCTCCTCTCCTTCAATTTATATTTATCCCATCATTTTGCCAGTGCAAATCTTATTTGATATACTCTCTAAAATCTTCTGAAATAATTTTAGAAACCTGAGTCAACTGGATGTTGAATTTTGACAAGTTTTTGAGAAAAAGAGTTATGCTCTGTGATTCAAAAAGGTAGTCTTAGATATTTCAATTTTAAAAAGATTTTCGCTGTAAAAAACCAACCTAGATTTTCTTCAGACTTTTTAAGCCCGTCTGTCTTCCCTCAGAGACAGCTGCTCCCTTGTTAGTAGTAGCAGAAGCAAATAAGTGTAAGCCTCATGACTGATGATAAACACCACATCTTGCCATAGTTTCCCAGAGAAATGAATCTCTAAGATAAAGCATGTCATTAAAAGCACCTTATAACTTTGAGATTGGAAACTGTACATAAGGAGGCAGTATCTTTGAGAGACTGAGAAAGTACAAAATCAGCTGGAGCATCTGGTAGAGCATTAGTAATGCTGCATGGCTGTTTAGCATGGAAGCAGCATCTCAGATGTGTCATCCTGACTGAGGTACACAGGGAGGTTTATGAAATGCCTTTTTCACTGAGCATTAAGTGAAAAATAAACACCAAACCAGCAAATCCCAGAATCCACATGTAAGGGAAATAGATATACTTTACTAATGTATATGGATGAGGGAAGGAGCTGTGAAGGATATCATGACTTCACCGAACGATAAGCTACACACAGAGTGTGCCTCTCGATGGACTGCTGGGAGTCATCAGGGCACAGGAACTGCAGGCACACTGATAAGAGCATCAAAGGAGGCTCTTACCATTTGCATTAATGTAACTGGCTGTAGCACTGGGATGTAGACAAAAGATAATGATGCCAGCAGTTTGTTATATTCATTCTTTGTTCTTCCTTCTCCTCACGCAATTAGAGCAACTATACACGCAATTTAATGTAAACTTATATTGCCTGAATTCAGTGTAGCAGCCCCAGCAGACAGTTTCTGTTTAGTTTGTTGTCTTTCAACATGCAGCACAATGCAATATCAGAGGCTTAAGACAGATAGCAATAAAAGCATGGGCTCCTTACCAAGATTCATTACTGATTATGCCATCAGCATTAAGCTCTGTTTTTTCCAAAATGAAACATTTGTTTTCTAGCAAGAGAAACATAGCTTCTTCTGTGACAGAGTCCTGTTAAAGCATCCAGTTTGTAAACAGGGACAGAATATGTCAAGTCTGTTAAAATCTGGGACAGGATAGAGTCACTCAGGTTTTGCTGGAAGGATGTATTCTCCTGTTATCTGGGACAGCTCCTGGGTTCTGTCAAGATGCAGGAGTGATGACAAAGTGGCTTGGCAACCATCTTGTCAGCAGCAACAACAAGAAAGAAAGAATAGCACAGCTTAGAAACAAGAGAACAAACACAGTTTCCACCATTGTGACCTTTTCCTCAGAAAGGCAGAGAAAGTGCTGTTATCAGGGAGATATTAGAAGGGACCTTGGAAAAAAAGCGCTGCTTAGCTGACTGGTGGAGATTGTTCTGTCCTCATTTGAAATGTTCAGGAGAACATTCTGAAAGTACAGCAAGGAATTCCTAAAAAAACCATAATAACTGATGACCCACAAAGGGCGAGGAAAGGTCTTCAGCTGATGTGCTGCATTACAAATCCAATTCTACAATTTTATACAAAGCAAGTGTAAAATGCATGGACATTTTGATGTGCAACAACAGTGTATTATAGTGGAACACTTTATAACTTAAGGA
Source organism: Molothrus aeneus (assembly GCF_037042795.1). Taxonomy (NCBI): domain Eukaryota; kingdom Metazoa; phylum Chordata; class Aves; order Passeriformes; family Icteridae; genus Molothrus; species Molothrus aeneus. The sequence goes on from NC_089652.1 coordinate 28,407,939, forward strand.
CTGCCACCAATTCTCCACATGAGAGCCAGAAATATCCTTCATTTGCTTATACAACAAAAGAGTCATTATAAAGGCAGAGTTTGCTGAAGCTACCATCAAAGCTAAAAACTAATGGAAAAGGTGGGTGCACTTAAGGATAACAACACTAATCAGGCTTTCATTGACCTCGAATCAAGGACCAGAGCTGGTGTTTCTTCTGGATTTCAAAGGGAATGTAAGCACCCGTGCATACAGGAGTGCCTATCTCACTGCACCACAGATGGGCCTCTGTCCATGTGGGAAGCTCAGAGGTTCCCGTTCCTGGATTCCTCACCCTTACAAAATGACAGATCATTAGGACATAAAAGTCAATAATGAAATTAAGAAAGTGAAAGAAATTACTTGCCCTACTTTAATCTTACGATAAGATCTATTTCAAAGGGGAAGGTTGCTTTTTTTCCAGCTTGCCTAACTTACATTCTTCAACCATTTCTGTTTTGCACATCAAAATACCTTGGATAAAATTAAGTCAGAATCAGTACTATTTAGCAAGGTGCAATTTGCCAATTGTTGTTGCCTTGGTAGGTGAAAGAACACAGCTCCTCAATGAGGTTTTTTCAGCTACTTTGTTTCCTGTTTTACATTACTTAATTCTGGATGCAAGATAGGGAGAAATAATGAATTTCCCAGTAACTGAGCCCTCAAACACAAAGCACATCTGTGCCTTAGAGACAGGAGTCTCACTGACCCCATCCAAAGAAATTTAATGTTGGCAATGAGTTATCACTCCAGAAATACACCTTTCTACCAGGTAGGATTTACATTCCAGCTTGAAAACAAACTGCTGCTAAAGGAACAAAGTTTCTGCTTCAGAAGGATTTTACATAGAACTGAACCTGTATAATCATCATTCAAACAAGAAGGCTCAATTCTTATTTCTATCAAAGCTGCTTAAGCTCAAAGCTTCCCTATGAAAATTTCCTGGTTCCTTATCCAGAGACAAGATCTAAATTCAATTGGGAATTCAGCATCCTGAAAGAAGCAGCATTTGTCAACTAAATTATTTTCCAAAGTAAAAAGTTTAAGAGATTAAAACTTTGTCCACATGTGAAAGATCTGACTGCCATGGTGACAATAGAGGGAAACACAGATTTATTTTCTATTAATCTATAAATCACCTTTTGCTTGGCTAGCAGAGTCACATTGCACTCTCTCTGAGTAGTCTGAATCCTCCTGAAATAAAAAAGTGAGTCTTTGTGATACAAGGTGAAGAAAGAAACGTTCAGGAAAACATTTTAAAGTAAACATATGAAAGCTCCAGCTTAACTGGTGTGGCTGGAACTCAGGGATGATTTATCGAGATTCCACTAACACAACATTTAGAAACCTTAATAAGAGGAGCTAGCAGCCACTAATAGCAGTAATATGCAACTGAGTACAGAAATGATGGACTGCTTCCAGCTCTGCCACTGACTGGAAGTATGAAACGCTCTGAGTGCCAAGGCAGCATCATTAAGACAGCATCAGTATGAATTACTCATTTTTGCCACTTTAATACAAAGGAAAGATCTCTTTGTAGATTAGTAGAAACACTGCTAGCTCTTCTTCTGCTTGTCCCCAGAAAGTGGGATCTGTTTTTCCATACTTCATAAACAGAGCTTAAATTTTGCAATATTCATTCTCTCAGTTTGTATTACCAAATGGGTGCATGAAGACATCACATATAGGAGAACAAGAAAATTACATATTTCAGCCCCCCCAGTATCTGGTTTTGTTCCAATGACACATATCCCAATTTTTTTAATTTGAATAGCTAGAGAAGCAATTTAGCAAGATTTTGAGGAAATAGGGATAAAATTTGCTTTCTTCTCTCTCTCAGTCACCACCCTATAGTAAGTTCATCCTCACATTTCACCAGTGCTCTGATTTTTCCCTCTATCACCACAAGTCATGGTCCACAGCTTTTTGGACTTTAGTATGAAAAATTATATTGCCATTGGTCTTCAGTGTGAATTGTTATCTGCTAAAAAGTTGTCTAAGCCCACAAGCAGCCATCAGAGGAGAAGAAACTTTCAGCTGCAGCAAATGTAGTCTGAACAACTACAGACGGCACCGTTGAAAGTTTATTTCATTCTAGCAACACATTCAACCACCTAAAACTGCATGAAGGAAAGAAAGGCAAGGCATTCTACTGCTCGCTCTTTTTCTCCTTTCCCTGGGAGAAGGAAAGGGAGCTTTTGATTATGGTGCCCAAGGCAAAACAAATAATAAAATGTCCTTGGGTTGGCCAACAGGGAGGAAAATGAGACATTGCACACCCACTGTGTCCTGCCTCCACCTAGCAATGCCTATTCCAGAGGTAAAACATGGAAACCCAAATCTTTCACCTCAAACAGGAAATCTTCATGGGTTTTGGGACAAAGACCTTCAGCAGAGAATACCTAACAGATGTTTGCTCCAAGATGTGACCTGCCAGAGTTTGACCACAGGGAAAGTAGAGCTGAAGTTTTCAGCTTTGTTAGGAAGTGCTGGACATCCCTAGGCTAGACCACACTAAGATTTCCCCTTTTATACAAAGCAGAAATGGGAACAATTTTAACACAAATGCTCTACACACAGTAGAGCATTTTACATTAAGGGCTCAGGGAAATACCCTTCAATTACCTGAAGCAGCTTGCCCTCAAATTTTTATAGTCTGGACAGAAAAAAAATAACCAACAACCAAACAGGCAGTAGAAACACTAGGAAAACAAGGGATCCATGTAAATATCCCTCCAATATCTTCACAATATTTTCTTCAAAGGTAACTGTATCACTAAAACATAGACATTATTAACACAGTGTCTCTAGGGACACTTCTAACAGGAAGAAAGACTGAGGGCCTACTCACAGGCAGGGCCTACTGAGGGCCTACTCACGGTTGCTGTACTGGGCATCATACGAGATAAAAAGTAAAGTGCTTACATTTAATTTTTAACACAGGAGCTGAGCTGCCCCTGACCTACACAATTCTCACCACTAAATTCAAGAGAAACAACCAAAGCATGATTTAAATCACTGAGAAATCTAACTACTGCTTAAGCATTCAGCAGTGAAGGCAGCACATGGAAGTTAAAAAGAACTGAATGCGCAGATCAGCCTTGCAGAGTCTGCCACTTCTGCTGTTTTTTCCTTCTATATGGCCGAAAAAAAGCTGAGCCAGGTCCTAAACACATTTCAGACATTGGTTTTCTGCAAATCCTCAGGAGCCAGGAAACTGCCTGCTGGGAGCCTGGTCATACTTGCAGAGTTGTTCCAGAGCTGTTCCAGGTTCTGGTTCTGAGGTTCCAGCCCTGCAAACACTGGAAGGAGAAACTCAGCCCACACCATCTCCCCATCAACAGGGGAAATAAATATAGTTTCCCATAGACTTACTGTTTGGTTTGCTGAGATTTACTTTAATTATTGATTAAAGCTTTTATTTTGCAGTTGGGATATTTATAAATTTTTTCTTCTCTGAGGATTCATAATAGCAGAGGTCAATCTTTTCAGTGTTACCATCTGTCTGAATGGGCACTAATGCAAGAGATGTCTTGTCCTCCACCTGCCTAAACACATGACATTTTATCTGAAATTGCTACTGTAACAGGGTCCTATTTGGTTCAAAATAGTGGAAGTTACTAACACTTTGAAAGTTACAATGAGAACAAGGGAAGAGAAAGGAAAGAGGCTGATTTTCTTTGGAAGCCAAGCCAAAAGTATCACAAAATTATTCATATTAACATTTTATGCTTTATACCACCCCCTGATCTGTAAGCTGGTCCTTTGAATCCCAAGAGCATCCTTTAAGAATGCTGTAGAAATCCATGCTCTTTGCATTTTTTTCAGCATCTTGTTTCCAATATGCTAATTAGAGGGGAAGCAATTAGAACAAAATTAATTTGCCCATCTATATTTGCTGTTCCAAGCTTTCCCCAAATGCTGAAGGAAATTGACAAAGTCAGCATGTCAAAGAGCTGTTTCTAGCCTGTCATACAAGGTGTGAAGAAATACATGGCATTTGACTGGTTTCTCCTGTCCCTACTGAATTTATGGCTTTAAGCATCAAACTGTCAGAAAGGGTGACTGTCTCTGACTGTAAATGGTAATTACTTCCAACAGCCCATGCAATGATGCTTATATCACTTTAACTAAGGCATGCTGTCCAGCCCAGCTGCAGACTAAAAGAAAACTAAACAAAAACAAACAAACAAAAAGAAAAAAGAAAAACCAAACAAAAACAAAACAACAAAAATTTAAGGACCAAATCTGTGCCTGAATATTATTTCTGTGTCTGCTGGGGTGGCTTGTTTAAAGTGACTTTTCTCATTACATGGGATGTCTGCTGGGTCAGCAGAAACACTACAGCCTGGTGGGGTGATATGGGAAAGGCATGGGGTAACTGAAATGCTCTGTAACCTTCAGGTCACCTTAGTTTTTATCAGAAAGGAGGTCTGGCTAACCTCAGCTTCAAATTTCCACTCCTGGGACAAGATAAACAGATATGCATCACTGACTACAACCAGTTTGGATTTTATTTGTAGCCTTACAGATAGAGGCCAGGGAGAACAGCTCAGGTTCAAGGAGAGGTTTGCTGTCTCACCACCAGTATTGATGGATTTACAGCTCTTCCAGGGATTTGGTCACCTACACATTTGATAGCTATATCTCTTCTGCTAAGCATTGAGTAGAAGCAGTTCCAGGAAAAAAACCCAACCATACCTACAGAATCTCACCCAGTGCATTCTTCACTAGTGACTTCTTTACCACTGTGCTGGGATAGACAATCATTTTTGTCTCTCCTGTTTGACCCCAACTGGGAAAATATACTCTGGGTACTGTTTTCTTCCAAGATTATTGTATGAGACAGTCAGAAGCTGACCCACAAGACACAAAACTTCACTATTCTTACAATTTCTTTTACTGCATTTGCAGAAGGAAATGTGACTGATTGGATGCCATTTGTTCCCAGCAAAGCTACTTTGGCTGTTCCTCATCTCTGTGTTATGACCCAGCTGCTTGCACATTGTGCTATTACTTCTCTCAGATTTTTCCAGGAACCAAAGCTTGATGGATCTGCAATTCCCCAGCACTTCCCACTTCCCTCTCCCCTTTTTTAAAAGGCAGGCATTATGTTTGATACTTTCCATCATTCTGTAACCTCACTGACCTCTCAAATATAACTAACACAGTAAGAAGGGGGTTTCAGCCACTTCTTTAAGTGTTCTAGCAGGCCTTCTCCTGACAGCAAATGGGGCTTTTAAGAAAATGGCTCCTACCAACACTGAGAGAAGCACCCCTGCTCCAATGCCCAGAGCACAGCTTGTCAGCCTGAGGGCATAACAAACAATTTTCTGGCAGTTTCATCAATCACTTCTCTTATCACATGAGAGGGTCACCAGAGGTTTGAATGTAAGAGAGTCACATAGTTGCTCCTGAAACAAAAACTCTGAAAATCTAACAGCCTGAAACAAAAGCCTTGCTAACATCCTGATGTGGTATACATCTAGTTCAACAGCTCTCATGGAAAACAGTGAAGCTTCCTTAGCATGGATGAAACTACATGACCATGAGAACACTTAAAACATTTTATTTATGTATAAAAACACAAGTCTTTGTAAATGGTACTGCATGCTGTCACACAACTGAATACAAGCTAAGAGTCATGTTGATATAAGCCATCATCATACTTCAAAATAAATACTCAGCTGCTAGAAATCCCAGGTATAAGCCAAACCTAACATGTCTCACAGCCAAAAGCAATTTTCCCTTTTAATATGACCATAGACTTCCAGAATTTTCTAAACACTTCAATTCAAAATGGATAGATACATTGTGTCCAATTTCATATCTATTAAAGAAAAAAAAAATACTTCTCAAACTGATTGCAATGAGGTACTTGCAGAAAATTCACACCTAATCTTGCTGTCAGAAAAATAGCAATTTGCCAACTAAAATATTTAGGAACTACTCCTCCTTCAGCAGAGAAAGTTTAAAAATATTTGTCTCAAAGAGTTCATGAAGTTCTGTGCATGCAAATGGGAGTTTGTCCTAGGGAACAGAATTAGAAGATGAAAATATTGTTTTGTACACAAGTTATCATGGGCTCATCTAGAACACCTTAGGATGATGGAAGCCTAGCTGGTTTCCCTGGTAATTAGAGATAATCAACAAGCAAAGTTTGATGAAAAGTGCCTGGTACAAAACCATTTACACAAACAAGAAGCTATTCTGAAAGACTTGCAAAAAGTCAGTGAAGAGGAAATGTCAGTATTCCAAGAAACCTCGTGTTGCTTTGGCAGCCTTGCCTTAATCTACAGAAAAGAGCTTGAGAGCACAAGCCCACTATTGGTAGTTTCAAATCCCTTCATGGGGATTCACACTGGGGCAAGGGCCTAAATGCATCCTTAATTACATATTTAAATACAAGAAAATTCTGTAAGCTTCTTCTCAGCATGCTATTGCTTGTTAGTTGTACTGCATGTATTGCTTGTTAGTTGTACTTGGAAGTTGTACTGCAACTTCCCTTGTAGAAAGAGCCCAAGTTGCCTACATTTGATCTTCTGATTCCATTCTGGGATGTAATCATGTAAGTTCCCAAGACTTTCATCCAATTTAATCTTGAGCCAACAATTAGCTTCCACCTTTGCATCACTCTTTTTCCTGAAAGATTGCAACTGTATAAGAATACCTTGCTTTAAGGACAGATTCTGATATGATATTGAGAGGTTTCCATAAAGAATACTTCTGTTAATCCCAAATTTTCTCATTTATTTTCATACTTTGAGTTTAAAAAATTCCTATTCCTAACCTTAGTAGTTAAAATGGCACAATCCACAACAATAGTATTTTTCAGTTATAACATAATGGCAATAAAACACAATAGACACTACCCAAAGCCTGTAAATTTGGTTCTATACACAGTTCTTCACTACTGAAAAATGCCGTCCTTCCGTTCTTCTGAAAAAACTCCTTGTTAAATAGGTAGTTTTAGGTGAAGGTCCCAAAGGTCAGCCTACTTTGGTGGAGATTATTATAGACTGGACAGTTGAGGTAGACTTACATCCATGTGCAATGATTTAGAGACAGAGCCAATCCCAGGAGCTCTAAATTGGGAAATGGCACTGGCACTATTCAGCAGAATTCCAAATTTCCATCTCCATTTAAGCATACCACTCTTCTGGGAAAACTAATGAACCTCAGAAACTGGGAAGGCTGGAACTGTCAACAGAAGCCATTCTGCTCTGCAGGGTACCCCAGCTTCCTACAGAGGCAATGGAAAGGACCCTGATGGTTTCAAGAGGGAACTTGATCACATTTGCATAATGCAGCCCTGTGAGTCTGAAAGAGCTCCATGGATGTTCAGCTCCTCAGCCCATGCAAGAGGCACTGGCGTAAGAGAGGGGAAGAGGTTGCACAGCATCTGCACAGCCTTGTCTGTGTAAAGCTTTCTGCAAGTTTATTTGTTTCAGGAGCCTCACATCTACCCATAATCTGTACAAATATATCCAGATTAGACATAGGAAAGGTTTCTTTGGATGTCTGATGCTTTTTATTTGCAGAAACAATACTGATACCAGGGAATCCCATTCATTTATTTTAGGCTGATCAAACTTAACCTTTATTTATTTCCTGGTGTATGTTTCTATTGCTATATTAAAGGTCACGCAACAATGTGTATAGATATAATTCAATTTTTTTTTTCCAATACGGGAACTATTATTAACTTTCTCCTGCAAGGCTAAGAATGAACAAGCCATCTTGTAAACCAGAGGGAAATATAGGTACTTCCCTATCTTTCCACTGACAGAGGTGAGGTGCTGCCAGCTAAAATTTAGTTCTCAATTATGGGTTTGGAGGACTGCAGCCTCCTGACCCTTCAATGCAATGTTTGTGTATCACCAACCACACCACCTGACAGCAGAATGGTAAACAGCTATAGGTCTCCAACAGTGAAGAAATTAAAGGTAAAAGACATTCAGATATTCTACAGAAACCTGCCACTCCATTGCTAATCACAGGACTTAAGAATACTTTTCAATTAATTTACCCTTTAAGGTTAATTTAAATTTAAACTAATAGTGTCTCAGTCAATATTGTTACTTGATTACAAACACGGAAATTAAATTTGGAAAATAAAGTGGAACAATGGAAAATAAAGGGGAAATGGGAAGGTACTCAGCCAATATTCCCTCCATGTTCTTTGTGAAGCAAATTGACAGGAGGGAAGGTACATAAATTTCACCAAACAGTGACAATGTTCATAAAAAAGTGTTTTTAGGAAATTGCCATGCAAGGGTTAGGTTACCAACATGAATCTCACTTCTCTGGAAAAGCGAACACTACCTCGAATATTCAATTATGAGCACTGGCACAAGATGGAAACATCGTGCAGCGAACTCCTTTGGAGCATGGACTTCCCAACTCGTCTCACAATGGGAAGATGAATTGAAGAAGGAAATATTTAACAGAGAGCCAAAAATGCAAAAATTTGGGAGGCAAGTTGAATTTAAAACAACAGCAAATTTGACAAAAGATAAACCAGCAATAGATTACTGGAACTTTTTTTTGTTTACCTCAACATAATTTTTTAAAGCTACTTTATTTTTAAACATTCAAACATTACCCCATAGCTAAAGGTAAGAGACACGCTCTTTCATGTTTCACACAACTTAAACAAGTAAATGAAAGGTAAACAGCTTTAATTGCAACATTCAAGCACACTTTCAGAGATTCTCAGCAACTCTCTGAGATTATTTCACTAGTACAATATCATTAATTTAGGAATCTAGCGCTCTAGGATCTAGGCTCAGCTGCTGAGCAGCCTAGCTGCCTTTTACGTGATGCCAATATTTTATGTTTTTCAAAGTCCATGCTTTTCTAATCTCAACAAGACCATTAGCACTGCTGCCAGCATTCCATGGGATAAAACACACTTTTTCCAAATACTGTAGGACTCACTACTAGTAGGAAAGGTGTTCCACAATTGTTCTCATTTTACAGATGAGACATCTATCAGCAATAATGCAGCCACTGCAAATCAGAGGTTTAGTGACAGCCAGCACAGGAATCAGAGCTTTACCCCATATTCCTGTCCACTGTAAGACACAACTCTCCCTCTGGGCCTGCAAACCACAACTATTTGTCTGCAGTCTCCAGCATCTTCCCTACTTCTGTGGACATTTAGAAGATAGTTTAGATAGATACAGAGAGAGAGATAAAGAGAGAGAAAGTCAAGAGAGGTGAATTCAAAAAGTTGGTGGCTAGAGGTATCAAGATGACACACTAGGACAGGAAAGACAGAACCAGGGAAAATTGGCAATGAAAGCAAAGGTGATGAACACTAACCAAAAAGTTCTGGATACAGGGAGGGGCAGTCAGAGCCAAACACAATCCCTTCTCCCTGTATGCAGCAATGACTTAGCAAAGAGACAGAGGCTGAAAGAACAGACCAGTCTCTTGGATGGAAGGTTGGTAAAAAGAGTAGAGAAGTAAGACAAAAAGTTATCTGAATCAAGAGAGAAAGTGGTCACAACTTCACCAAGAAAATAACATATAATCTGTCAATGGAAATGCACAGTTGCTGTTGGTCATAGCTGAAAAGCCTTTGCCAAAGACTTTGAAGTTTGTTCCTTGGCAGCGATGATGGGGCTTGGTAAAGGTGGCAGCACAAGTAGCTGACCACCACCATTTCTGAAACAGAAAAGGAGCCCAGAGCACAGCACTGGTTTTGATGGATTATCTCAGGAACTAACTGGCCCTTCACCACTGCTGTGAGCTGTGCTGCGCTTCCTTGAGCACGGGGAGCTTAAGTCAGAACAAGCTGTTCACTTTTTGTCTTCTCCCAAGTGTCTCCTTGTAAAGGGATAACTCAAGTGGGGGCTGCTCTGTGGAAATCTCCAAGGAGCACCAGCATGGCAGGGGGAGGGGTGCTCAGCCATCTAAGCCATGGCCTTTCTTTCCTAATTACACTTGTTTGCCAAGATGTAATTATTTTGCCTGCTTTGTCTTCAGCTTGACAGTCTGGTGATCTCAGAGTCACCACCCTGCATGCTGACCTGGCAGAGCTCCTCTCCATCCTTTCCTAGAATAGGGGTATCTTATAGACAAGATAGACTTCACAGACTCAGCAAAACTATTCCTATGATTCCCACTTCCATAACTGCCTTATATGTTTGGGTATTAAATTTCACCCAGCCCTTCTTCCCACACCTACACAAAGCATTTCATTCCAACTATGCAGGGAATAGAAGCTGTAAGTAGATATTATCAGCATTATCCCAGACCCTCCAAAGTCAACGAACTATTAAGTTAAGCAGTCACTGCAGCAGGATCTGAGTACTTAACTATTAAATAACTGAGATGAACCAGCCTATCTTAATGCAGGATTATCCTGTGTCCACATTAATACCAGGTGAGCTGCTAGAGCACACAGTTACAAAAAGTACTTCAGCCTTCTGAGAATTTGTATTTACATATTTCCTCTATGATGGCTGATAAACCAAAGGAAATCTATTACCATCCAGGTTATGCAGCCTCACAGGCCATGACCAGAGTTATTCAACTTAATGTATTCCCATGACAAATAAGACAAATCAGTCCAATAATGCTACAGACCAAGAAGGAATTTTTTACTGTGGAAAAGGACTCCCTGAGATGAGACCCAGTCAGAGCTCTGAGCTGTCTGGGCTTGCTCCTTGTAATTTTCTCATGCCATCAATACTGTGCTGAAACCCTGAAGATCATCTCACTTTTCCACTGATGTAGTATGCACATCTGGTGCCAGGGGAAAAGACAGAGCCCTGTCCTGTCACTTCAGTTTTGTCATGGAAACTGAGAACTCTCCCTCTAGAAGAGCATTTACAAAGGGCCCTTATCACCCTCCAAAGGGGCATGGAGTTCCCAAGAGCTGACAGACTCCAGGGATGCAGCTAAAGCCATTGATTTTCTCTCTGCATCTTCTCCTCACAGGAATGGTGCTTCCAGAGCAAATTCCCTCCCTAAATCTGGTAGCTGACAGTACAGGCATCCCAGAGGCCTTTTGCTTACCAGCTTTTCCCCACACATGACTTAAGATTGCTCAATCTTAAAGGCTGCTTCAGGGTGATTAATATCCCTTAGAAAGATCAAGCCTTGAAGTTTCACCCAGAGTTCACTGCAGGCTTTTATAAAAACAGTGGCTGAATCAGTGAAAGTGGGCATGATGGGTTTCCCAATGCATGCTTAGGGAAAAAGTAAACGTACAAATAAATAGAACTGTAATCCTAGTCTGTGCTGGATTTTCCATGGATGTTCTCAGTGTCCCTCATCTACAGGTCCTTTGACCCATCATAGCTGTGCAAGCCCTCATCCTGCATCCCTGCAGCCAGAGCCCTGGACGAGTGAGTTGGTGTCACGGTAATTTATCACACTGCCTCCCTCAGAAACAATGTACACCCCTAGATGGCCCAAAATGGAGTTGACATCTCAGATATTCAAAGGGATTTCTCTCCCTCATTATTCCCTATCACCTGAGACTGTCCCTGGTGTTGGAAGCAGAAGTACTTTGAATATTTCTCCTCTTCTTCAGTCTGCTGGCCAAACACCCCCCAGCTGTGAACAGCTTTATTTTACACTCCCAGCTCCAGGTGAGACCACTGACAGACACATCCCCAGAGACCAGCTTGCACGATAGGAAATCTGCAAAGTGCACTCATCTTTGCTACCTTGCCAGTTTTCTAGGCCAAACATTATTAACACAGAAAATAAAGCTAAGGGGAAAAAAGGAGATACTGTGCCCAGCCTTGTCAGTGAAACAAACATACCATGCCCCAAACCAGCCTTTGCTGGAATTTCCATGCCCACACCAGTGCAGCAGGTGTGTGGCTATCTGGGGATGTTTGATTATCCCACACTGAGGATTTTTTAAGCCCGTGGGAGCTAGAGTTAAACCTGGTTGCCACCCGTTCCTACTGAGAACTCTCTTTCTGGAACATGCCTACAGAGGAGCAAGTCTGAACGTTTTGGTGGGTTTAAAATAGCTCTCAACCAACTTGAGAAAAGCAGGGCTGGTTTGGGAGTGCTTCTGGCAGGGTTGGCTGAGAAGGCACAAGTTTGCATTTGTACTTTTGACTTCTCTGTTGTAGGCATGATAGTGCAGGAACTGTGCCGATTGTTGTGTTCTGGTATGTCCAAACAGCTTTTGCTCTTCCAAACCCCTTCACTTCTCCTTCAAGGGGGAAAACTAAACTCTTTTACTCTTAACCTTCCCACCTGCTGGCAGGCTAATTCTCACCAGAGGGCATGCACTTTCTTGGATACATACTTTCCCAGACATTCTTGATAGAGGTAGCTGTCTGCCCAGGATTCAGGCGGGCTTCTTTCAGGTCCTGGTACCATATGCTGTTAATATATAGCATGATAGGAAATGGGAATAAAAAGGCATGAGGTGTGACAGCTCCTACCCTAAGATACAACTTGTAGATTGGTGTGGGGCATCACACAATGATTAAGTCACGCTGGGGATTAAAATGGAGCCCATTGCAGCCTTGGCTGAAAAACCAGAGCAGACTGAGCAGTTGGCACTGCAAGTGCCAGAACGCACAGAGGCTGGTTTCCTCCTCCTTCCTTGCATCTTGTGGCCGACCCACTTGCTCCAGCTGAGGCTTTTCTGCAGTTTTGGCGCTTAGGAAAGTTTTGCCTGAGTTGATGCCCCAGCCTTTGTGCAGGGGGGCACTGACACTGCAGCATTTTGCCCCCAGCTTTGTGTTCCCCACCACTGCTGGGCTGAGTCCCGTGCTCCCAGCAAAGCCCTGGAGCCCACAGCAGTGGGCAGCAGGCACAGCTCCCATCTGAGGTGGGGAAGGCAAAGCACTTTCCAAAGAATCTGAACAGACCCATGTGAACACCACAGTCTGAGCTAACATCAGATTTCAAGTGGAAGAGCTGCTGGCGACTTGCCCAGATTCCCTGGCCTGCTGCCTGCCAAGTCCTCAGAGACTATTTTTGTCATTATTTATTTATTAAAATTAACTGTCTTGGGGCTGGACCGCAGACAGACAGAATCTAAAAATGCAGACACTCAGTGGAAAGCTAGCTGGGAGGTAGGTGGAGAGGTTAATAATAATATCTGGTCCAGTCCCATTAAAGGGCAAAAAACCCCAACCTTCTAAGAGAGTTTGTGGCTTAACAGGCTTAAATTCTTGCAATTCTTCTAGGCACCAGGTTGCCTAGAAAGACAAGGTGCTGGCTCACCTGGCAGGTACATGTGCCATTTCCATACAGACTGGCAGACTGGGCCACAGCTTATGAATTTGGAAAAAGGTCATGAACTAGCAGGAGCAAGAAAACAGTGCTGTGAAGGTTGACAACCCACTGTACCAATACTGAACGGGAGACCACTTCTAGGAGCAACCTGAATCAGTAACTGATCCTTCACTACAAATCATTTTTATCTGCTGGGATCCTCTACCAGGCACTCTCCTTTTTTTTTTTTTTGGCTGTCTGAGACCACCAAATTATATCACTATTATACAGGCTGCTTGTAAGTGAGCAGCCATGTTGGCTTCTGCTTCTAGATACTTTGCCTTTTTCTAGTTCCTTACAAACCTAAAGAGAAGCTCTCCCCAACCTGTGCTGAAACCAAGCCAAGGAGGCCATACATCCCATATTAAGCCCAAACCACACTCTGCTATTTGGAGAATGCAAATCCAGCCAAAGCCACAAACAAAATGGTTTGTTCTAAAATGCATTTCCAGATGGATCGTGATGAATGAAGTACAGAACACCTACAAAGAGATTTTCATCTTCAAAAGGAACCAGTGCATCTGATCTCTCCAAAAACCAGGTCTGGGAATGGGGAAACTATGGAAAGGGAGAATATCTCTTTCTACAACAGAAATACTTCACACTCAGATGAATGCTTTCCACCCACAGAACATAAAGCATTTTTTCTAAAAGCAAGCACTATTCTGGTTTCACTCAGAGTAGCAGAAGCAAGGCATGTAAACCATTGCTCAGGGTCACGCAACAAAATATGGTATTGTCAGCTCTTTGACCTTGCTTTTCCAGGGCTTACCTTGCCCTATTGTGCTGCCTGGACAATGTGTTGATAGACAACAGGCTTTCTAATCCAACAGAGCCCTGTAAATCACAGCTACCAGTCTGCCCACACGGTGCCCGGCTTTAACTGATTCAGGAGCTGGCAGCTGTTGCCAGCACAACACCGATGCAGGAAATCTCATCCTGTTCACACATTAACAGCAGGAGCCTTGCAATCATGACACAGCACACTGCTGGGAGTGCCACACAGGAATCACACTCACCTGGGATGCTGCTGGACTCTTCTCCAGCACCAGAGAGGGGGTGTCAGTAGTTCACGTGGCTCACACAACTATGAATATCCCCGTGGTAAGGCATTTACCCTGGTTTCAGAGGGATTTCTTGATGCAAATGGATTCACAGGTATAACGCTGCTTTAGCACACTCTGAAAAAGCCAGAATGTGTGCGGATTACCTGACAAATTCGAGGTCTCTCCTTTTTGCACTAATCCAGGCCTGGGATTTGGGTGCCTTCTTTAGGCAGATTGAAATCACAGCACAATCCCTGCAATGCTATCAGCACAAGATTTTAGTAACACCTTACAGACTACATGCAAGGATCTCCCTAAAGAAAGCTTTGCTTGTATTCCAAGCCTCACAGCCTATCAAACATAATGCACAAAATCTTCTCTTCTCCCACTTAGAACAACACTTTAACTAGGAAGGCTGTTTCCATGAGATGTGCACACATTTCAAAATGTAAATATAGCAAAGCAGGAAAAGAAAAAGGACTCTTTGACTGCTAATGAATCACCCTTGTTGAAAGCTTCCTTTGGGGCATTCTGCCATCTGAGTCACTTTGCTCTGCATGCTTCTTAGCTTGGCTCTCTCCAGGCTTCATTCACCTGACATACATCTCTCTTTAGGCTGTAGGGATACATGCCTCTGCTTTTGCAATTCTGTATTAGCCAGGCAATGGGTGAATATATGGGTATAGATAATTTAAGGTGACTTTAAGGACAATGATGAAGGGGACACAAGCATTCTTTAAAACAGCATTTTTCTTTCAAGAATAATGGTACAGTCAGAACAGCACTTGTATACCACTCATCTTCAGGAGGACTTTGCTAAACATTAACCAGCTGCTCTTCATATCAGTTGTGGCATGGACTCTATAAACATGCATTAATTTCCTCATCAGTTTAACAAAGATGAAATTGATAAATCAAAATGAGTTGCTAAGAGAGCAGCTTAAATTAAAGACATGCATGACAACTTGGGCCCTCTCAAGCCCTATGATCTGGCCTAGCTGTTAACAGAGGAAGTGTTACCTGCTTTCTCCTCTTTTGCTCTGATGCAATCCAGGTCAGATCCCCTTGGTTGGATGCATTAAACCATATATTACCACTTCAAGAGCTGTGTTCTGGCCAGTTTCTCTCACACTGAATTCAAACACAATTTCACCCACACAAGCACTAACAAGCATACTATGTGTCCTGTCTTCCCTTGTATCATCTCAAACTACCCTTCTCTCCTTTCCTCAGGTAATTTCAGATCCAGTGAGTTCCCAGATTTGGGTCTCCACATGCCACAAAAATATTTATTCTGCCACAGCAAGTGCTTCTTTTGGTGGCTGTGCCAGGCTATGCACATTCATAGTGTGCATTAAACCAGGCCAGAAGATTTCTCTTCTGCTGAGGAGAAATCACATCTGGTAGGCACATCCCTGACCAGCACTGCCTCCAACAGACCCTGCCAGAGTTCCCTGTCTTAATGAACCAAGCTGTCACTCCTTCATCCTCAGCAGCTCCTTCCCTCCATCTAGCCCTGGCAGCCTCCACCTGTTCCTTCTGCCAGCGGAACAGGCAAAACATGATTTCAATAAAAGCATGGGAAGAAAGCTGTGTGAAGCCTACCCTGTGCAAGAGCTCAAGACCCCATGGTCAGGATCTGCTTTAACACAAGATCCAATGCCCTCCAAGTAACTCTCCTGCACATAACCACTGATCTATGCTGCTGGGCAAGGGCAAGCAGAGGGGAAAGTATTCTGCAGAGTACTCTGCTTCACCTCCTGGTTTTCTGACATGGTTAGACACTGTGAAACAGCCTGCACAGAGAAACTGCAGTACACCTGCTCAGCTGCCGGGCTGACTCACTGCCAGGGCCACACGAACATCAGCGTGACTGCGGCTCAAGTGACACTCCAGCCTCCCTCACTCCTGCTCCTGGTAACTCTGCATGGGCAAGAGGACACCACACCACACTGTGGGAAGGTTTGATCTGCAAAGTTACCTCTGTCCAATTCCACAGGCTCAGAGCCTGGAAGAAGAGGTGGTGGCAGCAACACAAGGACAGGGCACGGGGCTGTGCCAGCAGAGTGCATTGGATGGATACTGACCCTGGGATGACTGAGCTTGCTAGCAGCCTGCTGTGTTTACACTTATACAGCAGATGGTTCCTTTAAAACAGAAAAGCTCAAAACAGGAGGTAGCCCGACCACCAAGTTGTTTAGTGAAAGTTTCCTACAATTTTTCCATTGTCAGTCCCAGCTGAGAGATGTTTGTTATGGAGAAGTCACATGTGAAAAAAGCACGTGCACGCCAGGAAATCTCTGTGTTAGTCCCAATGTAAGATCTGTCACAAGACATTGTGGGTCTCATTTTCAGACTATTTCTTGCATTCAGCCCCTTGTCCTCTCCTCCCTTCACCCTCTTCTTTGAATCCTCCTTCATACAATATTGAACAATCATTACCCACTCAGCCTGTTGCCATAAACCCATAGCCCCCTTCCAAGGGAGCAGCAGGTCTTGGGCACACTTGGCCCATTTTGGTGCCACAACCAAGACTCTGCACTTCCCTGCATCCTACATAGAACACCACCAGACTAATTCAGCCAGCTCACGAGATTTTGCTCAGCAGGCAACAGATAAGCACTTCACAATTCATTTTAATTGCAACTTCTTTGTAGTGTTTTCCTTTATTCAAGGGAGAGAAGAAAATTTAAAAATTGCTTGATCCAGTCCAGATTATAACTGATCCTTGCTTTCAAAAGGACAAGTTTACTCTGAAAATAACAACTCCAAATGACATCTCACAGCTGTCTCTCCTCAGCTCCATGCACCATCCTACTGATCCTCCTAGTTTCTCTCTCAGGCTGTTGCCCTTGCCTGTATGGATACAGGCCCACCAGCCTCCTCCATCTCAGCAAGGTGTCTACTGTCTCCTCACACACACACACACTCTCTCTTTTGCATCCCATTTTCAGTTTGGCCCTTCCCAGGGTCCCACAGACCCAACTCCACCATCCCATACATCTCACTTCTTCCCAGCAGTGAAGAGAAGAGAAGGCTGCCACTGCCTTCTCTTTCCATGGATGGCACGGAAGGGGTGGAGAGCAGAGGAGAGCAGGCAGGCAGGACTGCAAGCACCAAATTCAGCAAGGAATCTGTAGGGAAGCCATTAGCACCTCTCAGTGCTTGCCCTTTACCTGCACACCACAGACCAGGCCTTTCCTCTTCAGTCCAACACACAAATAATTGCCCATAGTAACCTCTTCCCTTTGCTCCCCCACATTCAAATTTAAAGCTGCATTCCCACGAATAAAAAACCCAGACAGCAAGCCTCCAAGTCTACTGTATTTTCTTTAATTCCTAGCAGAAGTCTGCTGTTCAGAGTTTAGTCAAAGGTGCTGTGAGAACCCTCTCTGCTCTGCCACACCAATTTCCACTGCAGATCACATCAGTAATCAGCATGCTGTGGTATGCAGGAGTGGTCAGGCAGCTCATGCCTGTTCAAGTGCAGCTACATTCAAAAGTTGGACTGAACAGTAGGAAATACAGAAGCCCACAAGCTCATTATTTATTCTGTAGAAATGTCTAGAGGCAAGAGGAGGCAGTCACACTGTTTAGTCAATGAAAAATGCTCTTTAAGAAGATTTTAGATGTCTAAATTCACAAGATCCACTTGGGAACTTTCAGGTGCCTGAGGCATACCATGCTGAGAGCCAAGGCACCCCAGGAAAGAATGGCTTTGGAAACTTCATTTCACATTTTAACCAATCCAGTGGGACGCAAGAAGGTTTTACTCTTTCCTCAGAGCTCTCCTAAGCTCCCTCATTACTGAGGCTGGAACACCAAAGGCCTCAGGAAGCCATAACCATTCCCTTTGTACTGCAAGGCAGATGGGTCAAGCCAAGAGTCCCATAAATTCACCGTGGCAAATATGAGATGCTGCACAACATAACCCAACCCACTTTCTTATGGCACCATGATCAAGACAGACAAACCCTGTGCATGCTCATCCAGGAGGATCAGACCACCTCAAGTCTTCATCACACTCCTCAAACAGCCCAGCACAGAGAGGGATTTTGCTGGCTCAAGGGGCTGAGCTTGGATTAGACACATGATCACTGCAGAGGGCTCTAATGCAGCCTCCCAGGCTCAAAGTAAGGAAGTGCTCACAAACACAGCTGTGCAAAAAAAAAAATAAAATCTCACTATAACATACACTGTTCCCTTAGGACAAGTTACTCTGGTCTGAAAACAAAACAAAACAAAAAAGAAGTAACTTTTAGAAATCATAGCTAAGTGAAAACAAAGCCCAGGCACCCATTTCTGCACCTTCAAGGCAGATGCTAACACACATTAGTGTATGCAACAGCCCCAGAACATGAACCAGTTCAGAGCACAGTATGGAAAGAGGCGCTGGCACAGCCTCCTTGGCCATTTCTGACAATGCTGTTTTGTTCTTCCATAAAGCTGTTTTGTTTAGGGCCTTCTTTGAAAATTCCATCATGACACATGTGCAAAGTGCC
The DNA here is from genome assembly GCF_037042795.1 of Molothrus aeneus. Lineage (NCBI taxonomy): Eukaryota > Metazoa > Chordata > Aves > Passeriformes > Icteridae > Molothrus > Molothrus aeneus. Next base: position 28,426,768 of record NC_089652.1, read on the forward strand.
AGCATGGATAAATGTGCTCCTCCAGGATTATTTTCGCCATGGTTAATATTCCACCCCCCACAAGCTCCTCAACCACAGTCTGTTCCACATGCTCATTACTTCACAAGGAGGAATATGCAGTCCTGTCCCACACAATTTCTGTCTGTCTGCCCCTGCTCCTCCCAAAAGTCACCAGTGCTCCTGGGTCAGCTGCTTTCCATGGATTGTGCAGCTGTTTTGAAGGCAGCAGGGATGACAGGGTTCACACATCCTTCATGAACTCCATGCACCTCTGTGAATCACACGAGCCAGTGCTCCTGGTGACACAAAATCATGGCTCAATGCGCACTCCTGTTCCAGAAAGTGTTTTACTCATCAGCACAACAGCCCCAGGACCTTGCTGCAAGGAAGTAAGGAAGCACTTGAGTATTAGTGCTAGCTAAGTAAAAAACCTCCTGATTTCCTCAGCAAAACTGCACTTGACCCACATTTTCTAGAAAGCAACAGCTTGCATGCTACTCTGTGCAAACTCTACTTAGAAAGAAAGAAAAACTGACCCACATTTGAACTGTCTCAGTAATCAGTGGTGCATAAAAAAGGCTCCCAAAGTAGCACCATGAACCCAGTGTGTTATCTCCAGTGGATGGGTTCTCTAAGACAACTTTACAGAGACTAATGCTGAACTTTTTCTTGCCTACAGCATCCACTCAAAGCAAGCTGGCTACTACATACTCCCATCCAGGGCACTCATGTCCTGCTTCTGGGGAAACAACCAGATTCGACCCCAAAAATATAAATCTAAAGTACCAGCTTCCTATGAAGAGACACTGTAAAAGTATAACCTTTCAAGCATTCAAAAACAAACCTAGATGTGTGGTCCATGGAAGGTGCAATGAAGAAAGCCATTCAGGGAGGCCTGCACCAAAACTTCATTATTGATTTAACATGCAACATCTACACTTCTATGCCCTCCTCCTGTTGTCAGTGACTTGTAGGTCTCTTCCAGTATTTTAATCCCTTACTTTTTCTATAATCACTGAGTACTCAACTGCAAGGTTTGTTGTTTTTTTTTTTTTTTTGCCAGACTTTTCCTATTTGGTTTAATTTTAAAAATATTCTGAAACAGTTAAAATTTTGGTTAGGAATCACATCATGTCACTTCATGTATATGGGACTTATACACATGCCATCTATACTCCAGAGCCATCATTGCTCACAAATGCACACTGGGTATCACAGATATTTGAAGGGCCCCATCACTGTGATATCAAGTTCAAGAAGATGGATAACAGAAGAATTGCTCTGCAGTTTCCCACCAGCAGGTTCCTTTGCTAGGCACTGCCACTTGCAGAGCAGCTCATCAGAAACCAGCCCAATGTTCTGCTGAAAGGAGGTCAGAAACCAGCAGAGACAAAGCACATCAGGGAGAGATGGTGCTGGATGTGTATGAGGCCCAACTGCAGCACATGGGCAAGTCATGGCCTGATTTCCCAGAAATAGGCATCATTTCCTCTGCAGCACTGCTAGCAGAGCAGGCAGGTGGGCCAGGCAGAAGAAAGAGGCAGGAAGCCAATGTAAGCCTGAAGCAAATTAAATATCAGAAGGCAGCAGGTTCCTTTGAGACTGCTTGGTTGCTCTTTTGGCAGAGGAGAAAAGCAAGCCATTAAAGAGGTAGAATACACCCGTGTCAACTTCATTTGCAGCACTAATTGCCATGCACGTGCACTAATTGCCCTCACATGAAGTGCAAGGGACTGGGCACTACTTGAATCCCAGGCAGTAGGTGAGTCTTCCAAAGTAGCACTTGTTGGATCATGCTCTCACCACACATTCCACTTGTACCAAAGAAGAATGGAAAGAATCAGTGCAGTCTTGTTTTTTCATAAAATTATCCAGTGCAGACTATTTAGAGACCAAAAAGGAAATTTTAACCAGACCACCAGAGATATTCAAAACATCAACAAAGTTTGGAGCTTCTTATCAAAGTCAGAAAAGGTAAGAGCCACTGAAACAAACCCTTTCCTGCTGCCACTGTGGAGGACATGGCAATGGAGCAGCCCATTCTATCCTGCAGTCACCTTCTGTGACTGTCTTTTCTTTTGTCAGTAATAGCAACACTATTTGATTGCTCTCAGTAAAGCTGATGGCTGTCAGGGCTCATCCTAGTTACCTGCACAGGTAAAGTGCATCAGAAAAATAAACACTGGTGGCAGGAACACAGAGCTGCACTGCATGGGGCTTCTTCTGGGGCTGTTTACATCACTGAGGAGGTGAAAGCAAGGAAAAAGCAGAGGGAGGGAGGACTGCAGCAGGTGGACAGATCATGCTTGGCCATCTTCTCTCCTGTTTTGTTAAGGGTTTCCTGGAAAAACAGAATTGTGAGACAGTGGAACAGACTGTCCAGAGAAGCTGTGGATGCCCCATCCCTAGAAGTGTTGAGGCCAGGATGGATGGGGGTCTGAGTAACCTGGTCTAGTGGATGTCCATGCCAGGGGTGTTGGAACTGGATGATCTTTAAGGTCCCTTCCAACCCAACCACTTCATGATTCTATAAAAAAGGGGTTTATGTCTTTCCCTTCAGCAAAGTCTGAAAGCAACATATGTCCCTATCAGAATGGTAACATGTCCTTAACATCCTTCAGCTGCATTTGCTCCTAGCTCATTAACACTCCTTTCTCACTGGAGGACACCCACCCCTCTGAGCTGCTTGCTCAGGTGGGCATGTGCTCCTCCCAGACTGTTTTGGTCCAAATATATGGGCTAAACTAACTTCGGGTGAGTTGGGCTGCATAAAACATTTCAGTTACTGAGTCTGACTGTTTGGCAGTAATGGAATTGCTCCTGAAGCACAGACAACTAAAAAGCCCTGGAAAACCAGACTCAATGATCCATTACCATGTAAGTGAAGAAGAGGAAATGCACCTCTCACTACTAAAGTCTTTTTACAGTATTTCTTCCCATTTTTTTTTCCTCAGGACCTACAGAGAAGTCAGGCTGGGGAGAGAGACAGGAGACACTGCAGGCACATCTTCCACCAGCGTGTCTGATACACTGCAGGGTGCCTAGTACAAGACAGATGCCTCTCAGTAATGTGAGGATTGATCAGTGTAAATCAGTCACTATTGTTCTACACCAGCTGTCCCTTCATACAGAAAAGCCCTGAGGGGAGTTAAAGGCATTTTGCAAGCAGCCAGAGGGAAAAAGGTATTTTTGGTGATAGGCAGGAGGCATTTAGATTCCAACTCATTTATTGCTGTGCTAAAAATAAACTAAACAAGGCAACAACGATTTGGGGTATGGTTCAAAGAGAGGTAAGATTCCTTTAGATCTCACTGGGACAGGGAACAGCAGAAGGAGAAGTAAATATCATGGCCATTAAGATTCAAAAGTTAGTTGGCTCAGTCCTGGAAATTGCAGCTCTGCCTAAGACCACTCTTTGTGCAGAAGAGTGCAGCACCCTTCAGGTTTTTTTCCCTTCTACTCAAAGGAAATCAACATTTTCACTCTGCCCAGACCCAAATGCTGTTTCAATGAGCAAGCCAATGTTACAATGCCACCCATTTGAAGGGAGCACAATATTTCTCCAATAAGCTTCAGCAGGAGGTTTGGCAGGCAGGGAGCTGTCACAGCATCTCCCCATGAGGTTTTACACACAAGATATGCTCATGTGGCAGCAAGGCACTGCCTCAATAGCGTATGGAGCATTGCAAATGGCTTAAACAGGAGAGCTGCTGCAAACCAAAGGAGTTTCTCTCAGGAAATACACAGAAGACCATCATCTGCCACTTCTGTGGCATTCCAGGTGGCAGCCTAGCATCTTAGCATACAGAATTTTGTCCTGGTCACAGCTGCTAAAGAATTGGCAATGGAAAGGTTTGGTCTCAGCCTCAAGCAAGAGGTCATGCTCTGAAAGCAGATCATTTCTCTGGGAAGGATGGGTCGTGAGCAGTCACCCCTTGCACAGAAACAGCCATAGAGGGGACACTCATCACCAGGCTCCTGAAAAGCAGCTTTGGAAATGGGGCCAAGAGCTGGCTAAACATGACAGATAAGCTCCTCTCTTGACTCTGTCCCTATCACAACCAGCCCCAATCCTTGCCAAGGGGGAAGGCACACAGCACAGAGTTACACTATCTCTAAAAGAAAATGACATACAAGGGCCATGCACTAAGCTAATAGTATAAAGTACTCCTCACTTACATAAGCTACAGTCTTAGCCTGAAGATGTTATGGTAAAGATTGGTCTGTTCAGAAAAGTTCATCAAAATAAATTGAAGAAAACTATTTAAACCTGTGAGAACACTTCTTTTAACAAGCATGACTTTATTTAGTTTGCATTCCCTCTGGAAGTGAATTAAATTAACTAGGTCCATTTGCATCTAAAATAGACAAGTAAGGTGGTTTCAGCAGTGGACTACAGTTTCTGTATAGTGGGCTTTATATTGTGGTTTAACTAATTCCCAGAGTGTTACCTTTCCTAGACATCATTATTTGGACAAACCTTCAGTGTCATGACACAGCCAGATACTCATTACCTGCATCAGGGAAGAAGGAAAACAAACTAACAAAAACAAAATTGCAGTTTCCTAACTTTCTCTCTTGAGATATGAAAAAATTTTCAGGAAATACTTCCTTAAGTATTTGTTCACAGTCATTTCAGCCACAGTGTAAGAGGCATACACTTTGAAGAGTCCCTGGAGTTCTAAGGACTTACCTAAGCACAGCTACCCTAACAGCTGAGAGGGGCCAGGCACCAAAAGGAGGTCACCTGTGAAAGGAGGTGTAACCTTCAAGCTTACAGATTGTACTGCAGTGCTTCCAGGAAGGCTCCAGTCAGGAATGAGACCCAGCTGTGCCAGATGTCATTCAAATGCACAGTTTGTGACAATAGAGAACAGCAGGCTCTGGGTGGGGTGGGAACTCAAGCCAGGTGAGACAAGGAAACTAAGCACCAGTTTCATCTGAGAGCTCTAGTCACAGACAGCTGTTCTTTACTGTCTGCCCCTACCCAGGGCTCTGCTAAAAAACCCACCAACAAAACAAATGCACTAGAAAGCACATCATTGTTTTTGTGACCCCCAAGAGCACATACACAAAGGAGTGGTTTTTCTAGACTGGTCTGTGATTAGTACCTGCCACAAATGGTTTAGGCTGACTTGGTCTTGTCTTGGTGCAGCAGGATGGCATGGCTGAGCTCTGGAAGTATCCTTCAATCATATAATTTCTGGGTTTGTACCTTTCAAAAGTTATCAGTACATCTGTCATATCAAGGAGGTGGCACTTGTTCTAGCACACCGACATGACTAAGAAGATATAAGCCTGAGCTCTAGTCCCTCATTTTCTTGGCTTGTCAACAGCCTTGCAAATTTCTCAGATATGATAGTAAGCCCATATGCACAGCATCTATTTGGTGGTGTGCTGCTAAAAAGTCCAGAATAGACACGGAGCAAAGAAAAATGCCATATTCAACATCAATTAAGAAGGCAGGAATGTAATTACCCAGTACAAAATCTGGGCATGATGTCAGAACCCCTTCACAACTAACACGTCCATCTGTGTTATATTTAAGTAGATGCCACCAACTTGAACAGAGAAATATCCCCAATATGTTCCATCACAGAGCATTAAAATCTTGTCTTACTAAGAGGAGAGAGGAAAAAATAAGTATTGGTTCAGTTCAGAAATCACTGCAGATTGCTTTTTCAACTGACAAATACTATGCAATTCAGCACTTAAACTTTTTTTTTTAATTGAATGGAAGAAATTTTAAAGTGCAGGAGAATTGTTCAGTGGGTACTGTTAAATGAGCTCAGAAGTCCATCCTGGCCTTAAGATCCAGAGAGTTCAGCACTCAACAGCAGTTCCCACACTAGTAACCTACTTCACGTTCAACGGCCTGAAAGACTGCATTTAGCTTTCAGCCTGAGTGAGACTGACACTGTGATTACACATTCTCCCACCACACTGCACAGCCTCCTCTTTCCTTAGCACTGCAGAGCATTTCTTCCTCTCCCTATGAGATTACAAGTAACCACCTGCCCAGAAAAGAGAAATCCCATTTAAATGGAAACATCTTCATTAATAACATGTCCTTTGGTCCCCCCATTTGTGTGCATGAATACCCACATGTTAAAAGCAAGAACACAGGCAGAAAGCTGCCATTGGGTACCTCCCAGCAAATGGAAAGAGTTCATCACTCAGCTAGCGTGTCTGAGGAGCTCTGTCATCTGTGGGCTGACCAGCAAACTACTGTTTTTAGAAATACTGATTTGAGTAGTCCCTTACCACATTGCTGGCTCTAAGAATTCAGTTTGCAGAGGGAGAGGGACAAAGGGATCGGTGCTTGTAGCATTTAGTCTAGAACAGGGAATTAAGGGAAGGAGGCATGGCTTTTTCTGGAAGGGAAGATACAGCCAGGGAACTGTTTGCATCAGCAACATTTTATGACAGATTCTTGCAAGCAATGTCATAGCCTTTTCTTCTGACTATGAAGTGAGACAGAATGTCTTATACAAGCTGCAAACATATTTGAAGAATAAACAGTTTGCGTAAGTTGCCTCTTTGAGAGATCAATTTCTAATGTCTGGGGGGAAAAGAAAGACAAAACACAAACCTTTCTTTATTTCTATTCCCCCTGTGTTGCATCAGCACAGTTCTTTGTTTACTGTCTGCAAAGATGCACTCTGATACTAGTGGAATGTGTATATTGAATTTGAAGAGCAGCTTTAATTCCCAAAACTCAACCTCCCAAAAGCAAAGTTTCCCAGGAAAACACAGGATGATAGCCAAACACGGCAATACCACAAAGACCCAATTCACAGTAAAAAATTTGAAGGGTATTACATGGGTGTGTAAAACTTTTCATGAAAAGAAAAGGCAGTTTAATATTTCATCTGGAAACTCATCACTCAAACTGCAGAAGAAGCAGTCTAGGTTAAGGAATTATAAACAAAATCAGGGCAGGATTGAGGATGCTTTGAAATAGACTTCTCTTCTGCTATTTCTGCTGCTATGAAGTAGGAGAAGCCACAAATGATGACTATACAATGCACACTACAGACAGTCCTGATAACATCTTAAATACACAAATATGATTTGTGTTCCTGATGTCTGGGGAAGGGAATAAAGATACCTGGCAATTACATTAGTGTCATATAAATATGGAGAAAAAAGAACACAATGATATTTTATTTGCAGAACAAAGCCTGACAAAACAATGAAACATTCTATAGTGAGTGCTGCAACAAAAATCCTGCTAGGCATTAGTGAGGCCAGCCTGGCACCAGAAGCAATACTTTGGTGATGCCAATGCTGCCCATTAATTCTTCAGCTGTGGGGGGTCCTACCATTTGTAAACACATCATCTTTGTGGGGCAAAACCAACCACGTCTGGCTGGAGGAGCTCACAAGCTTGTCTGCCCACCAGGCTCCTGGTGGGACAGAGCTCCCCAAATGTTCAAGAGCAAGACTGGAAGTGCAAGGGAGAGCTTTAAAATGTGTTCAGTCCCTTTCTCTGAGTGTCAGAACAAGACCCTCTCATGCTAAATTCTATGGCAGGTCTGCTGAATGCTGCCATTCCTGTACCAGCCAGTGATGAAACCAGCAAGAGTCAGCACCATCATAAAACATCATGGAGAGTTTCACTGGGAGTGGTCCAGTTGCAGGTGCTAAAAAGCATTTTGAGTCTTGTCTTGGCCTGACAGCCATTTTATGTGTGACCTTATTAAGTGCTAGAAACTTCAAACTTTCTTATGATAAGGTGAGAAGATTTAGGAGTTCAGGAGACAAATATATTAAAATTCTTGTCTGTTTCCCACACCCCCTCATAACTAGATTATCCTTTTTAATATCTTTGGGGTTGTGTTTTTTCATTCACATGAGATTTCCCCTTGGGTTTTTACCTAGCCTAAGGACTCCATAATAATGAATCAAATTAAGTTTCTGGCAGCAGCGGGCTACCTCTCAGGTAAAGACAAAAAAAAAGTAATATTTTTTTAAAGTATCACCAATGTCAAAACAAAAAGAAGAAAGAGCATCCCATGGATGAAAGATATCACAAGTTCAGATCACTAGGCTAGACTTCAGAGGGAGGGAAGGAACTAACACCGAGCAGATCCCACATCAAAACACAGGACTTGCAGGAGATGAAAAAGTCACACAGCAGTTAGACAGGAACCCCACCCATTTCCCAGAAGCTGTAAATCTTCACATTCCTTGCACACACTTTGTCACTGTCCTACCCCTCTGGGCCATAAAAAACCAACATGCAGCACATCATGAAATCAAGTAGCAGCTGGAAGGCTCCAGGGAGATGCTGGTGCACTCCAGCTCCCTCAGCACCACCTCTTCTGGGTACAGATTACCTGACCAGGGTGCCATGTAAACCCTACAGTACAGAGCAGATGGAAGGACAAACCTTGCCCAAGGCTGGTAAAACCTGGAGCCCTGTCTTCTACCTCCTAAAACAAAACTGGGTTCTTTTCTCTGAACCATACCCACCTGCACAGGGAAAAAGAATGAACAAACAAAAAAACAAATAAAAAAACATCCCAACCTAACAAAAAAACCAAAAAAAACCAAAAAAACCCCAACCCAAAAACAACACAAGAAGATAAAAAAAAAAAAAACAGAAAAAATTAAAAAATAAGTAAAATGAGACAAGAGGAAAAAAAGAGATGATAATGAAAAGAAGAAAAGAGAAAGACAGGAGCTTTTCAAAGCATGGGTTCTCGGAAGCCATTACCAGCTACAGGGTGGATCACTTGACCACACAGATGGAATATGCTGTCAAAATAATTTTGGTTTTTTACCTCTCAGTTCTTCAGGTGTTGCTGGGAATTTTTCATTGCATCTTCTACCAGGACAGAAAGAAAATTCTTTTAGTTTGATTAGAAAATGAGAGTAAATATCCAGTAGTACCACAATATGATGACCAAACCAGCTGTTACCGAAAGACTGTAACTACTCCAACGACTGCAATGGCTAAAAAGTTAGCAATTGTTCCACTTTTCTTAAAAGACAGAGAGGGAGCCATGGTACATGACTGAAAGATTAGCTAATCAGACACAAATTGAATGCATTTGGAGAACAGCCTGGTGCCCAAAGTTCACATTCCAGCTGGGCTGAGTCCCAGTCCTCTTCCAGCCCAGACCTTGGCAGTGCTGCCCACACCACAGTGGACTCAGAGCAAAAGGGCATTTAGGAAGCACTGGGCTATTCAGGCTCCAGGAGGGCACAACCAGCTCCAGTGAGCCTTTAGCACCAGGATAATCAGCATTTTATATCCACTGCAGATTTATAAATCATCTGAATGAGGTTAATCACAAAAGACCTCATAAAAAATAAGATGTCCTGCCTTGGACGGGTCTCTGACAGAGAAGAGGTGTCAAACTAAGCCATTGTGCCCAGGACACTGAAGGACAAGTCAATGGCTGCTTTGTAAGATTAGGGCAAAGAAATTTGTCCTTCTGCCTCCAGTACCTTCATGAATCCTGATGCTGCTCTGAAGTATCTTCACCTCTCCAGAAATAACCAGAACTAGCACATCCTGCCTTTTCAAGCATGTCATAAAAGTGCCTAGAAGGACAAGTCTTTTTGCTATGCACCTCAATCACCCCCATTAGGTTTTGTCTTGAATTCACCAAGATCCAAGCCAGTTATAAAAGTGTGATTATGACCACAAGGCTAGGAGAAATTATTCAAATGGGTCAGTTTATCAAGACAATAAAACTATTAAGAATCCAGAAACACAGAGAAATTAGACACACAGCACTCTATCACACTAACAGGTTTTGATACTGGTGAACATTACGGTGAAATATTAAACTAATTCATGGTGGGGGGAAGGAGGATAAACCAAGGGGGTAGATTAGGAGGTGGCAGGATTATAGGATAATTTAGGAGATAAGAAAAACAGATACGCCTTTGTAAACCTCAAGCAACACATGCCCAAGAGATAAAGACAATATTCTTACAAAGGACTAAATTGATACACAATACCTCAGGGATTTACTTAATTACTTCTATTACAGAATTACCCTAGGGAGGCAATTAGCAATGCAACAGTTACTGAATATTTCAGGTTGCCACTTTTTGCCCTGAACAGAAGACCACAAATCAATTTTCAGTAACTTCGGTGCAACAGCTGCTCGGGCAGATTCTTTAGTAGTGAGCAGTGCTAGACTCTTCTCATTGCACAAGAGCCCCACTGATATCAATTATACCAATATTTATGCAGAACAGGGCATTAAGTGCTGTTTGAGGCACCCAGTAGCTGGCCCCATGTGGCTGAGCACCTTAAAAATCCCATCCTATACAAACATTACTCAAACCTATTTCCAACTGGACAAAAGTAAAACAGGCAGCACATAACCACAGGGGAGCTGACACACAGATCCATCTGCATTCCAGGTGGTTCATCTCTCCTTCTTGATGAATAAAGACAATGCTGCTTGAAGACAATGAAAGCACAGTGCAAGGACTTGATTAACACAGTGCTGAGAACCTGTCTCTAAATCAGTCATCACTCACGTGTAGTAGGCATGCTGAGGCTGAGATGGAACATACAGTACTACTTCTCCTACTGTGTGACTAACTTCTTGCTGAATGCCATTCAAATTGCCAACTGGAAAGCATCTCTACGAGGTGCTAGGAGATCTCCACAAGATTCAAGTCAATTCACTGTTACAGTAAGGAATTGTTTTTAGCCCTGCTGAAGTGAGTTTGTTTATGAAGAGGAGAGAGACTGGTTCTCATACCACCAACATCTTCTGAGAAACAGTTAAACTGAAATGTTACACTTTCAAGAGAGCCACCATGCAGATAAGATCAATCATCTACCATTAACATGCACTGACAGAGAGAAAGGCCAACACATACACACTTCTCAGAAGTGAAGGATAAGGAGTGCTAATGTAACATTTTTATGATGGAGACATGGAAAAGGGTCGAGCAAGAAGGAGCCCTGAATCAGAGAGACAAACAAAAGACATGTGCCGAGGTAGTTTGCTATCAGAGATCCTTTGCAGAAGGTTTGCAGTAGTATTTGGGGAGAAAAGAGATCAGTGAATTTCAGTTTCTATTCCATTGAGGTTACTGACACAAGACAAAAAAAAGGTATTTATTTTTCGTGGTACCTTACCAGTCACCCACTCGCACTGAGTTAATAAACTACAAAGACTTAACTGTATCCTTGAACATGGAACATCAGAAAGTTACAATAAAACAGGTTTGGATGGGAAAACAGGAGTAAATCTAACCTCAGTCCACGGGCTTGTTTGATGTTTGTATATGGCATTCTTATCCCCTAGTCCTGGTCCCCCACTCACTCCCACACATAATTCCCATCCCTTTTTAAGTCTGATTCAGAGTCCAATAAACTCTCTTGTGAAATTCCCTGTCCCTTAGCCCATAGTCTTACAAAAATATCGGTGCTTGCTCAAGACTCTCTGCGCTGAGGGCAGCTGTCTCCTCACATGACTTCAGTTAAGCATCTGCAGCCCACAGGCTGAACCTCTGCCCATGTGCCCATACAGGCCCGTGGGTCAGCTGGGCAGCTCGCTCCAAGGGACTGGGAATAAATCTCACTGTTTTCTCTGCTGTGAATGCAAGGCAGATTTCTGATAAACGGTACACTTCTTTCTCAGTTAAGTATAGAAAGCCTCATTCACATCTAAAGTAATGCTTACGTGAATTCTAGAGTTGAGCGTGTTTTCAGAGCCTGAAAGTGCATCAGAGCCAACACATGGAAAAGGTGGCCTGAAAAGAGATACACTTACATGCAGGGAGAAGACAACACACTTCCATACAGTGAAACATATTTGTAATCTGTCCCAGAATAACACAAGAACATAAACCTGAAAACTAATACAGTCATCCACTCCCCAATAAATCCAAAACCAGTTCCTCTAGAGCTAACTGGTCACAGGAACAAATGAAAAACCCCCTTTTAAGCAGTCAGAATTTGTAGTTGGTAGAGCATCACCTATTCACTGTGTTCCGCTTCCAGCAGCATGCTGCCTTTGGAAACAAGTAAGTTCCCAAACACAGGATTTCTTTTTCTCCCCTCCCTCAGCACTGGATAACTTTTTAATATAAGGCAATAATTAGCACTTCTTTATTCCAATCAAGCCTCAATTCAAGAAGCTAAGATCAACCTCCAGCTGATCAGACTCACAGAGGAACCAACTATACTCATCTTTTTGACTGAGGTGCTTTATCGTTTGAAAGACAGACTCCTCCAAGTAGCAAAGAGAAGTCAGAGCCTATTTTCCAAATCCAGTGACTCCAGAAGAATTATTTTAAAAAGCAGCTCACTTAAGACTGAACAGTGACAACTACTCTTGTTCTTGGCACTTTACGGATTCAGAAACAGCAGACTGCATGAACCCTTCCATGAAGTCTGACTAGCATAGCATTGGAGCAGAGAGTTTGGGGACAGAAAAATCCAGCAATGATAGGAGAAGATAATTCAGACAATAAACTCATGCATCCTCAGCTAGGGAATACAAGAAGCTGCCTTTCCCCCAAAAGGGACCTTCTACCAAGAATTCCACTCTCTTGAGAAAGAGGAGTTTGTAACAGGCTCTAGAGCCTTATAAAAGTGCTCAGGAGTCAACACAAGAGTCACCCTGCCTTAAACATCGGTGGATCATAACAAGAGTGTATGATTTCTCCTGGTTTGGAAACAATTCAGAGAGGACTTAAAGCAAAAAAGCTCCCACAAAGTAAAACTTGCTTAAGTTTTATAGTTTAAAATGCCATGAAAAAGAGAGGAAAGGTGGTAAACAACCTAACCAGCCTTTCTTCTGTGACTGCTGGATGTAAAGTACCATCTGGTCACAAAGGCACTCACATTCACTCCTGCTCCACAAAACCCAGGCTGATGTGACTGCCAGTGTGAAGTCACAGAAAACATTTTAACTCACTCTTCTTGACTTATCTGGTCTTCACCTGCCTTTGCCTCTGGTAGTTTGAAGGAGGAAAATAGGGCTTGTGCGCATTAGGGGGGCAGAGCTGAACACAACTGATTTCCACGGCAACAAGATACAGCCCCAGTGAAGAAGGCCTGTTAGTAGCTGTAAGGCAATGTGCTCAGCAGAACAGATTTTCTATCAGACAGCCAGAGATAGCAGCTCGTGTTCATACACAAACGTGTAAGGAATCTGATGCTTGGCCTTGTACAACCCAACTGATTTAGCCTGTGCTACGCCAGTGCAGACCATAGCAAGATAGAGACTGTGTTAGTAGGAAAAATAAACAGTGGAGAGATGCTCTGCCTTTGAAGATAAAGTAAAAGTGCTCCTAGGACATTCCTCTTTAACTGAACATTTATTGCCAAACCATAGGAAAACCCCAGCATTACTATGAAAGCAAAAGCAACTGTGCAAGGCACAGATTTGTGCGTGCTGTACCATCACCTAGTGCCCATGCTTCTACCTTTGACAAGTGCACATTCATACATGAGCCAACCTCTTACAAACAACCTGCTATTTGGGACAGGAGGGAGCTGTAATTGTTCCAAATTTTCTACTGAGGGAGTCAATCATTTGGCCTTTGAAGTTTAGGCTCCTTCCTATTAAAATACAGCTACCAACATTTTCCAACGCAATGATATTTTATTCATTTGTTAGTATGCTCCGAACCCTGCTCATAATAGACTGCTAAATCTTCTAGCAGCAATCATGATGGGATTTGCCTTGCCATGTAAGGATGCAGTCTCCAAACACACTGATTTCAACAGGACCAGTCTCCGTTTATAAAGCAAAAAGCACACATGAGGCTTTGCGAGACCAGAGCCCCAGTGGAGAAGAGCTGAGGCCATTAGCAAACTTTTTCAAGTCAAGCAGAAAAACACCAACTGTCCCACTCACAGTGTATGCTCTGCTGGAAATGCACAAAAAGCCATTTATATCAAACATAAGAAGAATATGTCACATACAGTTTATAAAAATATTGGTAACAAACTAAGAAAAAAGCCAGAAACTCTCCAAGTAGGCTTAACGAGGCTGTGGGGAGAAGAGAGTAATTTCATGGGCTATTTTGTATAGCAAAACAGTGACAGCTCATTCTGACGAGGTTTTATTTAAGTCCTACAACTTTTCTTGCCACTGCAATAGGTGGAACACAAAACAACTCAGAACTAAGACTCAAAGCAGGCGCTGAGCACGAGGCTTTATTTTGTATTATGTGTTAGGGCTGTAAAATGACCAAACACCTGATTTTAATAAACAAATCCTTGGTAACACACAAGTATCAGGGCTGACTGTGACAGGCTCATCCTTGCTCAGAGTCCTGCACATCAGAAGGATGACAACTGCCTCATAGCTTCAATGTTTTACATGTGGTAAGCTTAAAGCACGAGTCCCAAGGCTGCCTGCTTCACTTGAAGAGTGGCGCCTTGTACTGCTGTTGTTTATACAGATATGGTAATTAAAAATTGCACTGTAATGCATTTGATAATAGTCTTATTGTTCCCATGGACTGAACTGCTTCAGTTAAACATGATATCACAGCTAAATAACAACCTGCATTTATACTTTTTTTTTGGTACTTTTTAATCCTGCCTGTACAGGAACTCTGGGCTTTTTCACCATAGAGATTTCCAGCACATTTCAGAGAAAAACACTTTTCTGCTAAACCAAAAGCCTACCCCACATTCCCATGGAGCACACTCTCTTAGGATGCCTAAGCTCTGTGCTAACACTGAACCCAGAGTGACACACAAGGATAAGCTCTACCTTACAAAAACAGCCAGACTTTCCACACCTTTCTCAGTAAAACAGCAGCATGCTTGGATACTGCTCCACAGGTGTGCTTAGCACAGGGCTGTTTACATTGAATTCAACTGAAGGGCACCAGCTGACAGTGCTGGAGCAGCCGTCATGGGAACCCAGTAAGACAGACTTCTTGTATGTTTAGAGCCTTAACGTGGAGCAGAAATGGAACACCACAGCAGTGAAAAATAGCAAGATTACAGGCTAGCACTGCACACCATCCCACCCAGCAGCAGGTAACCTAGGAGTTCAGCTGAAAGTCCTGCCAACCTTCCAGCATCAGCCAGGCCTGTGGAAGTCAAGACTACCCCACTTCCCTCGCCCTTCAATGCTGAGCACACATCCAAATCACTCAGGGCTTGCCTACCTGCTTCAGGAGGAACTTATCCTCCGCGTTGATCTTGAGGGAGACGGCCAGGTGGATGGCGGAGAGCACCACCCCGCTGATGACCGCGGCTCTCATCCGCACCGGCAGCAGGGTGTAGATGCTGTAGATGAAGAAGACGGTCCACCAGATGCCCTCTGAGGCGCTCCTGGGCCACACCAGCAGAACCCCTACCACTTGCACTGCCAGGATCACCAGGATGACAGAGTAGCACGCCAACCACATGTGGTCCTGGTGGAAGTTGTTGCGGTTGCACACCATGCACAGCACCACCATCAGCACGATGGCCAGGGAGAGCACCACGACATAGGATACCTCATAGCGGCCGTGTGCGGCATGGAAGATCAGCATGACCACACAGACCAGCACCAGCACGGCCATAAGCATGGTGAGGCTGCTCTGGTTTAGCCGAAAGAAGTAGCGCTGATAGAGACGTTCCAGTTTCTCAGACTGGAACTTCTTGGACCTGAAGATTTGCAGCAGGCTACTACAACAACTGCCCATGGAGAAGGCCGCCTCGGAGTCCCCCTCGTCCCCGTCCTCTTCCTCCAGCTCCTCAATCTTGGCCTTGATGCGTTTCTCGTCCAGCCCCAACTCCACAGAGCGGGGCCGTACCTCCCCCTGCTCCCCCAGCTGCCGGGGGCTGGCATTGTTGGGGGCAGCGGGGGAATCACTGCCGGGCGGGTGGCGGGACCGGTGACGTCGGCTGTCGTCACCGTGCTCCTGCCAGGCGGATTTGGACCTAAAGCTCATCATCCTGCAGCCGCTCTCCCCGCGGTTCCGGGGCTCGTAGTCTTCCTCGCTCCTCCACCTGCTCGACATGCGGGAGGCCTTCTTGCCCGAGGACCTGTTGGGAGGCGGCGGGTAGGAGTAGCCATTGGCCCGGGCCTCCGCCTCGCCCCAGGCTGAGCGGTGCTGCTCGGTGCCTGCCCAGGGCGCGGGACCGCCGAAGCCCGGGGGGCTGACGCTGTTGGACCGGGACATGCCCTGAGGAGCGGGGCCGCGGGCGAGGGAATGAACGCCGGACAGGCGCAGGGGACGAGCCGCCGGGAGAAAACCCCAAAAGGCAGCGGGGAAGGAGAAAAAAATGAGGGGGAAAAAAAGAAAAAAAAAATGAGAAAGAAAAAAGGCAAAACCCGCAAACGCCCCTAAAGTCTCCGGAACGGCCGGGCGTCCCCAGAGCCGGGGTGTCCCCGGCGGGACGCTCAGGGCAGTGCCATCGCCGGCCCCGGCACTTCGACACCGCCGAGCGCGCTCGGCACCGCGGGGACCGGGACGCCCCCGGCTCACGGCCGCTCGCCCTCAGCCGCGCCGCGGCGGCCGCAGGGGCTCGGGGCGCCGCGGGGGAGCCGCATCGCAGCGCGCCCGCACCGCTCCCGCCCGGCCCCCGCCGCTCGGGGCCGGGCGCAGGGCGGGCGCTTCGCGGCGGGCCGGTCGGCGGGGAGCGGGCGGAGGCTCAGGCTCGCAGGGATGCGGCAGCCGGCGGCGGCGGGAGCATCCCCTGCCCGAGGGGCGCGGCGGGGGGGCTGCCCGGGGCGGACCGGGCTGCGGCGGTGCTCCCGGCTCGCCTCGCCTCCCAGCGGCGGAGCCCCGGCGGTAAGGCACGGCCGGCGGCAGCCGCGCCGCTCATGCACCCGACCGCCGCTCCCGCTACGCCGCGGTGCCTTCGGGCGGCCGCAGCGCCTCTCCCACCGGCACCGGGGAAGAGAAACCGGCAAATCTGAAAAATCGGAAGGGTAAAGGGAAAGAAAAAAATTCAAAAAAACCCGAGCCGGAGCAGGGGCTCGGCGCTGCCTCCCCCGCGCTGCCGGTGCCGGAGCAGGGCTGTGGCGGTGGCGGCAGCGGCCCCGCGCGCGGCTCTCCCGGGGACGGCGGCGCCGCGTCCCGGCCGCGCTTTGTGCTCCCCATTCAGCCGCGCGCCGGCCGCGCCGCCCCCGCCCGCCCCCATTGGCCCGGCCCCGCCGCCGCGCGCCGCCATTGGCCCGGGCCCGCCGCCGCCCCGCCAATGCGCGCGCCCGGGGCGGGGCGCCTTAACCCCTTCGGCGCCGCCCGGCAGCCCCGGGCCCGCCCCCGGCAGCGCCGCACGGGGCGAGCGGGGCCGCTCCATCCCGGCTCCCCTGTCCGCAAACTGCTGGTGCATCAAGCACCGGGGGCCGAACTGGCGAACAGAGGAAAATCAAGCCCCAGAAAGCCCTCCCACAACAGCAGCACCTGTTACTGGACCCACCTTAATGCAGAAATTGAGGGTAAAATTCACGCACGGGTAAGTTTACCTTGTTTTTTCAACCACTTAAGCTACAGCCCTCAGCTTCACCCGACAGTGCTGTGACACCGTTTTATGGCATGTTCCCTAACCTGGGAGTGAGGTATGACCACACCGGAACAGTTCCCAGCAAGTTTCCATCTCCAGACTCTTCCACAATGTTCTTTCAGGTGAACCACTCTTTCTGCAGATGCAAGTGAGCCAATTAATGATTTACAGTGTTTTGAAGATAAGCATCATATGTGCTAAGAATAATATTACTGCTTGATGTTCTGCATCATGTTTTATTAAAAACAAACTGTCAAATCAGATATCTGCTTGGCTTAAGTTGCTGAAACTGGTAATTGTCTAGATGTTTGATCAAACATTGGAAATCCCTGCTCACAAGTAGTCCTTAGCAGTAGGACTGCTGAAGCTGTGGTTATCAAGGGACAGAGATAAGCAACGTTTGTAGAGAGGAAATACTGCTGGACACAGTTGGGCAAAAAAAGCCAAACTGGATAACCTTCCAAACAGAAGCCCTTCGCATGTCCTTTACACGTGCAAGTAACTCCACACACTACAGCAGTTTAGGCCTTTGTGCATTTCAGTGGTTTGTAAAACCATATGCTGAATTTTCAGCAGCTTCTTCCACAGAGCATCTTTTATTTACCAGGAATTCACAGTTAAAGATTTTCCCTTAAACAATACAACTATTACAGTGGGGCTCACTTCCAGGGCACTTTCCTGACAGATGCTCCATACTGCAGCTGATCACAACTGGACTTACAGTTTGCTTCCCATGAGGAGACATTTTTATATATAAATACCACTGCCCTTCAGATGGAATTTATCATTTCTTGTGATATTATACAACACTGTCACTATTCATACAGTACTTTTGTTCTGCTTGAGTAGAACAACACTCAAGAATTATTGTGTAGTTGGTCACTCTGGCTGAACAGTGCCTGAACCCAAGGGATAACGACAGTGAAACAATTCTTCAGTGAGCTGTAAACTGGGACCTGTCTTTTTGTTTTGTACACAAAGTCCCATTTTGGAGTTCTTCTCTCAAAGCCAGCAGTAAAAGATCTCACTTTTTCACAGTAAAACCAGGTAAAAGGAGAAAAGTGATTCATAAAATTGGTGACCCTAAAATTAATTCTGCTTCACAGAAAGTTACTTTGAAGGCATGTGTAAGAACCAAGGACATTCAACATCCACATCTTGTTACATTTCATTCAAGATATCAACAAAGCATTGCTCAGATAAAAGACCAATTCATTTTAAGGTTTTTATGTTTCACCACTGGGACTAAATGAAGTCTTAGTTATCTTTTGCATCATGGAAGGCTCTGGAAGCCTGAATCCTAGGCAGGACTCCAGTCACAGTAAGCTACAGACCCTTCTCCAGGAAGTTTATGTAAATAGGTACCAGGGAAATGGTAGTTTCAATTCTAGAGTACCCTTCATGTTTCTTTTCACTATGCCATTTTGTATGACATACAGTTTTGCTTTTCTGTAATGTCATAAGAAGTGATGCCTAATCAATTTTAGGGTGTTTTTTTTAAAAAAAAATTCAGCCAGAGGGGAAAAAAGTTTTGTCCTTGCTACAGGGGAAAACAAGTCTTCAACCAAAAGTTTGTAACTTTAGAAGCGGGTAGAAAAGTACGAGGTGTTGAGTTTAAAGAGGGGTAAAGAAGCATTTGGAAGAGATTGTGCAGAAAATCTGTAGCTTGTGAGAAGAACAAGGATGTTAAGAAGGTAAAAAGTGTCTCAGAAGCAAGAGGAGCAGCAACTAAATGGGTCCCTCACACAATGAGGACATACAGGGCTGTGGCAAAGATGATGTATGATTCCACATGGATAGTAAAAACCTTTAATGCCCACTTCTAGCTGATGATGGTACTGGATGACATAGAACAGTAGCAGCACAAAAGCAACAAGCAGGATATTTTAATATTAAGGATACAGACCATAATACAGACAGCTTATCTACAGCTTTCCTTCTAACACGCAGTTTCCTCAAGCCCTGCCTCTCGTTTCTAATTCAGGAACCTCATGACAAATGGCAGTAAGATACAATGTTTGTCTCACCCTAAAAATTATGCATGAAAGCAAAACACTGCATATTCTGGGTGGCTGTGAAGTCATTTAAAAATGCCTAGCACTTACTACAAGAACATTCAGGCAATCATAGTTTGTTAATGAATTATACATAGAGAGGAGTTTTTTTTCTTTCACAACTAAGCCCAGCCATTTTCTGAAGGATGAGTGTAAAACTGAGGAGCTTCTGTATCTCAGTCCCAATATGGCTATGTACAAATTATGACCTTAATCAATACAAGTGTGCTTTGCATAGAAGTCCATATAAAATGAGAATATTTACTTACTTTGTTCAGAGATCAACAAATACAAATATCACAATACTGTGTAGAAAACCAGAGAAACTTCCTCTTCCTTATCCTGAAAGGCTAATGTTGCACCTTCCAGTCTAGCCTAGCCTTCATAAACTTTACCTGCCCCATCATTAAAGCTTTTTTTTTTCTTTTTTTAATTCTTTGTGGGTGGGGTATTTGGGCAAAAATCAATTCAGTACCTTTGATAATATCTTAATAAAATTCTGGATTAAAATTGAACCATGCCTCTTTTTCCAAAAACTATTTGTCTGGTTAAAATAATACCTAAATGGAAGTAAACACATGGAAGACTTAGGGAACGCTTGCAAATTTCACCTCCTCAAGAACCTTCAGGAAGCCATGAGGGAGTCAAGAGAGATCTACTGTGGCAGATCTAAACTTCTTCAATATACAAGTTCACATAAATTCTGGTTTCACATGTAGTCTCATAATTTGTATAAAAACATTTTTTACTTTATTATTATTACAACAGGTGCAACAGACAAACATTAGCATTCTTTCTTTCCATTATTTACTTTACATGGGGAATACCAACTAGATAGTGACCTCAGACCATCTGTGTCACATTTCACTCTTCATGGTCTTCATGCACTCCAAGATTCATGGAAGCATTAAATCCAGAACGTTGGAATATCCAAAGCAGCCCTCTGAAACCAAGAGATAATCACATAGTCCAGCTTGGAGCCATGAAATACTCAAACTGAACAAGCTGCTGTTACAAATTCTCTTGCTCCACACCACCCATCTCCCAGTAATCTGATGATTCAAAATGAATAGAACCAGAAGTGAGAAAATAGTGAAAAAACAAAACCACAGTGACTTAAAAAATAAACATAAAGCCCAACCCAAAACAATCTGACTCATTACTGACTTTTGGGGTTTTTTAGGGATACACAAGGAGCCTAGCAAGACAAGGTGCTTATTGAATCACATTTATCAGTGTTTTCACAGCAGCACCCATATTTTACCCCAAATGTAGAAATAAAATTTCCTGCATGGCCATGCTGTTTAGTCCAAGCAAACCTGGGGTACAGATCTCCATGTGCACATTTGCAACACAAGAGGATTGCATCATGAAATTCACCATAATGCATGCAATTCATGTGGTCATTCCAGGGATTTCACATAATCCTGACATTAGGAAAAAAACAGCCAAGGATTCCAGTTTTTGACACAGAATGTGAACATAGCAGCTCATTTGTTAACTGTAGCAGCTTTACCTCATCACCTTTGGATAGCAGCAAAGCAATGAACAGGACTGAAGTGTCTGTGTTGAGTGGACCCCTGGAGGCTGCACGAAGCTCAGAGCACAACAGTAGGAGTTTTGTATCTTTCTGTAGGACTTTTACATCTTTCTGCCAGCAGTTTATTCCTTCAAAATCCCAAATGCTTAGGCCTCATCTGCAGCTCTGCATCAGCAGGAACCTGGAGCCCAGCAGCCCATGAATGCTTACATCTGTCACTTGTCTGAACACACCTGTAGGCCTAGAGCAGGTTTCCATACATTGTCTGACTTGACAATACCTCTTGAAGAATAACTCAGAATTGTCAGACTGCAGGGTTTGCTTCTGCTAAAGGGCTGTAACAGTATCAACTGCCTTACTTAGTAACTAGTTATTAAGTAACACTATCCAGTCTTACTACCAAAACTAACCAGCAATGTCTGACTCTCAATTTCACATCCATTTTCTTGCTGATGCAAGACATTTTTTCCACTGTTCCAGTTTGCTAACAAAGTGCTTTTTTTACTTAATTTAAATTGCACCAAAAAGCTGGGTAAGGAAACTCATTTGATACTATCAAACCAGCAACTTTCCCAGCAGAGGTTTATACACAGGAATGGAGGACTGAAACAAAGCACCTAACTCAGTGCATCCAGTTCCTTATAGTCTTGTAATAAACACCTGGAGGAAAATAAAACAAACTTCATGTCATCAGCACACTAGACTAAACATTGCAGCATTTCCATTAAGGGCTGCTGTTCTGTCTTAATAAACAAACAAAAAATCCTTCCCAAACCCCAAAACCAAACACCACCACCCTCGCCCCAAAGAACAACAACTACTACTGCATTCCAAAGGGAACAGGAAGAAAGTTTCATGTTTTGTCAATGCCCAAATATTCTTTGGGAAACACAGTGGTACAGCTCTGTAACCTGCAGTACCTCTCCTCTTTCATCTCATCGTTTTATTGATTATTAGAGACCAGTACTCATTATCTTTTCTTATCCAGTAAGTGAAGAGGATGCATTTTATCCAAACAAACCTTTAAATGGCAAACTCGTTTCATAAAAGCCATCTATTGCCAGGCTGATTAGAGGGTCCTCCACTTCCTATATACTCTTCACAAGTGATGCTTTTTGTGGGCATGCTATGTGCAGAAAAGAACAAAGCGCTGATCTTTACATTTCCATCAACTTAAAACTGATATTAAAGAAGATCCCTGAAATGCCTGTATCCCTTTATAGGTATTCTTCCAATTATCCACTGTCCTGCCCAAGAGGCTGAATGTAAGGAGCTAAGATTCTGCAAGTTCTGGTGCTCAAAGTAGAAAATGCCAATCCTGAAGTTTTTAATGTACGCTTGCTGCAAGTGGTTACAGCTCACAGAAGACTGTGTAGACTGTCTGTAGCAGGAGAGTCAAAAACACAGGACAAAATGCAGTTCACTGCTCACAATTCAGCTGAATAAGCCTCTGCAAAAAACTTCCACCAAAGAATTTCCCAATAAGATCCTCATGTAGTGACAGGTAATGTAAAATTTCTATGTACAAACTGCACAGAATAAATTGAATCTAGAGAGAGGCAGCTGTGGCACATCAAAGAGAAAAACAAACCTCTGATAACACTAATGCCCAAGCTAACTTGTGAGGCCATAAAAAGGGCTTTAGGATCTTGCACATCTGTAAAGGAAAATATTATTCTGGAAATTAGTGATCAAGACTATTACAAGAGTTACAAATTTTTAATCCACATTTGAAATTGCAACTACTTCAAAGGCAGCCTTCAGAAACCACCTAAGAAGCTTTATTAATTATCTTACCACTGTAAGTCTTCTGACAAGTGTGGAAGAGCATTTGTTTAGGAGACAGGAAGCAGAATTTAAAAGCCACTTGATACTGAATGAAGTTCCAGGCAGTTGGATGGCTTGAATCAATCACTCCAACTGTAGAAATGCTCAGTTCACATCAAATGAAACTGAATCACACAGATATTCACACCTTTTTATTTTATATTCAGCCCAGCACAGATTCCCCCTCTAGTCTTAAATAAAGAACTACCAATGCTTTAAGCTGAGCCTTACATATTATTGTGACATTAACTTACTGACAACCACAGAATCCTTATGCTTTTCAGATTCTTTACTGTTACCCTAGGGAACTAAAATTGTTTCCACACACTGTTTTCAAACTGCAGAGAGGAAACACAAATAGCCAATGATAGCTCCTGCAAGGCACAAACAGAGCTCAGCATCTCTCCAGCACAGCATTTCTGAGTTTTTAATTACACAGCAGTGCTAAGTCACAGCCGTCATGCGTAGGACATGTGCTGATGCTGGGCATGACAACACCATTTCATCCCATCTCAGTCAACAAAAAAATCCCTGTAGCTGTGCAATCTTATGACAAGCATATGCCTAGAATAATAGCACTCACTCTGCAGCTACCACTCAGTTCCTTTTAGAGGATTATAACTTGTTATTTATGGGCATTAATGTCATCTAGACACAGTTTTTAAATCTCTCTCAGGAAGTGTTAAAAATGCTAAAAACGTTGCCGTGGTAGCAGACATATTATATTTAGTAAATGAACTCTGAAGTATTCTGTTGCATTAGTTTAGCATTCCACTATATTTATAATACTCAATTTTGTTTTTGAAGGAAACCATCAGCATCCAGAGTACAGATAACAGCAGGAGAACAAAGAGTTCACATTCAATTGAGGATCCTTCAGGGAGTTCTGAGTGCTGACATAGTCAGTTCAAGGTGTTGTTATGAACACTTCTTTTGAATGTGGAAAGCAGAGCATTAATAACAATATGAAGTTTCTTATTTCTTTTGTCTGAGTTCCAGGGTTACCTATGCTAAAAGAACTTGTAAATTAAAAGATACACATTGTATACAAATGAAAAAAATACAGCCCTAACTCACACTTGCAAAGTATCTGCTTTTGTTCCTTAAACAGTAACAATACAACGTATTTTGTTCAGAATTTTTTTATTTGGATTTTAGCAATTAGTATCACTGTTCAGTAGGCCAAATCCAGGCAGAGAGCACAGAATCAACTGCACAAGGCAACAACACAGACTAGTATTTTAGCATACAAACCATTTCACTGCATTATCAAGTTGAAATATCTTTCAACCATGCATAAAAAAATCTATGCTTAAGTCTTTCAGAGCTCCAGGTAATATCAGATTCCTAAATATACAAAAAATACATTTAACTTATAATAATCTTAGTGAATCAGACTTATAAAATTACAATTTTATTCTTCACAACATAGAAAAAAATACAAAAATGACTGTATCTAGTTTTCACCCAAGTTTCACTGACATATACATCAAAAGATATGATTTGATGTATACTCATGAAAATTTTAAGCTGAAAGATAAGTTTTAAAATGACACTGCAGATTGGTCCACACAAATGCCAACCTTCATAATGATAAGAAAAAAACCCTCTGATAAAAACATCACATTGTGAAAAAAATTACAATTTACCTGCACTGTAACCTGCATTCTTACTGTAATTTACAAATATGAACAATTCTACAATTCCAGTTTTAACTACACACTGGTGAAAACCTTGGTCTTTTGGAGGGTAGTGACTAACTCAGAGCTGGCATGGTAGAACAGAAAGTGCTGTCGACTGAACCAGTGCACACAACAGAGAGCACCAAAGCAGGGGGGGCCTGCTGGTTTGGAGAGGCTGAGAGAGAACATGCAAGCCAAGTAAACAGTCTGTGGGGAAAATAAACCCCTCTGCACTTGTGACACAGTACCAATCAAAGCTTCTATTATAGAGCTCACAGAAACCACAATTTCAGTGGCAGATGAGGGGAAACTTCTTCTCTTATAAGGAGAAGAAACCCCACATGTGTCAGCAAAATCAGTGTTAGGGAACAACCCAAACAGTTTTAGGGCATCACACTACAGTTCTCTCTCAAGATCACCTTCCAGTGATTTCCATGGAAGTTAAACTTGAAAAAGCACTGCAACATAAAGCACTGAATTTTTGTACATAGTAACTGGACATTCAGACTTCAGAATATAATCCATAAATCATTTTTGCCGGTAAGAATTCTTACTGATAAAGCAACTACTTTTTCTTTTGAAAGGAAAAGTAACTCCATTTTCTTTTAAAAGGCCACAGTTTATTTGCATTTTTGTCACAAACTGATACTTTCAATTAAAGTAAATATTCTATATTAAAGCCTATTCAGCAAAGGTGTTTGTTGTAGAAGTTTTCTCCCTACTGGCAGCTTGCTCTGCTTTTCCATGGTGCCAGTGCTATCTGTTGTAGATCTGTACTGTATCTTTCTCATCAACAGAGCCTGGAGCTTGTTTCATGCAGGAATATTACACAGCCATTTTTTATCTCCAAATTGGACCAACAAATTTGAAACCAAATCTTTTACTTGGGCACAGAAATCAAATTAAGAAAAGTTCAGGAGCTGAGCATTGACAATATCCAGTAACCTAAGTACATCAGGAAATCAGATCTTTTAGATGACATCCTTCAGAAATATTGACATTAACTTCTTTAACAGCAAGTATAAGCAAAAGGAGATTTTTCTTCAGAGGTGGAAGTTCCCACTTTCAAACAGTGACTTCAGAATAATGTAACATTTCTCAGATCACTACAACAAAGCACATAACCTAATACAGAAATTAACAGAATTGTTGCATCTTTGAATCCAAAACAATTTTGACGTTGTATATGGCCATAGTAATACAATCACAGAACTGTTTTGGTTGGGAAAGACCTCTGAGATTGAGTCCAACCATCATCCTAACACTGCAAAATCCCAGTAAAACACGTCCTTATGCACCAATCTTCAGGTATTTTAAATACCTTCAAGGATGGTGACTCTATTACTTCCCTGGGCAGCTTGTTCCAATGCTTGACAATCCTTTCCATGAAGAAATTTTCCCTAATATCCCATCTAAACCCTCCTTGGCACAACAAGAGGCAGTATGCTCTAGTCCTATTGCTTGTAACTTGGGAGAAAAGACCAACATCCAACTTGCTACAACCTCCTGTGTTTCATAATCCAGTCAATAATTGGCTCCAAAATGTTGAAAATAGAAGCAAAGATTATTATTGTCTCTTGTCCTTTCTCTGCCTATAATAATCCTGTTTGTGTTGAACAGGAAAGGCTCTATATAGTCAGAGATAGGGAAATTCAGTCCTTTTGATGGAGCCAAAGAAAATTACTGAAAAATGACAAGGCTTTTTTTTAATATCACTCTGACAAGCACAAATCTGAGTAACTGTATATAATAACTGTATATGACAACTGTAAATCCAGCTCTTCCCAGCTGCTAGAACAGAGAGCCTGTGTCCTCAGTACTTCCCAGCTGTGTTTAGAAGAGCTGGGATGTGTCAAACACAACCAGGCCATGTCCAGGGGAGGTGCTGGCAGGCCCAGCATGAGGCAGCACTGCAGGCAGCATGGGAGGGGTTACACCTCATCTATGCACTAAATCATGACCAGAGGGAAGCCAGAGAGGCTCACATGGTCTTGTCTAGTGACTCTGACTGGATGCAGACAGGACTACTTGGCCATCAATTCCTAACAGAGCAAAGCCATAATGTACATTTCCTTTTGTCTCTGCTAGGATAACCATTCATTTCCCTTCTCCTTCTGTTCCCTTCATTCCCCACCCTGTCAGTCCCAATCAGAAGTTTCTTCTAGGCTTGGGGCACAGCTCACACAGTACTAGTGCTTTCTGCCTCACCACAAGCCTTTCTCAGCTCTTTCATTTTCCTTTTACCTTCCCAAGGAAAGGTAAATCCTGAGAACCTGAGAAAGCACCTAGGAGAATAGAACTTCTTGTGGTCTTCCACTCTTTCCAAAGAGCAGACGAGGGTGGCTTGTCCTCCGTGCAAAGGCAGCAAGTAACACATGAGAATTTGCTCTGCAAGGAGCAGATTATGCCTTTGCATAATCTCAACTTCAGAAGTTGAATGCCTGGAACTGCCTGCTTGGATGTGCCAGTGATGACCTCAGTCACTTGAGAAAAGTCAGGCTAAGGAACAAGGCCCCCAAACACAGTAGACCAAGCAGACCTCACTGAAAGATGAGTATCACAGACAATGACTAGAGATGATAATTTATAGTAAAAAGGGAGAACTGCACCTATTTCTGGGTGAACTACCTCCTTATATTGTTTAGATTCATTACTGATACCACTAAAGTATTACAGTTAGTATTCTTTTTTAAATATGTAAAAAATATTCAGGGATGCAGTACTTGGGGTAGTTTTAATGTTTCAGATAAGAATTACAGCCTCTGAATTAATATTAGCATTTGAGTGATCAGCTTAAACAAGATCTTCAGAGAGCACACTCTGGTCAGACACTGTTTAAATTCCTAAAGAACCACATTCCCCTCAATTTCCGTAATTGGTTTCTTGTTCTTGTTCCCATCACCTTTAAATACACAACCTACCTTTCTAAATTCAAATACTTTGCCCAGATTACATTCTCCACTGAAGTCTCTGACATTATCCTGAAATATTCCAGAGCATATTGTTTGCTTTCACAGCAATACATACAGTTTCTGGCATGCAGTCAAGCACTTAAAAAAAGAGGTATCAGTAATATAATCCCAATTCAGGCATTTAGTGGGTACAACTTCATCACTCATACTGTAACCTTCAGACATTTAGTAATAAATGAAAACCATTTAGCACATCATTTAAGGAAAAGGTTAACTGCCAAGCCATATAAAGTTTAAGTTTTCTGAAGCACTGCAAGCTGAAAATTATTTCAATGTTTGACATCCTGGAATTTCACTGAAATCAGATTTATTAGTTATTCTTGCTAAATTACTGGTCTTTTACCTCTGACTTATCTTGGTATACTCTTTACAAATGTGCTGGGTATTGAAAAACTGCAGCATTTTGATGTTTGAAAAGTTCTGAAAAAGAGTTGGAATTACTCCGGCTTCTTATGTTCTTCAGTGTGGGAGAGTACCTTCCGCCTCTGATGCAGCATGTGGAAATAGAGCTGAGGGAAGACTGAGGAGAAAACACACTCCAGTCAATAAAGTGTGAAGACAGGCCTGCAAGATGCACAGTCACCAATTCTCTATTAGAGGATGTGCTAATCCACTTTTTGCTTGAATTAATTATTGCCTTTACACTCTAAAGAGATGAACTGATATTGTTCTTAGGCTTCAGGTACTATTAATTTTTCTGCTAGAGAAATCACATTTTTAATAAAATGCAAAATGCCTTATTTAACTCTAAATGTGGAAGCAGATGACAAAAGTTGCCACAACTGCATGCACACAATACAAAGAAAACAGACTGCAGGGCAGAAAAATTTCCAGATTTGTTTGATTTTTTGTAATTCAAACGTCACTTTTTCAGGCTCTAAGGCATTTTATACACATCAGTGCCTCTTTCATCTCTGTCTATCCAGAGTTTTTTCTCTTTTTGTTTCAAAAACTATGGTAAACAGTATGTTTGCAAAACAACAAAGGAGGGGGTGGAAAACATACATACACAAACAGCAAAAGCTGAAATTTCCATGAGAAACTTTTGGGAACCGTGCAAAAATTAAACAAGGCCATCAGCAGGCTAAATTAGTTACTCCTATGTATGCTAATCCCATAATTGTTTGCTTTTCCCAGTACAGCTGTTAATACTAAGAAACCTAACAAACTCATACTTACTTGGAATGTAAGAGATCATGACCAGGATCAGGAATGTATAGTAGTCAAATGAAAAATTGTACTTGTTAGGTAAACTAATGGAATACAAGCCAGACTGCCTGACGAAGGGTAATGCAGCATATATTGTGAGTAATTCACCTGAGACTCCCATTGGATACAATACTATAAACAAAGTGTACCTAGAATGAAACACAGAAAGAATTAGAACTTAGGACAAACTGACAAAATATTTGTTAAATGATATTAGAGATATTCAAATTTTGAATTCTCCACTCAGTATTTATTTTTCTTAGATCTTATTTGATTAGAGCATGGCAAGGTATGAGCACTATTGCAAGGTAAGTATTCAGATCAGCAATCATTTGGAAATATTTATAAAGATTTTATCTGAGAACCTACAAATTATCTTTAAAACTATTCTCCACACATACACACTTTATTAATTTGATTTCTGAACTCTTGGGTAGAAGTCATTTTAATACTTAAAACAGGGCCAAATATAGTTGATGTTAATCAATGAGCTTAAATATTATTTCAATGACAACCACTGCATTCAAGAATTACTGCTAAATGTCAGTTTACTTACTGCCATCCCATACTGTTACATATCAGTTTCTGACAAACAATTATTTTGAAAATAAGTTCAGACAAATGACTCTTTCAGCTTGCAATGCAATAGATTTTTGTAACCCGGAAGTCTGCTGGAAAGAAGCTAGGCAGTCACGTTCACAAACAGGGCAATTACCTCAAGGCAGAATCTAATTTTTTGCACTGCAACTACTTTACAAGATAAATATCCCTGTCAGATCAGTGCTTTAAGGCTGTAACTTTTATGATGCTACCGACCTGGCCCATTTGATGAGATAAGGGAGATGGTTTAACAAGCTAAAGGTGTAAAAAGAGTAACGGATGATCTCGGTGATTGTCCAGGCCACTACAAACAAGAGGACACTGTCTTCACTTTGTACCTGTGAGAACAGAGAAAAGGCTTTGTATGAACTTGACCATTACCAGTTATTCACCAGACCCCAGGAAACCTCAC
The DNA here is from genome assembly GCF_037042795.1 of Molothrus aeneus. NCBI lineage: Eukaryota > Metazoa > Chordata > Aves > Passeriformes > Icteridae > Molothrus > Molothrus aeneus. The sequence continues at coordinate 28,456,513 of NC_089652.1, forward strand.
AGAAATCAATTCCTGTGGGTTACTTTACTGCATCATTTTAGAGAACAGACTCCAAGAATGAGCTTAAAAGCAACATTAGTAACAACAGTAAAAACCCCTTCTTATCGTGCTCTGTATTTTTCTAGTTGCTTAAGAATAGCTCTGCTTCATGATCAGGTAACTTCAGCTCTCATATTCTGTGCAAGGCAAACCGGTACAAGAAACCCTGAAATGCTGAGTATAATTCTTAACTCTTCCCATTCTATAAAGAACCAGCTTCTATGTCAGTCCTATGACTGTCTCCTAGTGCAGAAAGAATGGTCTAACACGTGATACTTGGTATACACTTAATGTTCTGATACTAGTTCATGGTGCTTCTGAGCAGAAGCACTGTTTTCCTTTTCTGGTCAGAAACTGGGTCCTACTTTTGAGCAGCAGCAGAACAGCTAACACCAGATCTCGGGCTGGGAGGAGAGAAGAACCATGCTCAGATTGTCTCACCTCAGGTTAGCTTGACAGGCACCTGATTCACTGCTCCTTGCTCCATTTTCTGCTTATTGTAACTAGCACAGTTCCTCTAATGTTACACTCAAGGCAGTATCACGTTTCACTGCTTTACACCTCTTGGAGCTTTTATGTCACTCACACATCAGTGAAGCCACTGCAACTCCCTCCACATTTTAACCCTGAGATCAGCTCAGCTGCTCTGAACATGGTCTAATAATGCAAAGCTTGTGGGCTTGATCCCTGCATGGGATCATTTAGGAGCTGACTCAGTGATCCTTGTGGGTCTCTTTAAGCCCAAAATATTCTGTAATAAACTGCCTTTATCTGTGATATTTATAAGGTCAATACTCAAAAGCATGTACTTTAAAATGAAGTTATATTTATTACATTATGGAGCATCATTATAAGGTTCAAGTTCCTGATGGATCTCAAGTATATGTGGGGTCACACACCCACAGAACAAACTCTTGAGGGACCAGACATGATTTTAGTTCAGCCTTCTCCCTCTGCTCTTCAACAGAATTCCCAGCTGTATGAGCACCTTGAGCCCAATTTCAGTGGACAGTGGGAACGGAAAGAGCTCAATGACATGGGCCCATATTTTCTCTTTTCCTCCAACTCTTGAAAACAGGGAAAAGGAAGTCAAGAGATGTGGGTGGTGCACAATCAGAATCTTCTCAACAGGAGAGGACTGATCATATATTTTTGGGTAAAAAAGGGATTTTTTTTCCAATGGCATTACCCAGAAAAAGTTTTGCTACAGACTGCAAAACCCAGAAAAATTTATACAGAAATCTTGAGCTATCCTGGAATGCAGAGCTGCTGGTAATCTGTATTGTGCTGTAAATCTATGTTCTGCAGCATGTAACATTTCAGGTCACTTTCACTGCATTTTGCAGCAAAAGCACCTTATTCTTTTTCCACATTCTGACAATATGTTTATATATTAATATCCCTTACATCATAATAAAAGAGCAAAATCCAAAAATTATTTTAAGATTTTCAGAGAAGAGACCAAATCTATTTTTAGACATTGCTGCAGGATCCTAATCCTGTTTGAGGTCTGCTCTATAAGCAAGACTTAGTTCTCAACAGGGAAAAGTGAACAGCACTTCCCAGATGCTGCTGCTCCAAAGGAGGAACGTGCTTGACAAGCACTCCAGAGCTGCATCTTCTGGCCAACTCGGGAGTAGCAGCTTAGTGATGAGTTCACCTAAACCTGAGTCCCAGGCTTCAACCTGTGCTTTAAATCCCACTTCTTTCCCTAGCTATGGAAATGGGAAAAGTCAAAACCCTGAAGTTTGCAGCTTGAAGTAGCACCCAAGGATATGAGCAAGGACACGAAACTGGGACACTAACAGTGAATCATACACATGGAAGTAGAAAATTACAGCAGTTACAGTCCAGTTCTATCACATGACATCTCTAACACTGCCTCCAAGGTCTGGTCTCCCCCCTCTCCTTTGTATTGTAAGTTATTAAAACAGTTCACCCCATTATGAAACACACAACCCTGTTAGGTCACTTAAAGAATCACTGATTGTGCCTTCATAGCTTGTCTCCCTATCTAAGGAAAAACAATTTTTCAGGAGTCTTACTCTTTTAGCCACTGCTAATGCTGCATTTGCATCATTCCTCCTCCAGGCTGAAGACAGGGCAAATACACAATAACCACTAAGGCCAATGCTCCCTGAGAATTCAATTCTTCTTCCACTACTTTCTTCATGCCAGTCTTTCAAGGAAGTCTTAGATACAAGTAAAAACTTTATTTACACCTTATTTATCCAACTCTTTTAATAGTGGTCAATCAAACAACAGGCATAATTTCTGGCATATGTTTCAAGCCAACATATCATCAAGGAGGGTCCTGGATATATTTCAGCTTTTCTTAAGTACTGTGAATAGCCAACAATGTTTGCTAAAATATAAAATAAACCACTGTCTTTTAAGATGCAAAGATGAGAACTGGGAGTTGACAAAATAAAGCCTGAGAGGTTTTTAATGTTCTCCTTAAGATTGGAAAGGGAAATTTCTCTACATTAAGAGTAACAGTTTGACAAATTTGCAGAAAATTTCAGCTAAACACATAATTAAGCAATCCAATGCAGAAGAGCAAAACCAGCAGCACTATGCAAGTGTAATGATGGAAAATATTGGAACAGCATGTCTCTCTCCAAAGAGCTGGTTCTCTGGTGCAGTAATTAAAAAATAAAACATAAAATTCAGGGAAAAAAAAAGGAAACTTCGCAGTAGGCTCAAGGGGCCTGACAGACTATTGTGTTGTATGGTATTGCTTTAATTTTACATAGATGTAAAGCAATGATGAGTCAGGTTTTTCAACTGTACTCAGCCATTCAGACTTCTGACCTTTCCATCATGGATTTTTTACAACAACTTAGTCCTAAATAGCATAAGATGTTCTTCCCTCTTCTAAGTAAGTATGCTTTACTACTGATTGAAGATATCAATTCCCCATTGCAGATATTGGAGTCCCAATTACCAACTCTACATGCTTTAAATGTTGTTTTCACAGCATCTCTTGCCTCTGTGTTCCACAAAAGTTCCTCTAAATATAAATTACACTTATTTGCAACCCATCAGTAGCTGAGCCCAATGGGATAAGCAATAAATGCCTGCTGACACCATTTTTTAATTACCCATCAGAACTGGGTGCAGAATTATCTATCAGAATGGAACTCCACAAAGGCCTGCCATGATGTCACCAGATGATTTCACTGCTCACACAAATTCCAAAAGACATCTTCTGAGCAGAAGGGCACTTTCTGTTCTCCTATGCCTACATTCTCCCAGCCCTTCACACCAGGCTGTCTGTTTTCTGCCCTCCTTTGCAGGGGAAACAGTAAAATTCACTGAACTGGTTCCTTTCTGACATAATGGCCAGCACTGATGATGTGCCAGGCCCTCCTCCACAACACCAACAACTGCTCCCACAGTGCGGGTGAGGAGAATCTCAGTGTGCAGTGCTTTAACATTTGCCATGCTTTAACATTTATTGTGAATAACTTCAAATTGAGTTTAACAACACAGCAGCACTGAAGTCCACAAAAAGCACAAACATGTTAGTGGCAAGAAGCATGCTTCAAATCACATCACATTTCCAAAAGTGTATCCTGACAGAAGGAGGGATGCAATACACATTTCTTCTTTTAGCTGTATTATATATGAAAACAGTCTGGAAAAGCAAGGTATTGAACAAGTCTCATTCAAAAAGTTAAAGAGGAAAACTGCAGTTTGTTTTACAAGGACCTCATCATGCAACTGCATCGCTTACAAGTTCCATAAAGCTGTGTGAGAATTTAATCTTGGCCTTCACCATGGAGCTCACTTGTGCAGACAGCCCTTTAGAGAAAGTAGAACACTTGTGACACTTGCAAAACATCTCCCAGGTGAGCCTGCAGGCTCCCTGGCTGGGGCAAGGGGAGGGGTCAGAATACAGCCTTTGATTTGATTTATTTGCTCTAAGTCACAGGTCAGAAATTCATCACAGGGTTCCTCATCCAAGCCATTCTGATATCCACTTTCCAAGACATTAAAAAAGTAACACATAATACACATAATACAGTCTCTTGCAAGACTTTAACCAGAAGACCACACAAGTCTGGGGAAAAAAATCTGCATGGAATATGGTTGAAAGAATCCTCATTAAAAGTCAAATATTTGGCTATACTCATTGCTCTCATTTTGTCAATTTTCTCTGGTGAGAATGTGGGCATAAGCTTCAAAAAAACCTAACCCACAATCACATTAAAGGTTTTTCTTTGATGTCTAACAGACAACACATGGAATAATTCTAATCCTTCCAATCTAACCTTTAATATTTGGGTTACTTCAAAACCAGGAGACAATTCATAAAAACAGATTATCACTGTTTTCTATGAAGCACCAGATATCCCAAAATCATATAGATAACAAGCAAAATTCCAAGAGTATTTATTTTAAAGTATTTTATACATACATACATGCATATATATATATATATAAAATCTAATGTCTTGAGATTATGGCTTTTATTTTTTTTTTTTTTTTGCTCAAAGCCTAGTACTTATTTCTGGTGAGTTTACAGAGACCAGAGTACATTAATGTGCACCAATAGGGAAGTCCATTAGAAAATAGGTTTTATGTTTACTGAGAAAAATAACATTCCTCCACTTTAAGTAGGAGGAAAATAAAGCTTCACATGAACAAGCATCACAATACCAGAAAGGACTGATAATTGCTGGGAACTAGAGTGACTTATGTTACTCTACATGTGCATGGATGCTCTGACAGCAGGTTTGGAGGAAGGAAGAGAAAGCAGCTTCCCTCAAGACTTTGTAATAAGAGAAGTTCCTTAAGACATTCTCCATTCAAGTCACAAACAATCTTATGCATAAAATGACTGTCACTTACTTCAGGCACCCATGCTGACACTGGTATCAAGACTAATTTTTTTCTTTAATGAGAAGAAAACCAGTAAGATTAGCTGGCTGAAGTTAAAGCAGAGATGCAGCATATTTGGGCTACTACAAGGATTCAGAAGACAGGAGTCAGTCACTATAACCTGTACCAATTAAAGGATGTCTAGATTTTAAAACAGCTGTCAGGAATAATCTTCAAAAAACAGGGCTTCCAAAAGATTCTAAAGAGATCTGCCTAAAATACAGCACTATTTGGTGTGGTGAGCAGTGGGAAAAAACACTCAGCCCCCAACATTTACCTACATTTGGATATAAGAAAATTGAATGAAGGACAGAGGAAAGATTATCCTGGAGAATGACAATGGAGAGCATGGAGGCAGTGCTGTGCACAAACAATTGAGGGGGAGTTTCAGATGCCACATGAACTGAACTGCATATGCAGGAGGGCAGTGAGATTTTGCTTTTAATGATAGCACTAGTGAGATGAACACTAGAAGCTGTACAAATTCTGTGTTCTGTATTACACACTGGAAGCTGTTTGACTGTCAGTAAGAACTGCAGAATCTATCCAGGAGCCAGATGTCTTACAGGCACAGAATCAGACCTCGCTCTGTTTGACTGTCAACAAAAGATGACATCAGATCTATTTTTATTTCTTTTGATCCACAGAAATTCATATGAACAATTTCCCATAGTGGGATACAAACATTTTAAGAACAAAAAGACAGCAATCAACACTTGCTCTTCAGCATGGATCAATAGTTTTTCTATCAATTTGTATCTTGACTTACCTCTTTTACACTATGTGTTACTGCCCATGTCAGGAAAACCCTTGACATCACTTGGAAAGCAGTCAGAACAACAGAAGAGGGGACAATGCCTGGAAGATATTTTGCAATTAGTAAATATGCCTGATTAACAAGGTAGGAGGTAGGGGTGGAAAAATAAAACACAGCTAAACCAAAGTCCAGTCATTTGAAATTTCTGGAAGGAAAGCTTTTTTTTTTTAATTTGAAAATCTGAAGTCAGTCCTTCAGTGTGTTTATACAGCACAATGCAGTGCAATCCCCTGACAAGGCTTTCTGCATCAAAATGCAAACAAATGTAATTGATCTTGTTGCAATCACAGCACATTCCTCAATACACAGAACAGCTCAATCAGATAATTCCAATCAAACAGCTTCTGGGATACAGAATTTCAAATAATCCTGTTTGATTAAAATATCCAAGATACTCTTCATTACTGTGATTTAAAAGTAAAGACAATAGATATGCTTTGCACTGTATACCCTAAAAAAAAAAAGAGCCATCAAAAATTGTAAGTCTTTTTCAGAAACACTGATCTAGCCCATATTTCGATAGATGAAAAGTTTGTAGTTCCTTCCTGGAAATACAACTCAGAAAAAAAAACCCCAAACCAGCCAACCAACAAAAAAAAAACAACCCCAGGGAACAGCTGATGCACTGGCAGCTACAGAAGCAACTCGAGGATTTTCTCAAGCAAGCAGATATCACTGTTCTTCCAGCAAGTTCCAACTGACCTGTCAGTAAAAGGACCCTACACAGCCAGATCTCTCAGAGCAGGAATAGTTTTAGACTGGAGGATTACACAAAATTTCTAAACTTTGCATCCCAAAGTTTTATTTTCTTCTACAGTGAAATGATAAAGAGCAGGTGTAGCTCCTAAGAGACAGTAAAAAGTGCTTGTAAAGCTAATGCAAGCCACAAGCAACACAACAGCCTCAGAAATATGTAGGGACCAAAGAGAAAATGAAATGGGAAGAAAGAGTAAGAAAAGTCAAAAGCAAGTTTCAGTTGAATTATTTTCACTGATATGTTTTGGCTTCTTTGAGAGGGAAAAGGAAAATCCTCCAGACATAGCTCTCTTCAGTTTTATCACCCTGTCTTGGTCTCTGGGCTATATGTTACCTCCTTTCCAGGTACAGCTCTGCATTTTTAAAATCTTTGCCACATGTCAAAGTCCTGTTCTCAACCATGCTTCACAGAGACACTCCCCTATCAATCTTTGTATTTTGAAGGACTTGCCTCACAGATGCTAACATTTCAGATTCTACTGAAAAGATGTGGAGAGAAAAGTTATGCTGATACACACAGCCATCTGTCACACATAAGCTTTTCTACTGACAGAGAATTACAGCTCTAGTTAGAGCAATTAGTTCAGCAGGGGCAAAGGAATCTGCAAATTTCCTGTTTCTCCTTGCATAGGGACTTCTGCTACAGTCAGTAGGACTGCAGCAGACAGCAGCAGTGCATCCAGCTGGGCAAACCCCCCTCACTTTATTTAGCTGACAAACACTTCCATTAACAGAAAAAAATATAATCCACAGCCACTTAGAAGAAAACCAGTCTTTTGCAAAAGAGCTTTGTTAGGGAAAGCAAAAAGAATAAAAAAAGCATAAAATGTTGCCACTTTTTCCTAATGGCTCTCTCTAATATTAAATTGTGCTACTAAGGATCACATGGGCTAAATGGATCCACACCTCAAATCAACTGAGAAAACAGCTAAGCATTATGGATTTAGGATGATAAAACCAGCATTTTATCTGCAAGGTTTTCTCTCCAGTGTTCCAAGATTTAACTTTTGCTTCTTGTCACTTGCTAAATAAGACCTTAAAAATGGCACATTTTAATATTAATTTTTTACAATTTTTTTAAAAAAGTATGGTTTATTCTGGTAAAAAACAGTAATTGAGATTTAGTAAAATTAAACAGCATTGGAAGGACTGCCTTGGCAGCACAGTCAAATAGATGATAGACACAGCTTACTCTGAGAAGCCTTTACATTAATTTGAGGTGTATATGATCATTCCTTTCCTGGGGTGATCTGTGCACAGTTTATTAAATGCCTTCTTAAGACATTTTCAGAGCAGCTGGATGATTCAGGAGGATCTGAACTACTTCATCAACTACAGAACCAGACTGCCCTCTGCTGACACATTCCTAGCACCAGTTCTCCCAACACCTCACTTGGTTATTAAAACATCCCCTAGAACTCATGATGAACCTACAATCCAATAACCTCTCCATTATATGGCTGTCTGGACAATGATGAAAAACAGCAAGTTTGTAATTGCAGCTTCAGGAACCTCAACACCATCTTACTCTTTAAGTAGTGGCTAGTGAACACTCAGATAGGAGCTGAAGACTGTTTTATTGTTTTGTGACTTCTCAAATTAGGGAGCTAGAAACTGGAATGTATTTCAAACAAAAATTAGTAAGTTATTCAAGAATTAAATTCAGCAATTCACAGACTACAACATTTTTCTTGCTAATATACTGCTAAAAGTTCTATAACTTTTAGTTCTAGTCTTCTATAAAAATAGTAAACAGAAAATTTGCAAGCTTACCAAGTGCACAGTGCAGAATCTAGAACAAAAAGAAAAATTCAAATCACTAACATTTCAAATTAAGCAATTCAGACACACATTTAGTTCTGTTACAAGTGTTTAAGATTCAGTATTTGCATTTCAATGATTAAGATTAATATTTAGCTCTGCTGCCCAAGCTAAATAGCAGACAGTAAAACTCCCTCTTGCTAAAAGGAAAGCTCAGCTTTTGTGTGAGCTGTGCAGTAGAATTAAAGTAAGTGTAAGAAATACAACACATTCATGCAAATATTAGTTAGGCCAGGGAATAGGACTACACCCACCTCTAGCAAAGCTCCAGTTTGGAAGAATTTCAGGGGCTTTTCTATTGAGTAGTAAAGGCTGTGGTAGCTGCCTTTAGCCAGATATGCCCGAACTAGACCAACTGCAATAACCAGCCACCTGAAAGAGAGAAAAAAGGAGACAGTAAGTGAAGCATAAATAAAAAGAACCTTTAATCCCTCTTTCAATACTTGAGGAAGCAACAGGCAGAACTGTCCTGAAATACACTAACTCTGCAAAACTGGAAATGTCAAATACTTGCATTTTCTACAAATTTATCCAAGTGAAAGATGATGCATTTTAAAAGCATTTTTCAGCACCAACATGGCAGCAATTTCTCTAATGTCTCCATTTATTTTTCAGTGAGCTCTGTTTAATTAGTTATGGAATGTATTCAATGGCAGACTGGTATCACATTTTTTCAGTTTAGGCAGAAAACCTCTGACAGCTAGTCAGAGACCTATTACCAGCTTACAGTAGTATGACATAAACAAGATTCAGAAGGCATTGATTTTAACAGTTCAGTTCAAAGTAAACCCCTAGACTCTAGAGAGGCCATCCAGCTTAGCTGGGAGCATATATTATATGAGAAATGGTTATAGATAAATAACTTCAAGGAAACTGAGCCTGCTAAAGCCTTGAAGACAGCATGGCCATTCCCGTCCCAGTTTTCCTTTTTAACCATATCTGAGCCTATGTAAGTAGTGCCCTTCTAACTGCACATGTGAACAATGTGACCTGTTAACCCTGCTGATTTTCCCTTCAGGTAACTTAAACCTAAAAATTTTTCATCCTTGCTGATGAAGCTTTCACTGACCACCACAGCTGTCCAGAGCTGGTGCTTGCCCCCGGCATGAGAAACTCTTCTGTTAAGTTTATGCCAAGCCACAAACCCAAGGTGAGCGGTCAACCCCAGTCCCACACTTTCCATTTGAAAATAGCATCTACAGTGAGCTTTAGTTTCCAATTGCTTTAGGCAAACATGGGGAAAAGGGGCTGGTTGGTCAAGGAGAATCCTTAACAGGGGCCCCCAAACTTTTCACTGACAGGCTCATCCTGGCTGTCTAACACTCAGCTACTCTGAATGCCACCCAATTTTACCTCCATCTCCCTCCAAACCCCTTGTGTAAATCACCAAGTGCAATTGCTAACAGCTCACCTCAATGTGTAGACATGTAGCAAGCCCAATGACTACACAATAGTTTTCACCCTTTGGAAAAAAGTGTGTAGCTGTGGTTTTGTAACAGGGATGATGAAGAAATTCCCTTTATTTACAGCATACAACAATCTTACAAGTACCACATTAGCTTGGATATTGCAAAGTATGAGCACATATTACCCCAAATGTAGTAATTGTTTGAAACACACAGTGAAGTTCAGATTTTTCAACAATAAGTAAGTCTGGCATCCAAGTTTGTGTTTGTAACAAAATCTCTTAGCAAAATTGAAAGAAAGCTAATTACTTTCTGCCTTAACTTCTGAAAGACATGCACCAAATAAAAGCAGGGGGAGTGGGGAAGATAAATGGGAAAGAAAAACAAGCCCTCTCTTTTTTACAGTGACAAGTTATTTCAGTTAAAGCCATCTTGTGAAACCCAAAGACAAACATTTGCCAAGTAATTGCTGTTTACAAGGAATAAATCAGATTCATTTTGTATTTGGACTTCAGTGTAGAATAAACCAGTAAGCACTACAGTATGTGATCCTCCCCTGTAACACCAACTGCTGCTTCTTTAGAGCAGGAAATCAGAGCAGGCTGACACTGTACTCTTCTTATCTGTCAAGTTTCTCTGTTTTTCCTGATCTTCCATGTTTGTTGAGAAACTGCTGAATTGAGCAATTTCTCAGTTGCACAAGATGCCAGTCCTTGGCTGTGCCTGCAAACCATTCTCACCTGAACAGAGACAGGTAAATCCCACAGCTCCCAGAGGAGCTCCAGCCTTTTGCTCTGCTCCACCCTCGTGCCAGATCACTGACTCCAGCAAGACTGTACTTTCCATTCCATTTACTATCCTTCAAAAAGCATTTGATACAGATCAGAGCATGAATCCATACCAAATTGGAAGCTGAGCCTGGTTTGTGCTGAAGCTTTTAGTATCTCTGTCCTGCTTCTGTGATTCTGAAATAGTTCTTCACCCTCTAGGACTAGACAAAATGGAACAGAAGAAGGTGAAACCAAGGAATATCAGCTGAAAATGGAACTTGGCAAGAAGTTTAGAAGGGCAGCAAAAGGCACCACTGTCTCATGAAAGCTGATTTCTCTGACCTACACACTGAACTCCACCTGGAGTTACACTTCAATAAATTACTGTTACCCTGTCTGTAAACTCCAAACTGGACAGTTACCATTCTTTGATTAATCCAGAATAAGAAAAACGGATACTGCACACAGAACTTTTTTTACTTTAATTTGGTCAGACTTGGTAGACAAGCTTTGTGCTCAGGTCCTTAGGTAACCTCCCTTGGCTCTCTCACAGGTCATAAAAAGGCATTTTCTTATGCAAAGTTTACGGAGGTTCTGTAACATTTATGCAAGAGAATACAGCAGAGCTATGCAGTGAGTGCACCTGAAAGGGAGAAATGTACTTTGGCTCTCAACAACCACTCACTGAAGACATGGACAATGAAACTCATAACCCGGAACACTCTTTGAGCAACACTGATTAATACAAACCCTTGCACATTCAAAAGCTATTACATTACCATCGACCTTGTTGAGTGAAATCCTTTTTAAATTCATTGTTTATACCACCACCAGCTACTTATGCCCAGAAGTACTAGTCAGTAACAGCACTTGACTAAAAATAAGGAACATAATCACCTTTTAAAGCAGCTTATCTAACATTCTGCACCCAGCTCTAACAGCATGCTCCATCTCCCCACACAGCACTACCCAGTGATTTTGGTCAAGCCCAGTTTTTAGGAAAAATAACTTCTATGCTGTATCTCTGCCTCCAGAAATGAGCTCCCCATGCTAGGTCAGGCATGACTACAAAGCTTCACTCTGTGATGGGGAAAGAGTCTGCCTGAACACGAGAGAAACAAGATGCAGAGCTTTCTGTAGCCCAAGGCTTTGAACCATGGGCAACAAAACCTGAGCAAGTACAGCTGAGAACCAACTGCAGTCCTGGTTATCCCCTGCTGTACCTTGATTGTCCCATTTCTACCAAAAAAACCACCCAAAACATGAACCAAATAGTAACTGCATGCAGCTCCAGTCAGAGACCCACAGGTACCCATGTTTTTTGTACTGTTTTGCTCTGGCAAAAACCACGGTAGGTTTTTTTTTTATGTAGGACTCCATACACTACGTGCACTACAGCATAAAACTAGAAATAAGATCTATTATCTTTGGAGTAAGTTGTGTTTTCTTTAGCTAAGCCAAGATAAATGCAAAGTAAATGCAGTAGCTATGCTGACATTTTTAAACTGTCACTTGATCTATTTTAAACAGTTAATACTTAAGGCAACTATGGTTTTAAAACATTTACTTTAGTACCTATTTACTGCACAACAATGTTGTTGTGTGCTTTAGTTTATAAGCCTTTTATAAACCAAACCAAACAAACCACTTCAAAAAAATCCCATGAGCTGTTAGAGCATCACTTCAACACCTGGGCACCTTAAATTTTTTTTTTTTTTTCCCCCCACAATTCTCTTTCCAAGGCAGTGCAGTTGGAGAAACTAAGTCTGAGCACTCTGACTGACATGGGATCAGTAAATAATCAGTGCCACCAGTTGTGTATCAATCTTTCCATCTTTTCATCTGAACAACTGAGCTTCTGTCAATCAATTCCAGAAAAGGTACCTTTCTAAAAGGCTTCACAATAATAAGAAACAAACTGAGCTTTTTTCCTAAGCTCAATCCTGTATATTGTGGAATTTCAGCAGTGTCCAGGGGAAGTGCAAACTCCTCATCCATTTGAAGAGGAATTATCAGTGAGAGCCCTTGGTGACCTACCCCAAAATAAAAGTGAGACAACACAGAGATATGACCATGATCACAGAACTCATATGGTAACTCCCCAAACTGCAGAAATCATTTAATCACAACCCTCTCCAGAAAAAAAGCAGCTCATGTTTAAGCACCATAAATCACATCCCACCCAAGAGTGGAATTTTCTAAGAGATTTGATGCAAATCAAGAAAATGGGCAACACCGTGATCAAGATTTATATGACAACAGAAAGCTAAATAGAGGTTTATGCTATTTATTTCTGAGCTTCCAGCACTCAATTTTTTTTTAATTTGTTCCTCTTTCTTGAGGAAATAGAAATTTCCCATGCCCAGGAGCTCACATGCCATGACAGAAAGTTCGTGACCACAAAGAAAACTTTCCATTTATACCACAGCTTCTCTCTCAGGTTTTTTATATCTTTTATAAACACAAGTGAATTGCATATGAGCAGAAAAATAAGCAGGGAAATGCTTTTATTTCTTACAAGAGTTCGGAGGTGAACTTCTTAACATTGTGCAAGGACACCACAACAAAACTAAAAAGCTCTCCTGATTGCCTGCAATGTGTTGTATTACTCATGCAATTATTTCTGAAACAACAGATTACTTCAAAATCAAACTGGTGGGTAATTATCCTTGCCCTCTGAGTGAAATACCCTGCAAATATCCTATGGAGCCATAAACCAGCTCAGTAACATTTCACAGTAACAGAGCTGTTGGGTTACAGGTGTACCAAGCACCTCACAAGAACCGAGCTCTGCCAGCTTCCCTACCTCTGATCCACACAAGTGTAAATATCTTGTAAGCTGAAACAGGATCAGCTGCCACCAGCAAAGACTAGAATCTTCATGTCCAACTGCCTTATTGAAGTGGATTGTATCTATATTAATTCTACACTAACCTTCCTCCCAAACATGACACTACTCTGTTTGCTCAACTCCTCACCCACCAGGGTTTATCTAGTGGAAAACACCATCATTTGGGATCCATTTTAAAGGCTCTTTTCTTCTCCCACCCAAATATCCTCAATCTTTCAAAAGATGGTTTTATTTTTATCTGGATTCTAATAAGATGCGACAGCCACAAATTAATTTAAAAAAAAAAAAAAGTCTTCTTTCTCTTGAGAGTCCCCAGTTGTCACTATTTTTAGTTTTGTACCTAAGAACACACCAGAGCAAGCACCAATTGGCCCCAGTCTGCATTAGGCCATGCAGGGCAAGGGCAGAGCACCAAGCTGGTCCAGGAGCTCACACATCCCAAAAGCAGCTTCCAACCTCAAACTACAGAGCAGCTGAAGGGTCTATGGAGAAATCTTGCAGGGCTCAAGATCTTTGCCTTTAACTACTGCTGCGGACAAATTCCCTGTATTTAGGGTCACCTCTCTAGTGAAACCTGCTGGACTCTACACCGCAGACATGGTGATGCAAGGAACCTTCAGCCACCTGGATGTGAGAGCTGCTGCAGAGCAATGAACGAGTCAATGACAGAGCCGGGTAGCTCCAGGGAACCCGCACCCACGCCGTGCTGCTGTGCACAGCCCGCTCTGGAGGGGCAGCCAGGCCGAGCCGCGGGGCGGGCAGCGCTGAGGGCGCACCCGGGCCAGGGGCTCTGGGGCCGGGCAGGGACAGGCTGGGGCACGCCCGCCCGGGGTTACGGTCACAGAGCACGGCCAGAGCCGGGACAGCGGCAAGGCAGCTGAGCCTGGACACGCAGGTGCCGCTCTCCAGCACGAGGAGCAGCGAGCGAGGGCTCGGCTGTGCGCTTGAGCCTTACCCGAAGTGCGAGGCAGGGCCGCTGACAGCACGGGGGGCGCGGGGCACAGCCCCGGCCCCAGCCCCGGCCCCGGCCGGTGCAGCCCATGGGCTCGGGACGGACGGGAGCGCGGCCACGGCGGCGGCGGGAGAGGCTGCAGCTCTTGGCCCGGCCCCGCTCCCTGCGGCGCGGGGCAGCCCTGCCCAGCCCTGCCCTGCCCTCGCTGCCCCGCCAGACCCACCCGCGGCCGCAGCCCGGCCGAGCGCAGCCCCGCGCTCCGGCGGCGGCCCCGGCCGGGGAGGCCCGCGAGCGGCCCCGGCCGGTCCTTACCCCGCCGTCATCACCACGTTGTAGATAACGAGATAGCCCGTGGCCAGCGCGCCCGGGCCCTTCCTGCGCCGCGCCTGCTGCCCGCCGTAGCCGTTGTCCGCCCGGCTCCCGCCGCTCCCGGCCGCCGCCATCTCGCGGCTCCCGCGCCCCGCCCGCTGCCGGCGCTCGGTGGGCGCGGGGCGGGACTTCCCGCGCGCCGGGCGGGGACGGCTCCGCGCAGCCGCGGCAGCGCCCGCGCCCCTCGCAGCGCGGGGCCGGCCCGGCCCGGGAGCGGCGGCGGTAGCGCGGGGCAGGGAGGGGCGCCCGGCCGGGGATCAGCGGCTTGATCGCTCGGTTTTCAGGGCTGGTTCAAAAGGCCCCTCTGCAGACAGGTGTGCCGTGTCCCTAGAGACGTTAACGGCGTTAGTTGGTACGGTTATTTATGGAATATCTCGTAGGTTTTCATCACTTTTATAATGTAGTTCAGAGGACAGAAGACTGAGAGGCGAACTCCATTAATGCACATAAGCATCTCAAAGGCAGGTGCCTAGAGGTTGCTGTCAGGCTTTTCAATGTGCCCAGCCACAGGACAGGGAGCAATGGCCATAAACTCGCACAAGACGTTTCGCCTCAACATGAGGAAAAGCTGCTTTACACGAAGGGTGGCAGAGCTCTTGAACAGGCTGCCCGGCGAAGCCGTGGAGTTTCCCTCTCTGGAGACATTCCAAACCCACCCAGACACGTCCCTGTGTCACCTGCTCTGGTGACCCTGCCTGGGCAGGGGATTGGACTGGATGATCTCCAGAGTCTCTTCCCACCCTGACAATTCTGTGATGCTGTGTGAATGAGAAGTTGTAACTCATTTCCTGCTGAAGCTCCCTACAAGAGCAAAAGCCTGGAAAGCATTACTTTCCCAGCAACAAACTGAACTGCCTTTCTGAACAGCCACAACAGAAGAATTTTTTTTTTTCTCCCCTACAGAAATTGTAAACACGTCGTGGAGTTACTTCTCCACTCCCATAAACATCTCTCGGTTTATTTCCCATGCATGTCGTGGTGCAGTCCCTTTATGAGCAGTGCAGAATAACAGCATAAGCCTCACTCCCCATCTCAGAAAATTCTGCTTCCATCTGAATATTTTTGTGGCTTTTAAATTCATGTGCATGTCTCGTGCAGACAATAGGGCTCAAAAGGCAAGATGATTTATGAGAACTCAATTTTAAAACAGCTATGCTTTAGTGCAGTATTTCAATAAATGTAACAAATTTTAGAAAAACAAATCATTCATTATTCATGTATGCAAGTAAAGAAAAAAAAGGTCTCTGTTTGCAAAGTCTGACAGACTCTGCAGAGGAGAGGGGTGTACAGTCTAGTGCTGTCTTTTTGTCAGCACAGGGAAGCGGGGACCCAGTGACTGCATGCCATACATGCAATTAGCAAAGGTCTCCTCATCAACCAGAAATGTGCACAGGATGCTTGGGAGGTTGGACAGTTTGGTCATTAAGTAAATTAAGTTTCTGCAAATCCAGAAACACACGTAGTGAAAAACAGCAGCCAGCCCCAAATTCTCCACTGTCTCTTGAGAAGACTGAATGTTATACAAAAGAAATACAAGGGGATTAAGTGGCCCACCTCTGGCAGTTCCTGTATCTTGCATAACCTCTGCTATTGGGGTTTCAGCCCTATGACACCCCAAGACTGGACTTCTGCAAACATTATACAACCAAGGGAAGGCTTATAGAAAGAGGTAATGCCTTTTATTAAACCATGGCTGGCAAATGAGACAAGATTTCAACTACATAAAATATCTTTCTTCAGTGGAAATAGAATTCTATTCATCAAACAAAGCAAAAAATTCAAGGTCAAATACAGCTTGCAGTCAATTGCTCAGAGCTGAATCAGATGCATGTCACATAATTTTGGAAGTAGAGGTCATTGTTTCCTGCAGACTAGAATGGATGTTAATAGGAAGCTAGAGGGAGATGGTAAACTCCTTGGAATATCCTTGGGCCAAAAGAAAGATAGGCAGTTTATAGCCTGTGGAACACAAAAGGACTAATGAAGGAGGAGAGGGAAGGGAAGATCTGTGCAGGAACAGCAGTTCTGAGTCTGTGGGCTTTGATACACAGTGCACCCTCAGACCTTGCTGTGCCTGCAGTGCAGCCCAGCAGAGCCAGAGCTTTTCCTGCTTCAGGCATGTGCCTCCCTGCAGTAGGAAACCAGCAGTCACTCAACAAAGCCAGGTACAGTCACGAGACAGTGGGGCACACCTGCAAAGATGGCTCTTTGAAGGGCTGAGGATTTGCTCAAGAAGCATGTTGCTACAAGCAGGGTGTTTGCACAACCTTTGCTTTAAGGAGAGTCTGTGTGGTCCTGCATGGCCTGTGGTGATGTGGGCTGCATGTCAGCAGAAGTCTGAATGAAGGCAGCACAAGCAGATTTGTGCTTATCTCTTTTTCAGTTTTTAGAAACATTGGTGTAAGTCAGTATCTACATTGAGTCTTCCCTGATTTTTTTCTCTCTTCCTCCCACAGTCTTCCAGAACTCTATGTTTCCCCGCCATATGGGAATTCCCAACTGTGAAACAAGCCCAAAGCCACCCTGGTGCCCCATCCACGTTCCCATGGAGGCCTGTGGTGACACTAGAGACGTGGCAGAGCACGAGGCCATGAGTGCCAGCCCCAGGCTGCAGCTGGTGGCACTGGGGCAGAGCAGCCTCCACACAGCACCAGCCAGGGCAGGAGAGGGGCAGCAGCACCAGACATCAGGAGGGCTCTGCTGTTGCCACCTGAGGGGCAGGAGGAGAGGCTTGGCCAAGGTGGACACGGTGACGCTGCAATAGAGCATACAAGGAGTGTGCTTTGTGGTAGTATTTATTTAGGAACCGTGAGTAACTACAGCCGTAGCGGTCTCATCTTTGCAATTCTGATGGTTTAACAAACAGGGAGAACATTAGCATATTTTTATTAAGGTATAAAATACACCCCGTTGCCTAAAACATTAAAAAAAAATAAGTGAGGAAAGCTCTGTATGCTCTAAATCAGATTCAAAACCTTTCTGTATAAGGAGTTGTGGCAATACTGTGTTTAGTATAACAAGAGGTTTTTATCAATTGAAAAGAAAGACATGCTGGCAATCTGAACTTAGCAACAAAGAGTAAAGCAGTTACAAACCGTCGTGTCACCCACATTAGTTGAGCTTTCAATGCAGAAGAGCAAATCATATGAAACACATACACAACTAGGTAATATCAAACACCCTAAGGTTGGTAATGTACACACCTGTATTAAAGTACACTGACTACTTAATGGTGAGGATTTAAGGTAATGTCTTTTTTTAATAGAGGTAACCTTTGAAATGCAAATGGTTGCACTTTGCACACAAAAAGTGGAAAAGAAAAAGAATCACTTTTGGAATGATACATAGATATAAGACACACTGGTTTTGGATTATGCATAATCACCTTGCAGCCTCTGATATTACCTCTGAACAACAACAAAAAAAATTAAAAAGTGCCAATACTGTGAAAGGAAAGCAAAGTTACTAAGTCTGAGTGCGTTAACCATTTCTGAGAAAAATATGGGGTTTGGATTTTTTTTTTGTTTTGTTTTTCTGCGTTTTTAAAAAACGCAACAGCCTTACTGGTGCAGGTTCAAGACAAAAACGAGACAGTCAAGCTCATAAGGTAGAAATAGGTCCTATATAGGTTAAGATTCTTTGGAAATTGCTAAGAATAGAGGAGTTTGTAATCCAGGCTACTATCTTTTTGGCTACTCAAAACTGTGGGAGTTTCCAGCTTATTATCAGTTGAAATCTGTTTTGCAATTGCCAAATAAATGCAAGTAAAACTTTAACCTGGGATTCCATTCACAGACATGCACGGAGAAATCACTGATTGTGCAATAACCTGTTTTTTCACAGCAGCATATATATGAATTGTAAGTCTTTATCAGACTGACCAGAAACACAGAAAATATTCTCAGTCTTTGTGTTTTCAGTCTGTTTCTTAAGTAGGCAGCTGCAACTGCACTGAAGTGACAGGCTCCATAAGGGAAAGATGACAAAGTGGGATCAGCTGGCTAAAAGCAAGATCAGGAGTATCTCAGGAAACCACCTGGATGTTTAATGCTTGCCAGAAATACAAGGGCACTAACAGCTCACTGTCAGAGGCGGTGAAAATGTTTGAAGTTTGGTCTGTAAGACTCTGCTTAAAGGAAACAAGAAATGAACCATGCCAACATACAAATTGCAATGCTGGCTTTGTCAAACCTTCCCTTAGAGAAGATGCAGCTCAGCCTATTTCTCAGGACTGGAGAGATTCACTGAATGTCTGGCCAACAATTCCTTTAAAGTAGATCTCGGGGAGCCAACTTAGCTGCGGTTTTGGCTGAGAAAAGTGATGGCAAAGAGCAATGAGCTCAGTAAATAGACTATTTTTCTTTAAGATGTTCAGAATATAACTTAGTTTCCATACATTTGATTTTAAAAGTAGTGTGGGCAACTTAGTTGATGGCTTGCTTAAAGTTAATCCAATCATGCTAGCAACTTAAAAAGCTGGTTGGAAGTAATGCCCATACATAAAGCTAACAGGTATCAACTGATCATGCTGAAATAACAACCCCCCAAAGACCTACATTTCACACAAGGTGCTTTTGATAACTTGGTTTTCTGAGCCTTATAAGGAGAGTCTTTAAATATATTTTATTTTAGCCTTGTTTCATTCTTCCTCCTCTTCATCTTCTTCTCCTTCTCCCTCTCCTTCTTTTGCCATTGTTTCCACAAGGAGCTCTGCGGTGCACGTGGCTTCCCCAAGGCTGTTAACAGCTTTGCAGGTGTATTTGGCATCATCGTCCCCACACACTTCAGAAATAGTCAAAGAACAGTTCCCTTCCTCGTCGTAATCTATCTGGAAGTGACGGGACTCCTTGACAGGCTGATCATCCTTGAACCACATCACCTCAGGGTCGGGATAGCCTGCGAGAGCAGAGAGAGAACAGCGACTGCAATAAACGAGCATTAACTCAGCACTAATTACCTTGTGCTCTAATTCCTGTGGGGGGACGTGCCAATGTCTTGATAGACAAATATTTCATTGACTTCTATGGAAAATAAATGTAGATGATGTGAGGCTTTTTTACTTCACATTTACCTGAAACTATTTTTTACGAACAGCAAAAACTGCACGTGAGCACTGCGGTACTTGCTGGATTCCTCCTTCCAGTCCCTGAGCAGTGCCTGCAGACAGTTTTTTGTGTGCTGTAGCCATCAGCCAGCAGGGAACTCCTGACAGTGCATCTGAGGCTCACATTACACTGCAGCTTCTCTGGAGACAACAGCTCCCAACACCGAGATTTAGAATTTCAAGGGTAAACTGGTTTGGGTTTACAATTTAATACCTTTCTCAGGTTGCTTTGCTGTGCTTATTCTGAATCTTCTTCCTCTTAATCTGCTCCTTAAAAGCCAGCCTGTCCTGAACATTGCACTCTCTTTTTCTGTATTTGTTAGGGTGAGGAAGTCTAAGAAAAGCATTTTGATTGTGCATCTCAACAGGAGTTTCAGAGACTTTTGGGAAGCCAATGTCTCTGCTAAGCCTCGGAGCAGGCTGTACAATGCCTGCTGCAGAACAATCCCTTATACAGTACTCTTGGCTGCTGTAACAAATTGAAGGTTTGTGATCTCAGCCAAGTTCTGGACTGGGAGGGGAGGATAAGTCCCAGGGGAGGACAACTCCCCACTGAGCAGAAATAAAGTGCAGGAATCCCTAAAGCAGAGTGAACATTGCAGCAATACACTGCAAAGTTTGGAGCATCAACTGTGGTACATCCATCTGTTTTATTCCATTCAGTACTTGTGCACGTACCCCCCACGCTGAGCATCCATCAGCAATAATTATCCATCCTCACATCTCCCCTGTGAGATAGGAAACCCAGGCAGGGAAAGATTGAGAGCAGAGGAACAAGCAGAAAGTCAATGAGGCCGTTTCTGATTTCCTCATTTTAAGATTATGAATTAACGTGTACACATGCAGGATGGTACTGACCTACCCTTTGTTTTCACAGCTCTTCTTTCTGAATTTCTAGTTTTCATTCACAGCTGAGATACACAAGGTTCAATCTCATTGCAGAAGTGCCAGTGCTCTTGGCCTTCAGACTCTTGGGCTTATCATGCTCACACTCCTTACGTGTCTTCTGATTACACTTTGCATATTCCAGTCTGAGGTTTCTTTCCTGAACTCGTAAGTTAGAAACCCCCAAGCAGCAGAACAGTATTTTCTAGATGTGATTTATGTGACCAGCACAAGAATATTATCTTTACTTCTTACGCATATGCAGTTAGGGACTTTTTTGCCTTTAATGAAACGTATGTATGGCTTAAAGTTATCTTGAGGTAACTCAAGACCCTGATCTGGTCTGTCCTTTCAGACAACTGACCTCCTACTAATTCTTGGTGTCTGGCTGGCACTCTCTAAGAGTATACTATTGGAATTTATGCTTCTACTTTGCATCTTGCTCTTACTGTTCCCTCAAAAATCAAATTACAGTTCTCACTTGCTATTCTCAATTAGTGATTCACATGTGGACTCCTGGAGACTTCTGTTCTATGGCAAGTACAGAACAAGCTCCAAATAATTTCTGTTATTGCAATACATTTGTGCTATTTCTGCAGATACTGGTAAAGCAAAATGGCACCAACTCAACAATAATACAGAAGTAAAAATTGAAAAAGTAAAACAATTACCCAGTGCAGAAAGTTGACAAGGAAGGAGAGAAAGAAATAGACATGGTTATTCAAAGTACCTTCAATTTTGCAGTCAAATCTAGCAGCACTTCCTTCCACAACTTCCAAGTCAAGGATTTTTTTAGTAAAATATGGCTTTACGTGGGGCCTTTCTTCAGCCACTTCTTCAAGGAAAGCATCTGGAGGAGAGCAAAGAGGTAGTGAACAATATTACAGGGCATGTTCTCAAAAGGTGTATTTTAGTTTTTAACTACCAGATGGTAATGAAAGCACCTTTTACTTCACTTAATTCTGTCAGACTAATGGGACAGCGAGGATGTTGGCTGCATCGCTTTGTGCCGATTTTTTGCAGCTGGAAAAGGATTCAGGCCATAAATAGAAAGAAATGGATGTTCAAGGCCACCCTGCTACAAATCCTCAGTATTTTTCCCTTGAATTAGTTTCTAACCAAACCTGGACTTTTGCTAGTCAGAGGGATAAACGAGCCCCACTTGTATCAGGCCCACGGTCTATGTGGATTTGTCAAAATTGTTTGATTTTC
Organism: Molothrus aeneus; assembly: GCF_037042795.1. Taxonomy (NCBI): domain Eukaryota; kingdom Metazoa; phylum Chordata; class Aves; order Passeriformes; family Icteridae; genus Molothrus; species Molothrus aeneus. The sequence continues at coordinate 28,478,382 of NC_089652.1, forward strand.
ATCAGTGTCAAACATTTGCACTGCTGTACTGTAACATCTGACTGTTACACACTGCTAATCCACATTTCATCTGGGGACCTATGGGAGTAACACAGACATTTCCTTAAATGCTCTGTCTGAGGAGCATGGTTAATGCAGGGTGTGTGCCATGGTTACAGCAAGTGTTAATACTTCATTGCTTGCTTGCTTGCATGAGAAGGCCATACATCACTGTCATCTTTGTATAAACATGCATTCCCAAACCCAGAGAAAGTGCAGCTGACAAATCTGCCTTAATTCTTTGGCTTTAAAAAGAAAAGAGTTTACTGCCTGGGCTTATACTGTGACGTTTTGAGTAGCAGGACAATATAAGGACAGTGAATTTTTGACAGATTTCTTTAAAAAATATGAAGATAAAAAGAGAGAGAGAGAGAGCACAGAAATATCCAACTCAATTGGTCTCTAGCAATTTGCTAAAAGTTTTAGTAGGATTGATTCAGAGACAGGTGAAAATATGGGACAGAAAAAAAATCCTTACCTTCATTCTCTGCTTTGTCAGCATTTATAGGGCTTGTAGGTGAGCTCCCAGAGGCCTTCCTCCCACTCATGCCAGAAATCATTGCCATGGATGACAGTCTTCCTATTGCTCTGACAGCATGGCCTGTTTTCTAAGACATAACAGAAAAGGCTTCTGATCAATCCAATCCAACAGGCATGTGATTTTCTGCAACAATCGTGCTTCGGACAAATTATCTGGGATCTCTGCAAACCTCACTGGAATTGGTGGACAAACTGCTTATATATAGCTCAGTTGTTCTAGGAGAGACAGAGCAGGCTGGACTGAATTACCAAATTTAGTTGCAGATATAAACTTCCCCTGATGAACTCATACCTAAATGAATGTCTCTGTTAGCTGTGGATAAAAAGCACTGTGCGAGAGGAGGGCCAGCAGAGAAGCCCTGTCCTGTGTAACTGGAACTGAACTCTGGTGGGGAACGCCTCTCTCCACAGCCTGCTGGGCTGGGCTGGGCTGAATTTCATCCAACATGGATAACAAACTGATAGGAAATGAATGAGAGAGCACCATCTGCATGATAGAAGCAGACCTCTGACAGGACCCAGGATCAACCACCAGGCTACTAAAATATGCTCAAACTGTGAGGGCAGTAGTACAGACACTTGTATTGCATGAGCTTCGAGAAAGGAATAGAATGTAAGAGGGAGGAGAAGGTAGACCTACACAAGTTAGTATTTCATAGGCTACTCAAAAGGACAAATCCTCAAAAGGATTTCACACAGCAACTCCTGTAGCTATCAGCGTGGCACAGATGGAGCTGCTACTCCAGTTCCAGCATTAGGAAAAAAGAAGATAGGGAGACTGAATATGTTACAGAAAACCAATCTGATTGAATACATGGGAAGCTGGGGAGGTTCCAACAAGACCGAACTCTTGGCTTAGTAGAATTAAACTGCCATAAATTAAGGTACCTTTAGGGAGGCCAGGCAGGCAAGTTTTACCTGTACTGTTCAGGTTTGTTAAGAATTACACAATCCTCCAGCTCTCAGTGGCATGGGAAGAGAGAGAGAACCCCAGAAGAGTAGAAAAAACAATACTTGAACTCATGCCTTTCAGTAGCCTGAAATGGGATAATCCCGTGTAATCCATGTGCAGCTGTGCACCCTCCTACTGCCCAGCTGCAGGAACCAGACCTGCTGTCCTGCATTCCCACCCTGGCCACGCTGCAGCTTCCACCAGCAGCAGAAACCCCCTGATGTGATGTGTTCCCCAGAATCATAAACATTAAAAATAATGAGGCTTGTTAGGATATCCAGCCCAATTCCACGTCCTCTTCATTACCTGCCATTTTCTTCTGGCCATATATTTCTTCATCCTATCTTTGGAAAGTTTTTTGGCTTCCATGTTTTTGGTGTCTTTTTGCAGCCAGGGATGCTGAAGACATTGAGTACAATTTAAGCGACTCCTGTTTTTGTATAAAAAGACCAGTCAGTGTTGCCAATAAAAAAAGAGGAACCTACCTGCTGTAACATTTTTTTGTGCTCTTTTTGCTGGGAGCTGATTTTTCTGTTTCCTAAATTTAGCAACAAAGATCACATGGTTTTGCTTTCCCAGCCATTCTAACTTCTTAAACTCACTTTCACAATTTCTGTAGATCTTTTTGAGAGAAAACTGTGCATTTTTAAGTGTTAATAAAACATTATAAAACAAAGCAGGAAAAACCGTTTAAGTATGGAACACATACAGCAGAGCCACAATGGCAGTGATTCAGCTGCTTCATGCTGCCAGAACCCTGTCCCAGATCTCCTTTCCTTCTCTTATAGAGATGCCCCCATCCCACCACTTAATAGCCTCCTGAACATCTCACAGAACAGAAATGTCCAAATCTCTCGCCACCTATTCTTCACTTTGCTCAGAGTGCCCATGTAAATAACCCTCTGTTCTCCATCCATCCACTTGCAAACTCATTGGAAGAAGTACGTTTTCTTTCATTGGCTCGTTCAGGCACTTTTACAAACAGGGCTTCCAACTCTGATTTTTTTTTTCTTGCCCAATTACTACATTTATAGGGAAGCCGCCTACTCAGAGGTACCACACTTAAAAGCAACACAAGGCAGAACTGCAACCTATTCAGACAAGACAGGACGTGTCACGCAGGAATGTTTGTCACGAAAGAGAGGGGATCAGAGTGGCCACAAAAAAGCCCCGGGTCCACCTCGCCCGAGGGAAGGGAAGAGCACAAAGAGCTCCAAAGCTCCCTTCAGCCCCTGCACCCTGCGAGTGAAATCCAGAGCTGCACACGGGCACGCACAGCTCCTTATAAAGTATGGCCAGAGGTGCTGCGGCCCTGGGGAGATGCACAGCGGGGAAACACGAATGGCAACTCCGGCTCAATGCAAACACACAAAGTGCAGCAAGTAAATCCAGCCTTTACTTCATGTCTTTCTTCAGTAGATTGCTGATAAAGTCCTTGGCATCGTCGGAGATTTCATCGAAAGCCTCATCATCGAAGTCCCACGTTGCTGAGGTGACATTGGCAAGGGTTTCATTGTCGTTGTCTCCCATGAAAGGAGAGAGTCCGCTGACCCTGGGGACGGAGCAGACACAGACACGGAACAAACCACATCAATTTGCAAATTACCGGAGGAGCGAGTTTAAATCATGTGTGACATCTCCTGTGCTCTGCACTTCTTTACAAAGAAAAGCTTGCTTTAAAAACTAAGTTAAATTTAAAAGGACTCAAAACTAACTACAGACAGTCTTATGGGAAGGAAACTAGAATTTTGCCAGCAAAACTGAAAGGCATGTTTTTCTAGTTTCCTTCTCTTTTCTCAAGACATGTTTGAGGAGAATTAGAATTAGGTGAAATTGGAGCAAAGTAGTTTGTTAAACGACTTGTCTAGTTCTGCATAACTAATACTGGATTTTTCACACCAAATTTGGTGGAATATCTTTTTCTCTCCCCTGACATTTCCTCACAATCACAAAATTGTTAGGGTTGGAAGGGACTTCTGGAGATTATCTAGTTTCAGGGTGATTTTGCTGCCTTTACTGTCAAACCAAGGGGGTTTTTGTACATTTTATTTCATTTACTCCTGCAGAGAGACCTCAAGAGGAAAGATGCATTATGAAATAATGAAATCCACAAGGCTATTTTGTAAACAAACCCACCCTGATTTATACAGACAGATAAAGCAATGCTGCATCACTGCAGGCTGTGGAGTTATGCAGATGCATGCACAAGTAATTTGGTCTTTATGTTCTCCATCAGTCACGATGATGTGTGAAATGGAAATAATGCTCTCCTATAACCTAAGTTGAGCTTCCAAGGCTTTTTATACAATATAACTGATAAATTGCCAGTGAAAGGCAATTACAGAACATCATGGTGTCATTTCTGCAGTCTCTTTCTCCAGTCAAGCATTATCCTTTATTACACTGTGCATCTGGATATTTTTGATGGCTGTATATATCACACTTTCAGTAAAAACTTAGAGGTGAAAGGTTGCTTATTCCCTAGAACTACAAGTTATTCACTTTTCCAGGTCCTCCTGGCACGCAATTTACAGAATAACCTATTCTTCATGAATTTTTACAGACTTTATTTGATTTCTCTGCACAATTGTGTTAACTAGTACTACTCCATTCTTTTAAATATAGAAAAATAGCTGTAACTTAGGGTTTTGAAAACACTACATGGAAATAATACTATATTAATATCATGGTGCCAGTGAATATCACAGAACAGACTGGTTAAAAAAAGATTGGGATCAAATAAAGTGAGCTATTAGATTAATAATAGAATGATCTCCTTCAAAGTTTTTTTCTTCTTTTTAGGCTCTTATTACATTCAAAATCTGATTTGTTCCTAAGCATTTTATTTTATAAGCAAAGCAGAAACGCACACTCTTTGAAGTGTCACACAGAGCAGACACTAAATCTTTTACCATTTCTGGAAGTTGTGTGCAGTACAGCAGACTCTAGAATCTTATGTGTGTACTTCAGAAGCTTCTTAGTAATAATACATGAGCTGAAGATAAAAGGTTTGTTTATTCTCAGGCAGAACAAGGTAAATCAGAACAGAATGTATTTGCTGTCTTACTTTCCATTATATGTGGTGCACTCGAATGCAGCAGTGAATCCTGACTTTGAAAATGGGTAAGGTGGCATAAACCCATTTATGAAGATATAACTGGACAAGTTACCAAAAGCTGAAAGATGAACATACCAGAAATGCCCCCACAAAGCCTTTTTACACGACTCTTCCCTGTGTTTGATGCTTGCTTTACAGGAGGAGAGAAGGTTTGTGCCTGGCAGGAGAGCACTGCAGAGCTGCCACAGCCGCGGGCAGCGCGGGCTCTGCTCTGCCCGCACCCCGTGCAGCCCTCACGGCCAGGAGGCACGGGAATCTCTGTCCTGGAGTCACAGAGCATTCCTGCAGGGCCTTAAATCCACGTCCTCTCCAGCATCTGAACATCTGCTCAGTTACGACAATGTCAGTGTTCTCCATCATGTTTTAGCAAGTGAAAAAATCTTGTGCAGACTGCAGTTCTGATTTGGAGTTCCACACACTGACTGCTGGTTTGTCTCGGTCTTACCTTGTGGTAAGAACAACAGTCTCAGCCAAGCCAGCAGCTCATACAGTGACAGGTCTGTGAAGTATTCCTTTAGCTCACTGTCAAAAGAGGGGATGTACATTTTCTCTTCATCCAGTTAAGCTCCGTGCCCACGCTTGGGCAGCCAGAGCAATAAAAATTGCATTTCCCTTCAATACTTGATCAAAGTATTCCAGAGGTGACCTCTGCATGGTATTACCACAAATAGTGCTTTGCAGCTCTTGCACCACATTGGACAAGATTTTGGCCTATTTCCAGAGGTTAAAGCTGCAGTAGTGAGAGATCATATGCATACTAAAAAACCTGCTTTAGGTACAGGGGCATTGCTTCATGTGGAAACACCACTGCTCTGTGGGGCTGTAAGAGGCAGCACTTGTGCTGCATGTCCCACACAGCTTTAGAAGGGTGAGGATAAATTAAAGGATGAGAAGATGTGAGAAGGAAAAAAATTCTTTGGTTGTTTTTTTTTTTGTTTTTGTGTATTTTTAAAAAATATTTTAGAATTGTACAACAGAATTATCTGATAAAATTTTAAATGCTATGGTAGGATTACTCTATCCCTTGCATTTGTTAAATTACCAGGTGGATCTCAGTTAAGCCTCCACTCACTTTGTCATTTCTGAACACCAGTGTAACGGTGCCCATTCAAACATTTCAATGAACCTATTTTCATATTTCAATGAACCTATTTTTGTATTTCTGAATGTGCTGTTGCAGATGTACAAAGCTAAAATAATTTTTTCTCTCTACTACAGTTTTACACTGTGAATCAGTTGCTTGTTGTGGAAATACTTCTAATGAGAACTAGATCCTTGTCTAGTCAGAAAACAAAATCCAGCAACTAGTGTAGATTATAGCCAGCAATTTTTATCTCTAGCACAGATTTCACTGACCGAAGTCTTGGCTGTTCATTTCTCAATAGCCATTTAAAGTAATAATGGTCCAGCAACTCTTTTGACAGATAATGGAAACAATTTCTTTTTGGAATGCTGAAGTGATAAAGATGAGCTACTGCTCCAGAAAATTAACTCTGAGCTTACACTGCAAAGTTACTCTTAGACAAGCAGCAGGCTGTTTACTGAAAACATTTTTCCAGTTACTTTACCAGGCATCTTCCTGGCATGTTAAGAACCATTTGTTTAGAAAGTCTTTCACAGTTTCCACTTCTAAATAAAGAAGAAATATATTTTATCCTCTAGGAGTTCCTTAACATTTATTGGTCTGTTCTAACAAAGCTCTGAGTGCAGACTTAGAAATGTTATGATGAAAAGGGTCCAATGTATGCAGATTTCATTGCCTATGTAACAAACACCACAGCATTTCAACTGGAAATCTTTGCATTAAGACTCCCACTAATCCAGGGAAGATGGCTTTGCTGCTTGTCTAAAGGGTCAGACTGTGAGCATTCCTCTGCAAGCAGTGCTCACAGCACCAACTGCCTGGGACTGCTCCACTTCTGATAAACCTGTGCAGGGCATGTCAAATAAGCATGTGAGGATGACACCTGCACCCTGGAGATCATGTAGAAAATTAATTCTTTTCCAAGTGAACTACAGCAAATAAATAGGCTGAGGATACTTTGTCAGGGACCGATCCATGGGACACTTAGCCCACACTGGTCCTCCCTGGAAGAAGCAGACCACTGAGCCCATGTAAAGGAGGACAGCTCATTGCTGAAGCCAGGGTGTTATTGCTGTTCTCCTCCTTGTTTCACATGCCCAGTGGATTAATGAGGAACCACAGTTTGCCAGTGCCACTGAACAAAATAAAACATTTTCTTTTGAGTGGTACAGTCTGACATTAAAGCCTTCCTAACTTGGTTTAAGGAAAGAACAAGGAGTGCTCTCCCATCTTTAATATAAAGAGGTGTAAATTTTTAACATGACATAGAGCTGAGTGCAAGCCTTGCTTTATCCAGGTTCCAAGCCAGCACACCCTAACTTACTTTAAGGAAAGAACAAGGAGTGCCCTCCCATCTTTAATATAAAGAAGTATAAATTTTTAACATGACATAGAGCCGAGTGTCAGCCTTGCTTTATCCAGGTTCCAAGCCAGCAAAAGATGAACGATGCTGAAAAATCTTTCAACCAACCCAAATTGTCAAACAAGGGAGGGGGAAGAGCAGTGATGGACGACACAATGGATAAAAGGGAAAGAGAATGTTTGAGGAATCAGGGTGTGTGCTGTTAGGAAGGTGCTGAAGGGAAAGAGTATGCAGCAAGATCAAATGTGATATTAAAACACAGCCTAAGATAAAGTATATTAAAAAATATTAATTGACAGAAATCCACTATGCTGAAAAGATAAACACAGCCTGGCACTGATAAAGCAAGGAGACTCATTGGAACACAAGCAGGGGTTTGAATCAGCCACAGACAATTCCTCCCTGAAACTACTTGGATCCTTTGGTGCCAGAAGGAAAAGGGCAACCCCCACATTCAATGTACACCCATGCAGTGCTGAAACCTTAGACTGAAAATTGGTTTGAAACAAAAACTAGAAATTGTTTCAGATTACTAAATATTCAGAACAATGACTATCCCAATTGATCATCAGAAAAAAACTAGAAATAGAAAAAAACATGTATATTCAGCAATGCCCAGAAGAAAAAATGTAACAGAAAGAGCTGGAAAGAATTCAGGAGGTTTAACCTTCATTAGACACAGATTATTGTAAATGCAGAAAGAAACATTGAAATAGACATAAATGGAGATGATATACACAAGCTATAATATTTGTGGCCTGTTATTTCAAAGGCAATAGATCAACTTAAGTATGTGGAACAGCACTGTGATGCAGAACAGGACAGAGTACAAGATAAAAGTGGAAGATAAAAAACATGAGGTAGAGAATACAAACGGAAATTTAAGGAAGAACAAAGACAGATGAAGAGACAGGACTGAATAAGTTATCCAGGAAGATAAAAAGGATTTAATATGTAGTTTAGAAATGTGGAAAGGGAACCTATGAACTGTAGGATGGAATTAAATCAGTCTTGCCATAAGGAAGACAGATGCAGTATCCCAGCAGGGAGTGCAATATCTGTACTTACATCTGCATAGCAGAGGGCTGGGGAGGGGTTTTGGAGGAGTGCTGTCACCCTGCTTCCTACTTAAGGTTACAACCCAACCATTTATTCCTCTGCAGGGAAGACCCTTCACTTACAGAGATCACTTTAGCAGCTCTCTGCTAAAGCCAGTTTGTATTCATTGTTGTGCAGCACATCATGGAAACACAGTCACTTTCCAGGCAGGTGTTTTGTCAAGTGATGCTGTCTGTGCTCCCTGCTGTTTCCCTTGGGACAGAGGGTGGGCACAGCAGCTCTGGCCCATCAGCTGCCTCTAGCAGAGCTGCCCTTACATCCAGTGCTCTCCTCTGCCTGCATGGCCCCACTCCCATGGCAGGGGAGAGGGGATGCACATGCCCAGGTGATGGGCACAGTGATGGTGTGTGAGACAGACACCAAGTGAG